>NW_015505209.1:2663424-2703423 GCF_001515645.1 Sinocyclocheilus grahami | reverse complement strand
GAGAGAGCTTTACCGAGCTGACTGCTGTAACCGAACGAGACCAGGGTTTAAAGGCTGAACGAATGACTGACAGCCACAGCGGAGAAAAGCGTTTGTGTGAACTTTAATGTAAGGACTTAAATATTCATATGTAGCTGCCATTAAGCTATCGTATGGCTTCAGAAGTAACACAGAATAATTCGCACAATCGGGAAAAAAACCCCCAAAAATCTCAGATTTGGATCGGCTCTCTCTGACCGATTCCCGATCCGAGAAAAATGGCACTATCGGAGCCGATACCCGATATGAATATCGGATCGGGGCGCATCCCTACTATGAAGGTATTTTAAAGTCTTGGAGGAAGTCAAATTATGGATAATATAACCAATGAAACATCTGGGCTTCCATGTGTTGTTTCATTCATCAAATTTCAACAAATCCTCATCTGGTTCACGACACGCAAGAGATCTCTACAGTCCCTGGTGATGCTGTCTGAAATACTCACAATAGATTAACTGCTTGTTTGAGTGCATACTAAATTCCAGATGCTGCCATGTGTACTAGCATTGTTTACTTTAAATTATATATTGCAGTTCATTAATTCAAAGCAAGACCTAAGCATTTACATGAGGCCAGTCTTATTGATAGTTCGATGCAAATAAACATGCTCTGTTTAACCAGGAAGAATATTTTTAGAAGAGCTGGTTGGAAAGAAGATACATTTTGGAAACTCGTAATATATAGCCTCGTAGGCCATATATTATAAATTTGTAGATTTGCTTTAAAAGCTTATGAGCTGCCTAGCATTAACTTTTATACTGTTTTTATTCAGTCTGTAAAATGTTATTCATCACCTTTGAAGCACCCCTACTCCAATCATTCATAATTAGGTGAAATATGTTTGGTATATTATGTTTTTAAGATTTTTTTCTTGAATATCCGGTCACTAACTTTGCATTTTATAAATGTCTTTGACTTTTAAAGTCAAATTAAATTGTGGTTTGCAAAATATTTTACTTAATGTGACATTCTGGAGAATCAGGATATCCACTAATGAGAAAAAGCTTAGTGGGCGATTTTATTTTGTTTTATTTTGAACCATGAAAAGTGGACATTTTGTACCAGCATAGAGCTAAAAGCTAGTTTGTTAAAACAACGGCTAAACAGAAAGCTAGTTTGCAAAAATAGCTGTTAAATAGAATGTTAGCTTACTAAAACAATGGCTAAATAGAATGCTAGTTTTTTTTAAAACAGCAGGTAAATAGAAAGCTGGCTTGCTAAAACAATACCTAATGAAATGCTAGTTTGCTAAAATAACAGCTACATAAAACATGTTTTGCTAAAATAACAGCTAAATAGAATACTAGTTTGCTAAAACATGGTTAAATAGAATGCTGGTTTGCTAAAACAACAGCGAAATAGAATGCTGGTTTGCTAAAGGAATAAATAAAGTGCTTATATACTAAAACAATAGCTAAACAGAATGCTAGTTTGCTAAAACAACAGCGAAACAGAATGCTGGTTTGCTAAAACAACAGCGAAATAGAATGCTAGTTTGCTAAATGAATAAATGAAGTGCTAATATACTAAAACAATAGCTAAACAGAATGCTAGTTTGCTAAAACAACAGCGAAATAGAATGCTGGTTTGCTAAAGGAATAAAGTGCTAAATGGATAATATAACCAATGAAACATCTGGGCTTCCATGTGTTGTTTCATTCATCAAATTTCAACAAATCCTCATCTGGTTCACGACACGCAAGAGATCTCTACAGTCCCTGGTGATGCTGTCTGAAATACTCGCAATAGATTAACTGCTTGTTTGAGTGCATACTAAATTCCAGATGCTGCCATGTGTACTAGCATTGTTTACTTTAAATTATATATTGCAGTTCATTAATTCAAAGCAAGACCTAAGCATTTACATGAGGCCAGTCTTATTGATAGTTCGATGCAAATAAACATGCTCTGTTTAACCAGGAAGAATATTTTTAGAAGAGCTGGTTGGAAAGAAGATACATTTTGGAAACTCGTAATATATAGCCTCGTAGGCCATATATTATAAATTTGTAGATTTGCTTTAAAAGCTTATGAGCTGCCTAGCATTAACTTTTATACTGTTTTTATTCAGTCTGTAAAATGTTATTCATCACCTTTGAAGCACCCCTACTCCAATCATTCATAATTAGGTGAAATATGTTTGGTATATTATGTTTTTAAGATTTTTTTCTTGAATATCCGGTCACTAACTTTGCATTTTATAAATGTCTTTGACTTTTAAAGTCAAATTAAATTGTGGTTTGCAAAATATTTTACTTAATGTGACATTCTGGAGAATCAGGATATCCACTAATGAGAAAAAGCTTAGTGGGCGATTTTATTTTGTTTTATTTTGAACCATGAAAAGTGGACATTTTGTACCAGCATAGAGCTAAAAGCTAGTTTGTTAAAACAACGGCTAAACAGAAAGCTAGTTTGCAAAAATAGCTGTTAAATAGAATGTTAGCTTACTAAAACAATGGCTAAATAGAATGCTAGTTTTTTTTAAAACAGCAGGTAAATAGAAAGCTGGCTTGCTAAAACAATACCTAATGAAATGCTAGTTTGCTAAAATAACAGCTACATAAAACATGTTTTGCTAAAATAACAGCTAAATAGAATACTAGTTTGCTAAAACATGGTTAAATAGAATGCTGGTTTGCTAAAACAACAGCGAAATAGAATGCTGGTTTGCTAAAGGAATAAATAAAGTGCTTATATACTAAAACAATAGCTAAACAGAATGCTAGTTTGCTAAAACAACAGCGAAACAGAATGCTGGTTTGCTAAAACAACAGCGAAATAGAATGCTAGTTTGCTAAATGAATAAATGAAGTGCTAATATACTAAAACAATAGCTAAACAGAATGCTAGTTTGCTAAAACAACAGCGAAATAGAATGCTGGTTTGCTAAAGGAATAAAGTGCTAATATACTAAAACAATAGCTAAACAGAATGCTAGTTTGCTAAAACAACAGCGTAACAGAATGCTGGTTTGCTAAAACAACAGCGTAACAGAATGCTGGTTTGCTAAAACAACAGCAAAATAGAATGCTAGTTTGCTAAAGGAATAAATAGTGCTAATATACTAAAACAATAGCTAAACAGAATGCTAGTTTGCTAAAACAACAGCGAAACAGAATGCTAGTTTGCTAAAACAACAGCAAAATAGAATGCTAGAATGCTTGCTAAAGGTTGCTAATAGAATGCTTGCTAAAGGAATAAAGTGCTACTAAAACAATAGTTAAACAGAATGCTAGTTTGTTAAAACAATAGCGAAATAGCATGCTAGTTTGCTAAATGAATAAATAAAGTGCTAATATGCAAATAGTTTGCTAAAAGAATAAATAAAGTGTTAATGAACTAAAACAACAGCTAAACAGAATGCTAGTTTGCTAAAACAAAGACTAGACTGTAAGTTTGCTAAAACAACAGCGAAGTAGAATGTTAGCATTCTAAAACAACAGCTAAATTGAATGCTAGTTTGCTAAAACAATGGCTAAACAGTCTGCACAAAATTATGTAAGAAAATGATTACATTTTAATGTAAAACTGAACTTTGGAAGAGCATACACTGATGAATCTTTTACAACCCAGATAGCACACATACGTCTACAAGATGTCTGTTAAAGGTCTTTTGATCTGGAAAGCATCTGCTGTCTACAAACGTCTGACAGACATCTTTCAGATGTCAGTTTTACATACATTCTAAATCATAAACATCTTAAAGACATCTAATAGACGTCTATTTGACATCTAAAAGGAAACGTCCTATAGACGTATTGCAGATGAGCAAACTCTCATATATGTCATATGCAGATATACATTTATATGTCTTGCAGATATAAATGCAGACATCAAATAGACGTCTCCGAGATGTACGTGTGCAATCAGGGAATAAGACCAGAAACATACATTACTCATGAAAAGTTTCATTCGTTGACTTTGAAAATGAGACTTTAAAAACATTGTGCTGTCGCTGCTTTTGAATGTAAATGCCTCACGAGAAACGCATCCGATCGTGGTCACGTGATCCCAAAACCAGCCTAATTTCTGAAAATATGTAAATGCAGAGCATCAATTTTGTAATTGTGCAATTACACACTCGGAGCATATCGCAGCTAAACAGCCTGTCCTCAGATGAATCTGCTCTTCACCTCTGCTCCGCTCCCCCTCGCTTTCAATCGCTGGCCCGTTTCTCCCGACAAGGCTCATGCATTGTTTGTCTGGGATCACCCTAGTAAGCAGGGTTAAGAGCAAATCTGCCTCATGTTATGCAACAAGCTCAAATCGCAGGTCTGGGAAGAGGGCAGCAAAAGCTTTAAGCTCTAAGCCACCATGGGACAACAAGCTTTATAGCGGCGGATGGGAAGGAGACTTTGCTAGACAAAAACGCTCATTTATTCTATCAAAACTGACCCGGTTGTTCTCAAAATAGCAGTGAAAAAAATTTCCGTTTTGCCTAATACTCCTCCAAACAATGAGCTTAGAAATTAGGACACAAGCAGATCTGTGTTATTACAAGATTTTCGATACGATCAATTAGACTGATCTTTTACCTCTTGTTTTTCAGATTTGGATATGCACCTGTGTCCATTTATTGCTGTACATGACAGTTGCTGCCTATTCCAGTGAAATAGGAAATCCCATTACAGATGACATCAAGAAAATTTCTTTGTTGGTAAGAGCTCGGATATTCTTATCTCTCCAGTGCCGCTTTTTTCCCAGTGCATTTTGTGAAAGACAACAGCGAAGGCTGATTTACCGATGCTCTGGGGGGAAAGAGCTGAAATTTATTTCATGTGTGTTGGAATGAAAGCCCCAGACATGTGGTTCAAAGTATGATAATAGAGTCATATACATAAAACAAATGCTTCGCTGCAGACAGTCTTTTTAGGATCATCAAAAATCATCAGCCTGAAAGAATTATTGAGTTTATCACTTTGTTGGAACATGTGAGTTGTGTAATGGCATTTGCTTTTCTTTAGCAAAATATTTACGAAGTATGATGCCAAATCACTGTGCGTGCCATATGCTGAAAGGTTAATAACCAGTCATTAAAATCTTTTGAAGTACATATGTTTGTGGCTTCCATAGCTATACCTTAGCCAAGGTTATAAAGCAAATTAGAGTAATTCCATGTTTACATTGTGGTTACATACTGGTAAAGTTTAATTATTTAATCTTTATCGATGATGAAATGACCATGTGCATTGTAGTTTTTGGCACTTAGAACTGGCTTTTCTTCTCTCCTATTAGAAACAGAATATTCCGAAAGACTACAAGATTACGTTACGTTATATACCTAAAGAAGTGGTGAGTTGTTATTATTCAGTTTCATTGAATCGTTCATGGTAATAAAAGCAAACATGGTGATAATCTAGTAATGTCTTTTGTTTTTCTTCAAGAGTGGTATGTGCTGGGTGAAGCTAAATGTATTTCACTTGGAGGTGAGCTTTAAAGGCCTGGCGCAGAAGTTTGGGAACATATCCTCCAATAAAGATAATATAGGCACTTTTGTTCAAATACTGCAAGAGATGCGGTATCACATTGGACATGGCTTGGTAAGTTATCTCAACCAAGTAATTACAATAACAAGTGTGTTTCATGCAGAAATCTTGACATATCTAGTATGTTTTGCTTTGTTTTGAGTTACAAGTTTGTCTTGTCAGCTATAAAAATCAATTCTATAAATAACACAGTAATTGAGGAACTTTTGTAAAATGATTTGGAAAAAAACAGTACAAAAGGTCTTAATTAGGTCTTAATTTCATTATCAAAAATAGTTTAAGCGGACTTCAATTAAAAAAAACCCATTTATTTATGGTGTTTTTTTATTCATTTCTTTTTCAATAAAATTACATATAAAATGAATATTCATTATTAAAATGTATATATTTATTTTTATTTAAATTTATATTTTTATTTAAAACTATTTTTAAAATGGTTTATTTTTCTTATTTTTAGTATAGTAAAAAATTTTAGTAAAAATTGCAGCCAATGGGCAAGGTTTGTAAAACCACTTGGAAAAATAATTCATTCATTTGTAAAGCAGTGCAAAACCTGGTATGTCTTATTAAGGTTTTATGATTTTTTTTTTTTTTTTTTTAAGAATAGTTAAAATATTTTATTCAATGAATATTTATTATTACAATTTATTTTTGTATAATTTTTTTTCTATTTATTCAAATTTCTATTTAAACTATTAATTTTTATTATGAGTAAATCATCACAACAAATTATCCACTTGTACATGGAAACCATTTTTTCTGATTCTTCAGGAGGATTCAATGCTAGAATTTGATTGTCACTACGTAAATGAGATGTGGCTTACGGCAAAGTATTTTGAATTTGTGGAGGACTTTTTCTACACTGCCAATTCGTCAAGAAATGCTGAGGATTGTGAGCCCCCGCCGTGTCCCACATCTACAAAAACAACAGTAACGACAACTACGACAGCGTCGACAACGTCAGCGCAACATAGTACAAATGGTGAGGCGCATGTCATAAGTCTTATAGGCCTTGCAAAGGCATGGTCTACACATTGTGGAGTGTTGTCTGTGTCCTTTTTAATGAAGCTATTGAGAAACCGCAGAATGTCATTTGTGGAAGGCCGCCCGTTTGCAACTGAGGTTTTAGATGTTAACACCCGCTTTTAAATCATATCTCTTGTGGCAGCTTTGGTTGCAATTATGCACATGTTGTGTGTGTGTGTGTGTGTGTGTGGGTGAATGAGTGTGTGTGTTCCACGCCTTTTCAAACGAAGCCGCTGGACAAAACAAGAGAGGCAACATGTTTTTGTCAGCGCTATTATGACAGAGTCTCAGCTGAGTTTCAAAACCAAGAGATGCTCCCTAGTGAACGGCATGAAAGGGAGAGCAGAATCGAAGTCCAATTGTCACCATGTTGATTACAGAGCAATCTTCAGATCTTCCCAAGCGCAAGCTCTTTCTTTCTAAAAGCGGACAGATCAGATCTTTCATGGGGCGGAGAGAAAAGGAGATTGTCTCCGACTTTTTAAGCATCTAACAATGAACTGTTTCTATCTGAGACTTTTAATGCTTCTGTGTTTCTGGCTTTCTCTAGAGAAACGTAACGGTTTGCCTGATGACCCCGAAAAAGGTGAGTTATCACATAAATATCTTCAGTCATCACTGCTCTATGCATCCAAGAGATAGCTGGTCCAAAACTGAAAAACAAAAGTAAATAAATCATTTACCTGCCCTCATGTTGTTCCAAACATTCATGACTTTTATCTCTTCACTGGAACTCAAGAAGAGATACTGCTGTTTTTCTTACGATGAAAATGAATAAGGAATAAGGCCATCAAGCTCCAAAAATTGTATTAACAGAAAATATCTGCTGAAAGTAATGACATTTCATGCCAGGCTGGCAGACAAGTATTGGGCCACTTTGTTCTTTTTTTATCGTTTTTGAGGCGTGACAGCCTCAGACGCCATTCACTTTCATTGTTAGGGGAAATCCTTGTGAACCTTTTCAGAATTCCTCATTTTATGTTCCATAGAGGAATTGAGGAACAACATCAAGTAAATGATGACAGATTTTATTGTATTTAATTTTCCTTTACATTTTCTTCATTTGAAAATGACTATCTAGCTAGCCAAAGAAACAAGAAATGTCATGAGTTTAGTTTATAATTTTATTAAATTTTATTTTGTAACATTTATTTGAAGATCCAGCTAGCCAAACACTATCCATAGAGGAAACAATAAATGACTTGAGGGCAAATAAATGTTAACTGAAGTTTTATTTAATTTTATTTTATTTTGGGTAATCTATTCCTTTTTCTTCAAGAGTGGTATGTGCTGGGTGAAGCTAAATGTATTTCACTTGGAGGTGAGCTTTAAAGGCCTGGCGCAGAAGTTTGGGAACATATCCTCCAATAAAGATAATATAGGCACTTTTGTTCAAATACTGCAAGAGATGCGGTATCACATTGGACATGGCTTGGTAAGTTATCTCAACCAAGTAATTACAATAACAAGTGTGTTTCATGCAGAAATCTTGACATATCTAGTATGTTTTGCTTTGTTTTGAGTTACAAGTTTGTCTTGTCAGCTATAAAAATCAATTCTATAAATAACACAGTAATTGAGGAACTTTTGTAAAATGATTTGGAAAAAAACAGTACAAAAGGTCTTAATTAGGTCTTAATTTCATTATCAAAAATAGTTTAAGCGGACTTCAATTAAAAAAAACCCATTTATTTATGGTGTTTTTTTATTCATTTCTTTTTCAATAAAATTACATATAAAATGAATATTCATTATTAAAATGTATATATTTATTTTTATTTAAATTTATATTTTTATTTAAAACTATTTTTAAAATGGTTTATTTTTCTTATTTTTAGTATAGTAAAAAATTTTAGTAAAAATTGCAGCCAATGGGCAAGGTTTGTAAAACCACTTGGAAAAATAATTCATTCATTTGTAAAGCAGTGCAAAACCTGGTATGTTTTATTAAGGTTTTATGATTTTTTTTTTTTTTTAAGAATAGTTAAAATATTTTATTCAATGAATATTTATTATTACAATTTATTTTTGTATAATTTTTTTTCTATTTATTCAAATTTCTATTTAAACTATTAATTTTTATTATGAGTAAATCATCACAACAAATTATCCACTTGTACATGGAAACCATTTTTTCTGATTCTTCAGGAGGATTCAATGCTAGAATTTGATTGTCACTACGTAAATGAGATGTGGCTTACGGCAAAGTATTTTGAATTTGTGGAGGACTTTTTCTACACTGCCAATTCGTCAAGAAATGCTGAGGATTGTGAGCCCCCGCCGTGTCCCACATCTACAAAAACAACAGTAACGACAACTACGACAGCGTCGACAACGTCAGCGCAACATAGTACAAATGGTGAGGCGCATGTCATAAGTCTTATAGGCCTTGCGAAGGCATGGTCTACACATTGTGGAGTGTTGTCTGTGTCCTTTTTAATGAAGCTATTGAGAAACCGCAGAATGTCATTTGTGGAAGGCCGCCCGTTTGCAACTGAGGTTTTAGATGTTAACACCCGCTTTTAAATCATATCTCTTGTGGCAGCTTTGGTTGCAATTATGCACATGTTGTGTGTGTGTGTGTGTGTGGGTGAATGAGTGTGTGTGTTCCACGCCTTTTCAAACGAAGCCGCTGGACAAAACAAGAGAGGCAACATGTTTTTGTCAGCGCTATTATGACAGAGTCTCAGCTGAGTTTCAAAACCAAGAGATGCTCCCTAGTGAACGGCATGAAAGGGAGAGCAGAATCGAAGTCCAATTGTCACCATGTTGATTACAGAGCAATCTTCAGATCTTCCCAAGCGCAAGCTCTTTCTTTCTAAAAGCGGACAGATCAAATCTTTCATGGGGCGGAGAGAAAAGGAGATTGTCTCCGACTTTTTAAGCATCTAACAATGAACTGTTTCTATCTGAGACTTTTAATGCTTCTGTGTTTCTGGCTTTCTCTAGAGAAACGTAACGGTTTGCCTGATGACCCCGAAAAAGGTGAGTTATCACATAAATGTCTTCAGTCATCACTGCTCTATGCATCCAAGAGATAGCTGGTCCAAAACTGAAAAACAAAAGTAAATAAATCATTTACCTGCCCTCATGTTGTTCCAAACATTCATGACTTTTATCTCTTCACTGGAACTCAAGAAGAGATACTGCTGTTTTTCTTACGATGAAAATGAATAAGGAATAAGGCCATCAAGCTCCAAAAATTGTATTAACAGAAAATATCTGCTGAAAGTAATGACATTTCATGCCAGGCTGGCAGACAAGTATTGGGCCACTTTGTTCTTTTTTTATCGTTTTTGAGGCGTGACAGCCTCAGACGCCATTCACTTTCATTGTTAGGGGAAATCCTTGTGAACCTTTTCAGAATTCCTCATTTTATGTTCCATAGAGGAATTGAGGAACAACATCAAGTAAATGATGACAGATTTTATTGTATTATTTAATTTTCCTTTACATTTTCTTCATTTGAAAATGACTATCTAGCTAGCCAAAGAAACAAGAAATGTCATGAGTTTAGTTTATAATTTTATTAAATTTTATTTTGTAACATTTATTTGAAGATCCAGCTAGCCAAACACTATCCATAGAGGAAACAATAAATGACTTGAGGGCAAATAAATGTTAACTGAAGTTTTATTTAATTTTATTTTATTTTGGGTAATCTATTCCTTTACCAATTATTTGAGGAACTCTATCCAACAACTTTTTTTTCTTCCGTTTTATTGTAGTTTATATATTATTATCTATTTCTTCAACATTTATTTCAAGAGAGTTATCCAGTTATGCTGGTCAGATTTTTGATTTAGTTCAACTGATGTACTCTGATATATCTGTAAGGTTGAAAGTTTATCTTGCTGTCTGTCACAATTCAACAAGAGAACCTTTGCAAACTGATAAAACCAGTCTCATTTTTTTGTAGGGGCATTCCTTCCGAAAGTTGTGCAGAGCAGTCTTATGTCGCTGCTCGCCATCCCGTTCATCGCAGTGGTGGTGTTTCTGTTGGTCTGGAAGGTACGTGTGGTGGTGTGCTCTGCTGAGCCTTCAGCATCAAAGCCTTTTCGATTTCAATCCTGATTGGTATTTTTCTTTTTCCTTTTGTAATGCAGATGAAATCTAGAAGAAATGCCCCACAAACTGAACGGAGTCCAGAAGAAGGTCCCGCCCTTTTCTCAGGAGAGGAAGCCAATATACCCCCATTAGATGTGGAGATATCTGAAAAGTAAATATTCAAGTCTGCATAGTGTGCTGTACTTTCCATTGAGTCCTAAAATATTTTAAACCTTCAAAAAATGAAATGCATATTAAAGGGATAGTTCACCCAAAAATGAAAGTTCTGTCATTAATTACTCACCCTCATGTCCCGTACGACCTCCGTTCATCTTCGGAACACAAATTAAGATATTTTTAATGAATTCTGAGAGCTCTCTGACCCTCCCATAGACAGCAATGTAATTACCACGATCAACGCACAGAAACGTAGCAAGGAGATCAGTAAAATAATAAATTTTTGAACCGTAATTTTACGAAGCTACGAGATCACTTTTGTATGCAAAGAAAACAAAAATAACGACTTTATTCAACAATTCGTCTCCTCCACATCACCTTAGTGCCATTTTGGAGAGTATCCACTGAACGTAAACAACGTATACTGTTCTGTGTCAGCTGCGCCAGTCGGATACGTTTTCTATGTTGCTTACACTTTGATTTGAATGAAAACAACGTATCCATGTGGCGCAGCTGACACAGAACAGTATACGTTGTTTACGTTCAGTGGATACTCTCCAAAATGACGCGGAGGAGACGAATTGTTGAATAAAGTCGTTATTTTTGTTTTCTTTGCATACAAAAAGTAATCTCGTAGCTTCGTAAAATTACGGTTGAATCCCTGATGTCACATTTCTGGACCTTGATCGTGGTAATTACATTGCTTTTTCGTGAGCCCTCAGAATTCATCAAAAATATCTTAATTTGTGTTCCGAAGATGAACGAAGGTCTTACGGGTTTGGAAAAATATGGGGTGAGTAATCAATGACAGAATTTTTTTTTTAACTATCCCTTTAAATAAATCATATTTAACATTTATGTTTTATGATTTGAAACCTAACAAATTTAAATTTGTGAAATGTTTTGCATTTCTATTTATTTATTTTATTTATTTATTTTATCAAATATCATTTTTAAAAAATTAAGTTTTTAAGTGTTGCTTAGGTATCCAAATATTATTAGGGTCTATTTTTGTCCTACCTATTGAGCTGTTTCAACACACCAGTTAACGCCAACTTCCTGTTTTCCTTTTCCAGAAATAGATTAAATATTATCATGGCAGTGTAAATCCAGCCCCAGCTTAACCAACGCAGGTAAATAATGTTCTTATTCTAAATGAAGTACCAACTTAACCTACTTTACAGCATATCATTTCACAGAGGCCGCAGCCATTAATTTTGTTTCTCATTAACAACATTTCAGTCACTCCTTCAGATGGCACAACGGACTGGAACAAACAAGCACCACCAACGAAAGATTCTCTTACCGAACTTCTAGTTGTGAAGGAAGGAATCATACTGGCCTGAGACGCAACAAACTGCTCTTTTGAGAACTGATGCCCTCTCTTATCAACCACTGCTGAGCCCTTCGGGGTAGATACAGTTGCTCCTTCTGAGAACTTCTGAGAGTTGCTCTTCATGCTCTTTAAAGCTTCCTTCTCCTCTTGGAGACCCCACGGAGACTGCAGGAGGAATTCGATGAAAAACAGAATGAAAGCAACACAGCATTGGATTCAGCTGGAGGCGTCAAATAGCCAAGCGCATTTTTTGGAGAGCAGGAGCCGCAGTTCAGAAGGAGGGCAGCCATATTGTTGCTTGAGAGCAGATGCTATCTAAAAGGAGTTAAAGCAGAATTGACTACCTCCAGCAGCACTGGTCCATCTCCGTCTTTCTTTCTTCATCCTTGTTCTCTCTCTTTCTTTTGGTCTGGGTGTCCAGATAGACGCCTTTTCAGTTTTTTGAGTGCTTGAATCAGTAAAGTCGTTCTCAGATTGTATCATCTGATTTGTGAATTGTTTTTATTGTCACTATAGACTGGTGGTGTGGACTTAATTTATTTATTGTCTGAATATGACATGACACCTGCATGGCATCAAATATCGATCGAGACGAGGAATACCCAATCATCTCAACCTTAAAACATATCCAACAATCCTTAATTGCTTGTGTATTTCGACAATAAACCCTACGTTCATGCTAGCCGCAACCTTCTAAGTACCATTATAGCTCCTCACAGATGCCATTAAGCGTTTTTAAAGCTATATATCAGTACACCCGTGGTTTATGCAGTTAGTTTTACATTATGGCTTTTTATGAAGTCTGTTTCAGTGTTTTTGAAGTCATTTAGTATGAGAATTTCTGGTGGCTGCTAATTTTTTTAGACTACTCCGCTTTTGTCAACGGTCATGAGTTTTATAGCTTGTAGAAAAAAATCTGCCATACTAGAGTGAAATGCATCAGTCAGACTTTAAATATGGGTCAAAACTAAATCAATTAGTATTACGTCAAACAAAATGGTACACCTCACACACTCCATCGGAAGATCTCGCTAGCAGTAATAGAAAACCTACATGTATGCTTTTACTCGTAATTTTGTGCCTTTTCACAGCATGGCTCTCCCTGTAAAGATTATTTTTGGATAACCAGCCATATATTTATTACGGAGAAAAAAAATAATATAATAATGATATTGCACTAGTTATATTCAAGAAAATTCCTCTAGGACATTTCAGATGACTTTCCAAGAAAAGCATAATACGATCCGGTTCCGGCTTCGGTCTCCTGCCGAGTATGAATCAATTTATGCATGTTCACATCTGATGTCTTACATGGCTTGCGCTTAATCTGTACATACTGATTTATGATAGCTACGACTCATATAGACAAGTGCTAATGATTTCGAGACGAAATTCAGAGGAGATTTGATTTGTACCCTGCTTTCTCCAACTGGTTGTAATGATCTATATCCTGTGTTGTGGGGAATAACCTGTTGTCTGCCCAGTCTTTGTTTTCTTAGTTAGAGCACAACAGTACATGGCTTGCGCTTAATCTGTACATACTGATTTATGATAGCTACGACTCATATAGACAAGTGCTAATGATTTCGAGACGAAATTCAGAGGAGATCAGATTTGATTTGTACCCTGCTTTCGCCAACTGGTTGTAATGATCTATATCCTGTGTTATGGGGAATAACCTGTTGTCTGCCCAGTCTTTGTTTTCTTAGTTAGAGCACAACAGTTTTTTTTCTTTTTTTTAAGATACAGTATGTAATGTGAAGTTGACGTTTGGTGAGTAATATCTTGTCCTGGTTAAGGTGGTTGTTTACAAAAACTTGTATTAACATTGGCAGCAATGGAAAGGTCTCATTGTAGTGTTTTCATGCAGTTAATCCAAGTCATTTTGAAGCTCTCGATGGGGAATGTCAGTGTAAGTATTTGCTTTTTCCATCAGAGTAAACCCCTTCAGACCATCTCAGTGTAGTTCGGGACAGTGCTGGTAATGTTACAGCATGAGGTCACAGATTATAAACACGCAAAATTAATTTTTACACAATTCGGGAACCTCATTGAACCGGAGAAGTTCTCAGTCTGTCTAGACTCTAGAGGGTGATGAAGCTGCCTTTGGCGCCTTTGTGCCCTGATAAGGTTCCATGTAAAGAGTCAATAAGTAATTGCGACAGATAAGCTGCACCATAGAAATCTTCAAAAGTGAGAACATTCCTACATGTTGTAGGAGTTTTGTGTGTAAAAACTATGAAAACAGGAGTTAAGACCCCTCAAAACACAGACCACATGAGCTGGCCAGTGAAATTCCCACCACTGCCCTGAAACTACTGGGAATGTTGGCGAAGTGTCAGAAGGCACTGTTGCTCCGTTTTGTGATGCTGAGATGAGAGGGACGTACAAGGGAACCGTACCAGGATTTTTCCGATTTGGCACGTCCCAACTGCCGCAATTGGAGCCAGCATCATATTTGTAAGACTGCAGAACACAGCTAGTCAGGAAGCCAGTCAGGGTGCCAAAAGTAAACAAGGAATTGTGGCCCAGTCATTGTCTGGGTGACAGTCTACTGTATTCTGTATTTTATATGAATATATGCAAATATATGTATGAGATGTGAATAAAGTACATTTATCCACCATTGCTGAGGCTTGGGTGGGTTTTACTTCTCATTACGACTAATAAAACCATGATAATTACAGTTGAGCAGTCTGGGTTTGATTTGACTTTTTACCATTTTTTTCTTTCAACTTCCTTTTAAAATGTACTGATGCATTTAAAAGGACAGTTTACTCATGTACTCACCCTCATCCAAACCCAAATGACTTTTTTGACATCCATTATAGTTTATGAGGGAAGTATTTTTTTCAGTGCATCGGTTAATCCTGAACGATTCATTCTGAAAGAGTCGAGTTCAGCTCAATCAATCAGTGATCCGTTTGCAATGTTTTATGCGACTGAGTGAATAAAGACTAATAATTTCTCACATAAAAACTATTGTATGACTTCAAAAAACTTTGAAGGTACTTGTCATGAGTCGCTGCTGTGAAGAGCACGACGCAGGAGCAGGATAAGGAAACCACATTTATTCTTAACAGAAATTCCTAGAATTGGGAAAACACAATCACTATAACATTGACAACACCGAACACTAGACACAGGAAACTCTGGGCTTAAGTAACTAATGAGGATAATTAAGGGAACACCGGTGAATGGAATGACAATCAAACATGAGGGAAAACTAGGTCACAGAGCACATGGGGAAAGAAAACACAACAAAACAGGAACACAGAACGTCCAGGGGCATGACAATTCGCCCCACTCCCGGAAGGTGTGTCCTCGCGCCACATACAATCAACAAAGAGGGTGGGCATCCTGGAGGCTTCTCAGGGCAGGCTAGTACGTGAGGCCTCCAGGGCGGTACCTGTTCCGGTAACAATGGCGGAGCAGGCAGTTCAGGGGGCCATGGCGGATCAGGCAGTTTGGTCTCCGGGGCCTCGGCACTTGCCTTGACCACTCTGGTCGGAGACGTATAGCCCACCCCAACATTTTTTGGGGGACAGAAGCCGTCTCTGGGCCGGACTCGGGAACAGGAGCCTTCACTGGGCTGCACTTGGGGACAGGTGCCCTCACTGGGCCGAACTCAGGAACAGAGGCTCTTTCTGGGCTATACTCGGGATCTGAGGCCCTCTCTGGGCTTGACGTGGGAACAGGAGCCCTCTCTGGGGTATACTCGGGATCTGAGGCCCATCCGGAGCCAGACGTGGGAACAAAAGCCCTCTCTGGGCTGGACGTGGGGACAGAAACACACTCTGGGCTTGACGTGGGCTCCCTGTTGAGCTCTGCGACGCGAGTGGACTTCCTGTTGTGCTCTGTGACGTGTGTGGGCTCCCTGTTGAGCTCTGGAGAGCATTCGGCCTCCTGATTCTGGTCTAGGGCTAGAGCCATCTCACGAATCGGGTCAGGGGCTAGAGCCATCTCTCAATTCTGGTCAGAGGCTAGAGCCCACAGTCTCTTCCTTCTCATTCTCCTCTTTTGGGCTGAAGATAAGGAGATTGGAGTTGGCATCACAGGGCTTGACAGTGGAGCGGCCGGCGGGCTTCAGAGTGAAGTGGCCGGTGAGCTTGAGAGTGGAGCGGCCGGCAGGCCTGAGAGTGGAATGACTGGCGGGCGTGAGAGTGGAGCGGCCGCTGTTTCTGGGCTGAGGACTGGAGAGGAACTTGGGAGAACTCGGGGAAGCGCAGGTGGAATAGAGGGAGCGGGCTCATTGGGATGGTATGTGGAGGGTGCCGGCGGATGGTGATCTGAAGCACCCACATGCTTCCGGATGGGAACAGGACGATTATCTACATCAACTAAGAAATCCAAGCCAGTAAAATCGAGGATGTAATTAATAAAGTCAGCTACGGGTCTATAACAGTCATCAGGAGAAAGGACTCGAAACAAATTATCATCGTCGAGTCCCATCCAGAATTAAGCATTAACTGTGTGATCGCTCCAGCTCACTAGATGTACAACACTCAAGAACTCCTCCACATATTGCTCCAAAGGCCGTCCATCCTGCTGGAGGTTCCAAATAAGGTCCTCTGCACAGTTCATTCTTTTGGTTCGGTGTTCTGTCACGAGTTGCTGCTGTGAAGAGCACAACGCAGGAGCAGGAAAAGGAAACCACATTTATTCTTAACAGGAACTCAGAGAACTGGGAAAGCACAACACTATAACATTGACGACACCAAACACTAGCCTGTCCCCCTGAATGCCAGCCTCTCCTGTGACAGTACGTACATTAACAAAAAAAGGGCTTTTGAATGTGTGACAAAGGTCTTTATGAATTTAAATTGTGTGCGTTTTTTCTCGGCGGTGGGAATCGGCACAGGACCTTAGTCACAGGTCATGTGGTTTAGGGTTACTAAAAGCCTCTACCAATAGAGTTGTGTTGTGCGCTTTTTGCCCTTTTACAAAGCCCTTTCTGCAGCCGCGAGAGAAAGCGCTCACCCCCAGGTGGGGAGTGGAGACGGACGAGTCGGGTCCCTGGAGGCCGTAACCAGAGGCTTATCAGAGCCCGACGCTGTTCTGTAATACTCCTGTGAAAGGCCTTCTCCGCCGCCTCCCAATAGCCGTGTCTCTGGGCAGGAGGCTGTAATGGAGATCTCGGTGGCCCCTCGGTAAGCAACGAAGGAGCAAAAAAGGGGGGTCTGTCTCAGGACGAGGCCAGAGCCGAGCTGGGATGGAGGGAGAGATGACACTGCCGCGTAGGCGTGACAGAAGAGAGGAGAGGTCTAATGAGTCAGAGGGGAAAGGCTCGGGTTCTCCTCAGGGGTCCCCCGCCGTGAAGCGTCACCTCACGGGGCGCAGGTGGAAACGCCCGGCATTCGAACACCACCGCGTTTCTCACGGGCTCCCCGAGGAGTGCTTGTGTCGTGGCTCAAAAGGATTGGATAAAGACCAGGAAGGTTTACACCAGTTCAATGACATTCAGCTTAAAACCGCGGATGAGTAACCTGAGATTTGCTGATATGACTAAGGCGAACACACTGTCGGATGAAGATAAATGTCGCGCTGCTGAGTCATGTCACGATGATCGGTTGCTTTCTTCTTGGCTGCTACGCTGATTGAAATCCTAAAGTTTGTTTTGCCAGTAATTTTGCCAGCTGATACAACTGGCGGCATACCATGGTGGTCTGAAAGGCTTCCCGTGATGAATTTCGAGTGAAACTCAAATTGTGTTGAAACTGATTTCAGGACAGACCAGGATTATGCATTTATCACACAGAAGCTCTGAATAACAATCTTTTGTCAAAGCATTTAGCAGTCACTTTTAAAAAGTAGTTATTTGTCCTTCTGTGCAGGAAAAATATATAATGCAATTCACATTTTTCAATTATCATTACTATGTGTAGCTTAAGAAAAAAATCCAGTGTGCCACAATAATGTAAAATGCATTCGGTGCTTCAAAAAAATTCTAAATTCATTATATAACCCCACGCATCACTCTGATTCCCAGGAGGATAAAGGGTGTGTAAAAGAAGGTGTTTTCTTTTATCAAAATGAGCACTGTTGGGTGTTCATATTGTTTGATGCTGTTTGAAATGCTGATTCTTTTCACACTATTCCATTGAATCATTTCAAAAGAGTAACTTGATATGCTGAAAATTCAGCTTTGTCATCACAGAAATAAATTACATTTTAGCATATATTAAAATATGGTACAAAACAGTTCCTTTAAATTGTAATAAAATTTCAATTTGACAGTTTTTTCTGTATTTGTGATAAATGCAGCCTTGATGAGTATAAGAGACATCTTTCAAAGTCAAATTATTCAAAAATTTTGACTGGTAGTGTATTTATAAATTTAAAATTTGAATATTTTATTTACTATTATTACATATTTTAATTATTTATATATGTGATTTTTTAAAAGTCATTTTAATAAATTGTATAAAAATATTCAACAAAAATGTCAGGTTGACCAATTGATCATCGTGCATTTTAGCAGCATGAAAAAAGCAGTTGACATTTTGATGATCATCCTTTTTGTATTTAACAGGGAAAAGTCATCAAAACAATTTGCTGAAACATGAAGGTGAGTAGAATTCAAGCAAATAATTGTGACATTTAATTATCAAAGAAACTATTTGTTAGGAAATTGCAACACACATTTTGAATGGCAGTGCCACTTGTGGTATCTTAAGCATGGTTTTCATGGAAATCGGAGTAACCACACACAATGCCCATGTTACTTTTTATCTGTGTTTTAAAAGTTTTTTCATTAGTATTAGAGAAACACAAAACCGTATAAACCCTGATCGTCAAATGCCACCCATGGATAGGATAATTGCCATTTCTCTTTAATGAACATGACTCATGTATCATATCCCCTAGGCAGTCTTCGGTTTCTTGTGTTAAGCCTATGCTAAAACATTTAAAATCTTTACAGGTTTGGCAATACTTCATTTTTGAGCTAAGGCATTTGATTTGATTACACATATATGTGTCTAATAGGGTCAATTTCAGCACAGAAAGAATAACTGCAAAATTGGAATTCCCTTTCAGCACTTCAGTAAAATAACCGTAAAATATGACAGGTTCAGTGATCTTTGTCACACACGTAATGATGTAGCAACATCGCACCAGCTTAACTGCATGCCTGATAAACTTTAACAATGGTATGCAAACAAACTTCAAAGATTTTGTGGCCGACTAGCAATAACTCGTTTACAGCCCTTCATGCAGAGTCAAGTGTCTTTTTGATCTTTAAGCTAATGATCACACCTGACAGAAAATTTACTTTGTTTCAATTCCAATGTTAGTACTTTTAAAACTGGGCTCATATGAGATAACAACAACATGTGGGAGCTGAAGCCTCAGGCTAGTCACCCTAAAGGATTTTAACTTGCTTGAACTCAACATGCATCCACATTACAGATGTATCTGCTGTTAGATATTAAGCAGTGTTTACCCACATTACAGCAGTGGCACTGGAAAGCCCTCAAGTCAATCACTGCAAAACAAAAGCACAAGGACAAGAACACTGAACTCCCTCTCTGACCGATCTGTATTGCTGTGGAAGTTCTCACTTTAAAAAGCAAACAACTGCACTTAAAACTGAGTAGTGATCCTCTGAAATTCAATTATTTCTGTAGCCTGTATCAACAATGGTCTAATTTGTTTCTAATTCTCATTTCTGAAGATAGCATTTTTATTTCTTTAATTTAGAAGAAGCAACTGCAATAAAATTGATGCATTTAGCTGCAAACTTTTGAGATCTGGGGAAAGAAACATCAACACCAGGTAAGACCAGAGAGTATTGTGACCGATTAGAAAGGAGCTACGGGGTGAACTGAGTATACATAAATAATCTGTAAATCTTTCATAATCCAAAAATGAACATATTCTGGTTAAAATCTGATTTGTTTGCGCCTAAACCCTACATATATGACGCAATTGTGAGACTGATTAGCATGCAAACACGCACACAGTGATTTGATCAGATGTTATTTGTCATTTTGTATCATCGGAAGGGCTTAAATTGAAACAGTTTTTGGATTAAGTGAGGGGTGGGATGGATTTTTGGCATAAAAATGGTTTAGAAACAAAGCAAATATGATTAACACAACAAATCATGCACAAAATCATGCACATGTTTCCTAGTAGTGGATAGGTAGTGAACGGCGATCTTTGTACTTTTAAGTTAGTTTTTGGATAAGTAGTACATTTAATAAAAACAGCAACTATTGCAGAGACACATAGCACAAATAAACAGCATGTTACAACACTCCCCAGTCTCTAGTATACCGAACAACTCCTGCAAACCCCTCACCGATTACTGATCTTCAGAGAACACGTTTAGAATTATGTGATTATTTTAACTGTCATTATTAACTCAGCATGACAGGAATAATACTATCCATTTGTAGCAGTATTACTGAGTAAATAATAAGACTCTCAAAACCTCTCCTGCCTGCCAGACAATATTTAAGTAAATTGAAATGTCAACAAGAGAACATTCATAAATGCCTTCTCTCCAGTCTTTTCGGTGCCTGCTTGTCTGTGGAATGAAATCACATGAAGCCGATATCAAGTGCACATCATTCGTGGAAAACTAATTTATTTATATTTGCCCAGCCACCAAGCGGGTGCAGTCTTAATGGAGCACAATATCATTTGGGTCACAAGTCATTTGGGTGTTTTTTATCATTATTATTTCTAATTTGTGCAGGACAGAATATCGTATTTTCTGTGTTGGGACAGCAACAGCTTGCAAGGCTGTTTATGTTTCACAGTATGTGGTGAACAATTTTCCCTTTTTATAGCTCCTGAACAAATACCCTCTTAAAGAAGAATAGCTTTAAGGATAGATAGCTTTACAACCAGATGGCTTTTAAAGTTAGTTTATCCTCCATATGTGTTGTCAACCGTTTTAAAATTGTGGGACATATAATGAATATAACCATATATTGGGTGGATTCAAATGTACAAATGTTAGCCGGTTGACCGTGAGTTATCTAGCACTTCCACTATTAGAAAGTATGTAGCAGCAGTTTAATAATAACCATTGCATTATTTGGGCACTCCTTGGCACATAAATATAAATGGTTACTTAAAAGGACACTTTATCCATAAATGAAAATTGTCCATAATTACTCACCCCCGCCTTTCTTGTCATGGAGCACAAAAACAGATCTTTAGCAGAGTGTTCATGCAGCTTCATACTTAACTCTTTTTCAGTTCCACGCTGAAAAAACAATGGTGGAGAAACAATTTTTACTCAGAAATGAATAGTAAGTTTCACTAATAATTTATGAAGAAATGTCAAGTAAACATTGAATTAAACATACAAATTTGAAGTATTTTCTTGTAAAACATCAGAAACTCCAGTAATCTTCAAATCCAACTTCGAAAAATAATTTTTACAGTGCATGTTCTACAGTCTTTATCTCACTCTTCTTTTTCCTCCTCGCTTGAGGATTGTTCAGCAACTGAGAGTAAAGCAGGCCACTTTATAATCACCCAACTGTCTGCAGGACCTTTTTAACATCTTCAAACCAACAAGGGCTGTCGGCTGGCTCCTCACGCCTGACCCCTTTGACGACGCCTGACTGCATCTTATTTTAGATATAGCAAGCTTATGTTAAACTGCTCCTGGTTTATTCAGGAGCTTCAGGAATGCACAGTTTTCACAGGTATAGAGCTTGTATTTACCTGCCAACAGTGGCATGTTATGGTCACCCCAAAAATGGAAATAGTTTATTTTTCTTATTTTCTCTCTCAAAGTGAGAGTGAGCTGGGGCTAATTGTTTCAAGGAAATTTACACCGAGGTCTGTATTATATTATAAAAGTCAAACTAGATAAAGTTTCTCAAGACGTGAAAAAGTTGTAAAAACTTGAAGATTGAAACAGTTGTAAAGTTTCACATTGTTAGAATGTTTTAGCATGTTTTAACTTGTTTTTCACATTGCTAACATGTTTCTGGCATAATTGGTATGTTGCTAGCAAGTTGTTAGCATGATTAGTGTGTTGTTAGCATTTTTTAACATGATTAGCATGATGCTAGCATGTTGCTAACATGTTTCTAGAATGATTAACATGTTAAGATCATTAGTAGGCTATGTCATTAGCATTTCATTAACATGTTGCTATCGTGTTGTTAACATGATTAGCATGTTGCTAATCATGTTTCTAGCATGATTAACATGTTGCTATTATGATTATTTGTTTTCTCTAGCAGTGGTTTTATATGTTGGTTTAAAATATCTAGTTCAAAATAGTCTTAAATCATTAAATAGCTGTTTGGTAACAAAAGAACACAATAAAACTACACTGGCATACATGCAAGAATCAAGTATATAACAAAGGCAGATTTAGCCAAAGTTAATGCCAGGTGGATTAAGCTGGATCAAAAGAAAATGCACACCAGAATAATATTTTATAAGGTGCAGAGTCCAGGACATGGAAATCTAAAAGAATTCACACACTTTCTAATGCTTAAAAAAATTAAAATGCAGACCATGTAGTCGGAACTACATTCACATTTATGCATTTAGCAGATACTTTTATCCAAAGTGACCTACAATACATATACTAAAGGTTGATGCGTTCCCTGGGAATCGAACCCATGACCTTGCCATTGCCATGCTGTTTGAATAAAAGGAATTTAGGTTGGGGAAAGTTGTCACCTGTGTTTTAAATATTGTAATTTTATAAAATAAAATAATATATGTTGGCCAAAACAGTGGTTTAATATTTGTATAATTTTTTTTACTGCTTAATTTTAGCTGAAAAGCCTATAATAAGCCCATAATACACATAATCAGGTTTATTGTGTGACAACTTACCCCATTTACTGTAAACTATTCACTAGGAAATCAAAATTAACCTAATGTACTGGTCTTTTTGTGCATGTAATTAAGCTAAAAATACCAATAGTAACCGTTAAGAATGAGTTCGATATGTCAAGGCACTGGCGTCAGCCTAATCAGATTTCATAATGATCAACTGAGAAACACGTGTTGAGTGTGTTCTGTATATTAACACATTGTTAAACTAACAATGTATTATAAGGCCATTTAGACTTAAAACATGCGAACAAAACAGATGTTTGGGAGGATATGGTTATTGAACGATAAGCCCCTCATTTAAATTTGATTAAATCAGAACAGTCCCAAGTAGATTAGCAATAGGATGAACACTTACTGAAGTTTTATAAATTGGCTAATAAAAGGTGCTCATTTGCTTGAACTGGTTGCATTTAGAAGGCACTTCCTTAAGAGTATCAAAGAGCTTACAGAGCTCACAAGTTATAAGATTGTATGAGCATGGGGTGTGTCCTTGTTCACTGAAGACACACCCCAAACTTGTTTACCCCACATGACATTTTTTCCCCAACACAGTCTGTCCTCGTGAAAAATGTTCCCAGATTCTTGGGTAAATCAGGTCCTCATGGGAAAATAATACTTTACAGAGTTCGACAAGGCCCTCACATCTTTGCATTTTCACACTATAAACGGGAGAGAGGTCATTTAGTCCACATGCTAACCAATTTGTATGGTTTGACGCAGTCACTTTAATGAAGTGCCTCTTGTTTGAACTTAATGAATGAATTTGCAACATATTTAAGTAACACACAAATCTGCATCATGAAACAACAATATACAAACATATTAAATAAAAAGTAATACATGGTGTAACAGTTATACATTTTAAAGGCGAGTTCAAAAGCTCCACAGAAAATCATTGTGACTCATGCTT
The DNA here is from genome assembly GCF_001515645.1 of Sinocyclocheilus grahami. Classification (NCBI taxonomy): domain Eukaryota; kingdom Metazoa; phylum Chordata; class Actinopteri; order Cypriniformes; family Cyprinidae; genus Sinocyclocheilus; species Sinocyclocheilus grahami. The sequence continues at coordinate 2,679,575 of NW_015505209.1, read as the reverse complement.
CAGTTTGTGAAAACAAACAAAAAAATGGGTTCACAATAAGGCACTTACTACAGAGGTGTATGGGGAATGGCATAGCACCGGAATAGAGGTCAAAATACTGAAATACCCACCGTTTAGAATAAGTATAAGTATAACCATAAAACTCAAGGGTGAGGCACTAGCATTACCAAATGTAATAGCAAAAACACTGTTTTAAAACAGATTTCCCAAACACTGCCCCATCAACATTGGTCAGGTCATTGGCCCTGTTTACACCTGGTACAAAGATGTGTTTTGGTTGATCAGATCACAAGTGGATGAGGGAGACATTCCTGTTCACACGTGGTGTTTTAATCCATCTCTTCTGTCCACTTTCATCCACTTCTGCCCTGATTTCTTTTGGGAGGTGGGTCTATTGGCCAGTGTATGTGCTTTTTCTGATCTTTCGATCTAATATTGTGAAATAAGCTTGCAACAATTTACATATGAGCAAACATATTTTTAAAACATTTTCTGCATGGATAAAAAAATCTACTACACATATCAGTAAAAATTGCGCTGAGAGAAAGAGAGAGTAAGAAAAAATTAGTTTCCTATAAGTTGTTAGCAAATTCTTCAATCCTTTTACAGGTATTCATAACATAAAGATAAAAATCAGAAAATATAAGTAACTATAAAATTACAGTACAAAATTATATATACAATTACAACACAAAACCCAAATTATAATTGCATTCATTATAAACAACATTGGCCTATAAATATCTATCTATGCTATAATTGATATGTTGTGTGTGAACTTTGGGTAATGACAGAAATGTACAAGAAGCTGGAATGACTTTTCTCCACAGGGTGTCTGGCCCGAGGGACACGGTAAGAAGCTCTAACATACAGGAGAAATTTTGGGTACAGCTGCTGCTCGAAAGGAGCCAGTTGAAGTGGTTTGGGCATCTACTCAAGATGTCGCCTGTGGAGGTGTTCTGGGCATGTCCAACTGGGAAGATACCCAAAAGTAGAACTATTGGGGAAAAGGACATATGGGTGGCCCTATTTAATATCAGTAGAGTGAGTGAGTGATTTTGTTAACATTACGGCAACAGATTTATTTGACTGATATTGACGATTTTTCCCAACTGTTTGTTTACATTCACTTAAGACATCTTACCAATGTACATAACCGACTGTTTACATGAATACTCGGCCAAACTTACATTTTGACATGATGTGTGTGAATTTATTTGACCGTGCAAGTGTAAAACCATTAGATAATTCATCACTGATGATGCACATTGAGGCGGCCTCATTTCTGTCTGCATGATTTAAGTTTGCCCGCGCGCACACACAGACCCAATATATATTTCGTGTCATATCGCCCAGCCCTAACAATGTTATTTGGATTTAAATTGGTATAAAAGTTATAATAAGCAACTTACCTTTCTTTATGTTTTCTCTGAACATGTCGGTAGAAATGCGAAGTCGTGCTAGAAACATCAGTAAGAATTGTTTTGCAAAATTTGCAATCCGCAGAGTGCTTCTTTTTACCGGATGTCTTGCAAATAAATTATTTATGATTTTCGTAAGCAAAACAAATTATTGCTGACTTTGAAGACATCGTCCTAGCCACACATTGATATCCAGTGAGTGATGTGTGTGTTTCGTCTGCAAGCATAAGATGATATGCTACTGCTGCCTGCCGGTGTGGTGCAGTAAAATGACAGACGGGGAGACATTAATTAATTTCTCATCTCAATTTTATGCTGGTTTTATTGTTACACATGACGCGGACTCGACTGTACTCTGAATATTTTCCGAGTCCAAAATGTTCAAGTCCGTGTCAAGTCCGAGTACAAATTCACCCGAGTGTGTGACAAGTCCGAGTTCAAAATTGGACTTGAGTCCGGACTCGAGTCCGAGTCCAAGTTCGAGTACCCCAACTCTACTATTTAACCTGCTGCTACAGCAATCTGGTCCCAGATAAGTGCTAGGAGAATGGATGGATTTCACAATAGTACAGTTTTTACTGTATTTTTGATCAAATACACGGACCCTTGGTGAGCACAGCAGACCTTTACCAATGTATTAATATTTACATTGGTATATTAAAGGGATAGTTCACCTAAATTCTGTCGTAAGACCTTCGTTCATCTTTAGGACACAAACTAAGATATTATTGATCAAATCTGAGAGATTTCTGACCCTCCATAGAGGGTCCAACTACCACATTCAAGGCCCCAGCATAGTAAGGACATTGTTAAAATAGTCCATGTGTGACAAGCTATGGGAATACTTTCCTGTGTCAGCAGCACCACACGCTTGCTTTGTGGTACTCTCCTGAATGCATGGCGAACACTGACACGGAAGAGAAGAAACTGTTGAATAAAGACTTAATTTTTTTTAAGTATTCTCGTAGCTTCATAACATTACGGTTGAACCACTGATGTCACAACCGATAGGTGGGGCTGCGCACCTCTTCCCCGGGGATCGTTTCAATGTGGTGCTGTCTGAGGTCCGTGCGACCGGGCAGGGGTGAAAACACATCAGCAGAATCCGCTTGCAACTTGGCTAGCTCGGTGAGCTGCAGCGGCGAGAGGTGATCTCCCCCCGGGACCAGAGCGAGCGGATTGGTTTTGACAGCCGTTTCCGGTCCGAGATCTTCCTCTGCCAGAACGGCCGCTGCTAACCCTACCGAGGTCACCTCATTCCAACGTTTTAACAGGTTGAGATGATAAACCTGACATGAATTACCCCTGTCCATGCGCCTAACCTCATAATCGAGATCCCTCACTCGCCGTGTAACCACAAACGGTCCTTGCCACTTGGCGAGTAATTTGGAACTAGACGTTGGAATACAAGCACTTTCTCTCCCAGTGTAAATTGCCACGCTCGCGTACCCCTGTTGTAAAGCCGACTTTGTCTGTCCTGCGCCTGGAGCAAATTCTACATTGACAGCCGCCCCAGAGTGTGGAGTTTTGCTCGGAGGTCCAGGACATACTGAATTTCGCTACGGCTGTTTGAAGGCCCCTCCTCCCAAACCTCCCTAATGACGTCCAGCACCCCGCGGGGCTGGCGACCATAGAGGAGCTCGAATGGGGAAAACCCCGTGGAGACTTGTGGAACCTCCCGCACCGCAAACAATAGGGGCTCGAGCCATTTATCCCAATTTTTGGCGTCTTCCTTAAACTTACGAACCATGGATTTCAACGTGTGATTAAATCGTTCCACCAAGCCGTCCGTTTGTGGGTGATAGACACTGGTGCGAATCGATTTAATGCCCAGGAGCTCGTATAGTTCGCGTAACGTACGTGACATAAACGCCATGCCCTGATCAGTGAGGATCTCTTTGGGGATCCCCACTCGGGAGATGACTCGAAACAGTGCGTCCACCACACTCTTTGCAGAGATGGTGCGCAGCGACACTGCCTCCGGGTATCGTGTTGCATAGTCCACCAGGACTAATGCAAAGCGATGCCCGCGTGCTGAACGTTCCAATGCCCCAATGAGGTCCATACCAATTCTCTCGAAGGGGACCTCTATCAGTGGTAATGGGCGCAAGGGCGCTTTAGAGCTGGCCGGAGGATTTACCAGCTGACATTCACGACACCCCGCGCACCACTGGCGGATGTTCTCGTGAATGCCCGGCCAAAAGAATCGGGCCATGAGCCGTTCCCGTGTCTTTGCCTCCCCCAAGTGGCCTGCCATGGGACTACTATGAGCCGCCTGGAAAAGCATTTCCCGATGGCTTATTGGGACTAATAACTGGGTTGCATTTTTTTGTTTGGGTATCTTGGGTCACCCGATACAACCTATCTTTTATAAGGGAAAAATAGGGATACGAGAGAGGTTGGTCAGGCTGGAGAAGCTGTCCGTCGATGGTGCGGACCCGGTCATACGCATTTTTCAGCATCTCATCGCGAGACTGCTCCAGTGGAAAGTCATCCAGCAAGGGGGAAATAGGCTCCGCCCTCACTCTCGTTTCCTCTGAGACAGCCTGTGACGGTCCCAAAACAGCATCTCCTGCCTGCGCCACCGCTTCCCCGTTCCCCAGCCCCATTTCCCAAGAAGTATCCGCACACAAAGCCCCCAATAATTGTGTAAAAGCTGGCCAATCTGTCCCCAAAATCAGCGGATGCCTAAGGTGGGAATTAACCGCCACCTTCATTCTATGCGTTTTCCCCCGAAACTGAATACTAACAGCCGCTAGCGGGTAGTCCACCACATCCCCATGCACACACCTCACCTTAACCTTGCGGCTCGTATCCAACACCCTTTGTTGTATCAGGCTTTGATGAATGGAGGTTTGGTTGCAGCCTGAATCCACCAAAGCCTGATATGTACCCCCCTCGATACTCACAGGTATTTGGTACAGCCCGGCTTGATCGGGGGCAGCCGCCGGGGAGTCGGGGACCCGGATCAACGCTCCCACGTCCATCATGGGACACCGGTCCAAAAAATGACCCGGGTCCCCGCATCTCCAGCAGGCCGGCCCAGGCCTTTCCCCTGCCCCAACGGCAGAAGGATGGCCAAGAGATTGGCTCTCCGCCACGCCCCCTTGGGTCCCCTGGAAGACCCCACCCCGCAGTGCGGGTCGAGGGGGGCGCATTACTCTGCGACCTGGGAGTAGGAATAGGGCGGGGAGAGAGAGATGGAAGGGAAGGGAGAAGAGAGAGAGAGATTAAAAGGGGGCACGCCAACCCCCGGGCGTGCCACCAGATGGTCTTCAGCCAGCTGGATGGCCTGCGGCAGCGACGTCGGGCGGTGGCACTGGACCCACTCGGCCATCCCCCGTGGTAGCCGAGCGACGAACTGCTCCAGCACCACCAGATCGATCACTCCCTCGTCACGTTCCTCTGCCAGCAGCCACTTGCGGCACGCATCCCGAAGCTGTTGGGCCATCACGAATGGCCGGGCGATGGAGAGGGCTGTTGCTGGGCCGGCCTCCCGGCCAAGCAAGCTCCGGAGGACCTGCCGGTCCTCATCCTGCGCCTGGACCAACAGCCGGAACCGATCCTCCTGCTCCAGCTTGAGGTCAATCAGTGCCTGATGTTGGGTTTGGTGAAGCCCGGCGAGTGACTTCACGAGCTCTGCAAGTGGTGTGGGCTGAGCTGGCTGCATGGTGGCGTGCCGGCTTCCTCGTCCCGGGTTTCGGCACCAGTGTAGCAAAGTTTGCAGTTCGGGAAGAAGGACAAGGAAGTCAGGGGTGGCAGGTAGACCTTTTATTGGTCACCACAGACAACATATAACACAATGAGCGCTTCTCGGGTTTCGCAGTCAGGTGTCGTCGCACACTCTCCAGTCTCTTTTTTCCCGTCTCCCAGGTCGGTGGCCACTTTATCTCTCGTCTCCCCGCCAATCACTGGAATTGCAAACAGGTGTTAATCATTATTCACTTGACCTCCTTATCACCGCTCGTCTCCAAACTCGCTGTCCCGCTGCAGCCTTTCACCTTCCCTCTCCACATTATCACCGCTCGTCTCCAAACTCGCTGTCCCGCTGCAGCCTTTCGCCTTCCCTCTCCACAATAATCTTTACTTAATATCCTAATGATTTGTGGCATAAAAGAAAAATCGATAATTTTGACCCATACAATGTATTTTTGGCTATTGCTACAAATATACTCCAGCGACTTAAGACTGGTTTTGTGGTCCAGGGTCACATATTTGGTACAGAGGTGGTAAGGCAGATTGACTAGTAAAGACAAGATGCATTATTTTGTGGGGGAAAAAATTTAAATAAGCTATGATGCCAAGTTAGTAGTTTGTGATAGACAGCTTTCTCACAAGCTCTCAGCCAATGTAGTTACAAAACTCATATTTTGATTTTACTGGCATGAATTTTATCTTCATGGCACTGAATTTTCAATTATTTACGAATAAATACATTTTATGATTTAAAATTTTAATGAATAAAAATATGCATATTTTTGAAGTTGCATTCAAAAACCCATTTGGCTCAGACCTGACACTTCTGCTGTAGGTAAGAAAGTATCTTGTAATTTTAAAGGGATAATAAACCACAAAGAAAAAAAAACATTCTGTATAAGGGATAAAATTGGATCATATAAATCAAGAAATTATTATTTCTCATTCCTAGATATATTTTAAGTCAACAAATGTCTTGTATTTCCATATAAAGCCCTCTTAAAACATCCTTTCATAAAACATTTCTCTGTTTTGGAAAATAAAGCCATTTAAACAAGAACAGAAATGAAATATAACCAGGTCTCACAGATCTGACCCAGACACATTTGTTCTCTTTAAAACCACACATATGGAAACCCCTGTAGATAACGATTTACATTTGCCATGTCTTGACTTGTGTACACTCATTCCACAGAGATGAGCAAGCGTCACAAAACTTAACCTCACTTTCAAAATGTATTCTGCTGTCACGTGTTGTTTTTCATTTACTTGTTTTTCATTACCTATTGAAAATGTAAAAAGAATTTCAGTTTAAACAATTCTTGTCTGTATTAATCTAATAATACATTTGTTAAACAACACAATTTTTTCCTTTAATATTCAATCAGTGATTCTGAGTACTACACAATGTGCCTGGGGGGCCTGATAAACCCGTGTTTGCCAGCGTACTTCCTATTTGAAAAAGAGGAACGCTGCTCACACATATCTAATTATTGTGAATACAAAGGCTGTGACTCATTTGAGCCGATGCATGTGTGAAGGATTTAATTTAACTCTGATTCATATGCTCGCATTGTCTAACTGACATTTGTGAGAAACTAAGAAACAGAACAAGATGACCCAAGTTGCAAGAAACACATTAGAAAAAAGTAATGCATAAAAACAAGTTGTGACTAAATTGGCTATGCAGTTGGACTGGTGTCATAAGCAAAAATAAAAAGAAACAAACAAAAAGCAGGATCACTCCTAACTTTGAGGACATTGGTGCCCCTGGGGTAGGTAGGTGGTTCATCACCACAAGACGACAAGCTCACAAACCATGTTCACACAATTCCTTTCACTTTCTCATCCCAGGGAAGATTAATTTGTAAAGACAACTAATCTTCTATTGACAGTGACATGATCCAGCCATTCACAGTCTGCTTCAGTGCAAGTATTTTTATTCCCATTTTATTTTCTCAAATGTGCATGTGCAGTTGTACTGCATGATAAATTGTATTTATCTATACTTATATTTAAAAAAAAAAGGAAAAATATAAAACTAATTGCACATATGTTAACATGTAAATATACATCATTTTATTTTTTATATTATTGATTTTGAATAAATAATGTATACATATATAGTTATAAAAATGCATACATTTGAAATATTTTGATATTTTTTGGTAACACTAGATCATTAGAACAATATTCACTATTAGGTAGTTGCTTATTAGCATGCATACTGGCTGTTTATTAGTACTTATAAAGCACATATTAGTGCATTATTCTGCAATGAATATATTCTAGATCCCTTAATGTGTTCCCTAATCTAATGTGTTAACACCCCTTTTGACCTCAAAGTTGTTGTGTTAGAAGCAGGAAAAATTGGCAAGCGTAAGGATTTGTCCGAGTTTGACAAGGGCCAAATTGTGATGGCCAGACGACTGGCTCAGAGCATCTCCAAAACTGCAGCTCTTGAGGGGTGTTCCTGGTCTGCAGTGGTCATTATCTATCAAAAGTGGTCCAAGGAAGGAACAGTGGTGAACCGACGACAGGGTCATGGCTCATGCCAAGGCTCATTGATGCGCATGAGGAGCGAAGGCAGGCCTTTGTGGTCCAATCCAACAGTCGAGCTACTGTAGCTCAAATTGCTCAAGAAGTTATTGCTGGTTCTGATGGAAAGGTGTCAGAATACACAGTGCATCACAGTTTGTTGTGTATTGGGCTGCATAGCCGCAGACCAGTCAGGGTGCCCATGCTGACCCCCTTACCACTGCCAAAAGCGCCAACAGTGGGCAAGTGAGCATCAGAACTGGACCACGGAGCAATGGAAGAAGGTGGCCTGGTCTGATGAATCACGTTTTCTTTTACATCCTGTGGATGGCCGGGTGAGTGTGCATTGCTTACCTGTGGAACACATGGCGCCAGGATGCACTATGGGAAGAAGGCAAGCCGGCGGAGGCAGTGTGATGCTTTGGGCAATGTACCACAGCACACCTTCAGGGGTCTAGTGGAGTTTGTGTCTTGACGGGTCAGGGCTGTTTTGGCAGCAAAAGGGGTACCAGCACAATATTAGGAAGGCCTGATCGGTGTATATATACTTTAAGTGGTGTGCGGTGGTGTTCTGAAATGAGGTGGCCAAGTCCTCAGTTTTTTTTAATCAAATGTAAATTCATGTTAGTCACGTTTTCTTGGTTAAATAAACATTACTTACACTATCAGAAAAAAAAATTATTTTTACATTAACAATGTAATCAATATTGTATTTATTAAAGCCAAGTATAAATCTCATCATGTTGGTGTTTTTAAGCAGTTTACATTTATTCCAAAATAATAACTTAAGGCAGTAACTATTTAGACAGTATTATTTTATATGTGAACTTATGTTTATCTATTCTTTTTAATAGTTAACCCTTTACTATTTATGAATTTTCAGATCATCAGTCATCAAAGCTGGGTAAATATTGGTCACAGACACAGAAATTGATTACTCACTATAAACTCCCCCAGATCATGTTTTCATGCCATTTTAAGTCTTATTTTGAAATAACAAAGTGGTTTTTATCTAAGTGTGTGAGTTGTATACTTACTTTTTTATTAGTCTTCCCATTAATCACATTATATTGGTAATTTAGACTGATTTGCAAATGTGCACGAACATGCACAACAATTTATCGCATGAACCAATCACAGCTGAACATAACCAGTCATATGCAATCATATTGCAATGGAGACATTCGACTTCATGCAACGCTGTGCAGACCGATCGGTGGCTGACTTGAAGCAGTGCATGCCGGTTAGAAATTTTGTCCGACTTGAGACAGTGCTGACACCATGTCACTGTGACGTAAAGCATCAAAGTGCCACAAAAGCATTTTCTTCAGAGCAACTGCAGGAGCTCCGATGACAACACAGCTGTTTCACGATTTGCCAAATTCAGCACATGACAACAATAATGTTTTTCAATTTTAAATAATGCTCACAAATCTGTTTTTAGAACAGTAAAAGCTTTTTTACTGTAGTCGCAATGTTATATTGAGTCACGTTTAACATAAAACACTGATAAAAGCATAAATGCCTCCACTTTTTTGGTATTGAAATAGTATGTTTACGTTGAACTTTATTCTTGAACAGATGGCGCTGTACTTAGCAGTATATAAAAAGTGTTGTGGTAGCTCATAAAAACGTTTTTGAAACGTCTGTGTATTTGACAAATATTGCATTTAATTCACTTAATCTGTGATAGAGTATGCAAACACCGCACGAGCGTCACTACTGGGAGCTGAAAGTGTCTGGCTTGACGTCTCCGCTCTCAATTCAGCACAGCATGAAGTCAAACACGCCTATTGCTTCCTCTCACGTGACTTTCCCTCATTCAATTACCCCCTTCAAACTCACGGCCTGATCCAAATTTTTACGACGGACGAAAGTTTCAGAGGCACTGTGTGTAAACGTGATTGACACTACATGAGGTATTTATTTTTTAACGTGCGAAAATATCGTTGAGAATTTCGGACGAAGGTCTTTGCATGGAGTCCGAAATTCTCGTCCGAAATTTTCGCACGCTAAAAAATAAATACGACCTCACATTGTGTCAAACACGTTTACACACTGCCTCTGAAACTTTTGTCCGTAATAAAAAAAAAATGTGGACCAGGTTCGATTTTCTGCGTTTCGCATCCGTAGCAAGCATTTTGATAGGAAAGGATGACGAATACGAAAAAAACGCATATGAAAATTTTGGACTCAGTGTGCAAAAATACCTTTAGCCTGACCATTTTCCATGATATATCACCTCAAACAGCTAATCTCCATTCCCCCCCCATAGGGCATGGACCAGTTCATGAATTCCCAAACCACAGACATGGCCATTCAAAATGTAATCAGGCATTACCGCTACAAAAGAGTCATTGAGCCTTTAATCCAATAACATAAATCGTGCTCTCACATGGACTAAAAGCATAATCATGTTAAACATCTTGTGTGATCAAATGTCAATGTGATGACAATCTTGTTTCTTGAACTGGGAGCTCTGCAGACCATTTAAAGCTTAAGTTCCTGTGGTTTAGTCTCTTTGGTCTGCCAGATACTGCGTATAATTATGTTTGCGACGGATCTCACTGTTTTTCAACAAATCCTAGTTATGGGCCCTTCCACTCTTGGCATAAGCCTATTTCCACAAAAATCCGGCAGCTCGGGTTAATGGGTTACACAAAGATTTGTTAATTACAAAGATCAATATCATGCCAAATTGTTCAACAAATACAACAAAGTGCCACTTGTTTGCAGGGCGCTTCATTACGCACATATCACATTACAGCGAGCGCCATTGCAACACAAGCACTCAAAGTCAAAGGCGTGGGTGAGTAATCTTGGACCATGTGGATTTTGCAGATCGAAAATGTATTATTTCTCTGTGATGGCGACGCAAAACTTGTTTGCAGCTGCCAGAATGCATAAAAAGTGGCATTTATGAGACATTCGTGATGCAAGTAATTTTTATTGGAAAACCGAAGGTCCCTCCACCACTCATAAGTCAAAACATTAGTCCAAATAAAAAGGTAAATACCATAAATCAAGATGTAACAAATTGGATATGGGGTGAAAGCACAGCACGAGTAAACATGAGCGGAAAGAGTCCTAAAACATAATTAAGATTAAAGCTGAGCTGAGGGAAACTTGAAATATGACATCACGAACAGCTGAATTAGAGTTGAGTGAGATGATCTAGTGGGAAATGAACTTCCAACACTACATATTTGAGGATTAATATGATACAGCCATGTAAATCTGTCCTTACAGACTATCAAACTGACAATAAAATGTAAAAAAAAAAAAAAAAGATTCAGATGCACAGATATTGCAAAAGTGTAGCAATTCAAGTCTCTTGCTCAAGTTTTGTGAGTGAACATCTCAATTGACAAAACAGCCGATAGCACTGTAAACTATATGAGTCCGCTACTTAATCAGACAGTTTTGCTACTTAAAGTGGCTTTATTACAAAATAACACATCATATGTGCTCCACATTAGTGTTAAAATCGCTATTGTTGTAGAATATATGGAAATGCACGCTCACAGGCTTTGAGGACTCAGGCTTTGAGGATCAGTGCGTTCTCGAGTACCTTTTTTTTCTGTTAAAATCTTCAGAAAGGTCAGAGGAGATATTTCAGGGCTTGCCTTCAAAGTAAACCGTAAAACGGCGACAGCATTCCAGAGAGAGCACATGGTTGTTTCAACTTCACAGGAAACAATATGCTCAACTCGACTCCAAGCGCAACATGAATATTTGAAGTTCATCTGCAGCACATTAGAATACTGAAGTAACGCACTGGCATGTAATCTTGGCTTAGAAAATGAATGATTGATTCTTTCCAAATAGAAAAGCTAAAAAAAAAGAAAAAATATGGTCTACGCCATGATGTTCACCATATTAAATGGCCAGTTCACCCAAAAATGACAATTCTGTCATCATTTACTCACCCCCATGTCGCTTCAAACACATATAAAAGACATTTTAAGAACGGTTCTGTTCATTCCTGTCAAAGCAATTGTAATGAATGTACACTAGAGTTTAAAAAAGCAACATTGTAAATTGTAGTCGTCTTTTGATGCCATCTGGCAACTTTGCATGAGAAAACGCCAAAATTAAAGTAATTCATAGAAAATCTGCCTCTCCAGCGAGCTGTTAAGTGCTGCAACTGGATTGCTGATTTAAATAACGAATCATTCAAAGAACTAGCTCGACCAACTAAAATTAGATTCTGTTTGTTGAACAAAGCTATCATGCAGCACAGAAGTCATACGACACTTTTGCATCATGTATAACAGTACATGGGAATAAAAAATGTCTTATGTTCCACAGAAGTCGTCAGTCATACAGGTTTTGAATGACACAAGGGTTAGTAAATGATGACAGATGTTTAGTTTTGGGTGAATTATTCCTTTACGTTTTTTCCCCGATTATAGTCTGATTATAATTTTACGGAAAGATCTTTATGGGGAAAATAAAAAACAGTCAAAAGCCACTTAAAAAGAAAAGAAAAACTCCAAAGAAAAAAAGTTTGCCTCTGCATGACCAATCTGTGAAATCAGCGAGAGCCCAAACAGTGTGCGAGCCATACAGATAAATCCTAGAAGCCAGCAAAAAGAGGGCTGGAGAAGGGAGGTGACCTAATTCAGAATGAGATTATGTCAGAGGATATAATTAACAGAGGATATAAATGGTATAATTAACCATTTGGTGTCAAAACTAAAAAAACAAAACAAAACAACAGCAATAATGACACATGAATAAACAGCAGCAGTGAACTGGAGGACGTGCGGTGATGTCATGCAAAGAGGGAGAGGGGTCTGCTGAGCTAAATTACAACAGCCATGTGACGGACCACCCAGAGGCCCTGCTATAAAATGGGCTGACTGATATTACCAATACTTTATTTGTGATTATGAGTAATACTTGCCAGTGGTTTGGTAAATTAAAACAAAAAAGTGACAAAAATTAATCCAGTGACTCAAATATAGACATTCATAAATAAACAATATAGTAATAAATGATTTTTTAGTAGGGATTCTTTTAAAACGGTACCTAATTTTGTGCTTTTTCAGCGCATGTTGTGAGTGCACACCTGGTTTCCCTTTTCAGCCAAACAGCTTTACAAAATTAAAGCTGTGGGAAAAGGAGGTATACCACACAATATATAAAAGACACAAAACAATCAAACAAAAGCGCCACGAAACATGCATAATCAAGGTCTCAAAAAAAAACAGAAGAGTCTAGTTCTTGCACTTTAAATAGTTATATATAAAAAATAGTGTGGTGGTTGATAAACAAGGTTAATCGCTGCTTAATATGCGTTCAATCTCCTCCAGTCTCTTCAAGGCAGCTGCCCTTTTCTTTTCGATATCTTTAATCTCTTTTGTGGATTTGCTCTTAGTCCGCTTGTCATCCAGCTTCTTTGATTTGCCGTGGCCCTGGCTGCTGATGCTTTCTTTGGGGGAGGATTTCCTCAAATTCTTCTCTTTCCTGGCCCCATCCACTGCTCCTGAGGCAACACCCCGTGCTTCCTCCTCCTCTTTGTCCTGTTGTTGTTGCTCTTGCTGCTTGTCCAATTTACTACCATCCTCTGTTGGTGCAATCGGCTGGCCCGCAGCGCTCATGGCGGCCATTTTGTTGCGTACGATGGCAAGGTGCCGTCGGATGTACTCTTCGTGCGGGGCCATGGCAAGAGTCTCCACCAGACAGCGCTCGGCACGCTGGAGCTCCCGTTCTTCGAAGTACACCACACAGAGGTTATGCTTGGCCTGCACGTTGCTGGGGTCCATGTTCAAGATGCGTTCGAAACAGGCCTTGGCGCCACGTGTATCCTTGCGGTGGTTCATGAGGATGTCTCCCTTGAGGATCAGGCCTTTGACGTGCTCCGGGTGGTACTGCAGCAGCTCCTCAAGCACCGGGAGAGCATCCAGTTCACGTTGTGACTGAGAGTAGAGAAGGGCCAAGTTAAACAAAGCGCTGCGGAAGCCGGGTTGCAGTTGAATGGCCTCCCGCATCCAGCGCTCAGCCTCTTCGTTCTTGTTAGCGTCCATTGCCAGCATGCCCAGGTTGAAGTAGCCGTTAGCATCATCCGGCTCTTCTTTCACGTAGGTGAGAAAGCGCCGGTTTGCCTCTGGGCGAAATTTTGCCTCACCTGTTAAAGAAGAACATTAGAGATGCAACTATTACAATTAAATGAATTCATAAAACAAAAATAAACACATTTACATTTAGCAGACGCTTTTATCCAAAGCGACTTACAAATGAGAACAATGGAAGCAATCAAAATCAACAAAAGAGCAATGATATACAAGTGCTATAACAAGTCTCAGTTAGCTTAATTGCAATAGTCCAGCCTGGACAGAACAAGAGCTTGAACAAGAAGTTGTGAAGCATGTTCCGAAAGAAAGGGCCTGATCTTCTTGATGTTGAATAAAGCAAATCTGCAGGACCGGACAGTTTTAGCAATGTGGTCTGAGAAAGTAAGCTGATCATCAATCATAACTCCAAGGTTTCTGGCTGTAACTTGTTAAACACAAGTGATTAGTCAAATTGCTCAACAATTAAGGAGAATACAGACTGTCCTCATTTAATGATGTTGATCCATCCCATGTAAGTCTCCTTTTTTTTAAGTGGAGCACAAAAGTTTTCATACCATATTGTAAAAACATTTCCACACAATGAAAGTCAATGTGGGAAAGGATGTTTTTCCCTTTAATTTTAGTATTGTAATAAAGCAAACCAACCAAAAAACAAATGGCAAGAGAGTACTGTCACCAGACGTCCTTGGTGCTGTAAATCTTTTGAGCAACTAAAGTCAAATAAATGAAAATACTGAATATCCAAAAATATAGATTATTTAGATGAAGTTAACCCACATGAATTAGTTTTATGCTTTATTTCTTTGTTTTGATTAATGTGTCCAAAAGCCTGACACTACTATCTCTAGTATTTTGGCTCGGTTATTTGGCTTTGTAACAAGGTCTACGTTGTTCACCATCCTATGTTGCAACGATGAGGTCAGAACGAGGGTAAGGAGGGTCGGTCAGCTTTTTATCACCCCTTGAAGACTGTTCAGAATAACTACTGTAGGCCAAAAATGGGGAATACATTTAAAACAAACTTGCTTTTATTTGAAAACCAATACGGATGGGCACAACTACAAAACCGAATGAAAGAATAACAGTTGTGTCAAGCAGGCCTGTGAATTGATCGCGAAATGCTTCCTCAGTCACATGATTAAACAGTCTGTACAACAGGCCTAAAACCATGTGTAAATAGAGCCGTTGTATTCGTAGTATTTACATTGCGGCAGCGTAGGTGTGCTAATCTCAGAAAAATTACAAACTAATTCCTCACTCAAACTGCAAGAATCCATCAGTCTTTCCTGCTATTCAAAGCTAAGCGTGAAAAAATGGCATAAAACTCAAAGTTAGGCTCAATGAGTCACATTCAATTTAAACGTATTGCTTTTGGATCAAACGCTAACATTCTTAGACATGAGAACATGACCGAATTAGGTGAGAGGTTGCTGCCTTACCTTGAGGTGGCACGCAAAGAATCCATAGGTTAATAACTTGGCTTATGCTTCTGACGTCTAACCTCGTGTGAATCAAACATTAACTACTGTCGCTAGTCGCTAGACAAACTGTCACTTTCACAGAGTTGACTGAATACCTCACCATTTCTTGTAATGGATACAATGTTTTTTTGAAGATCAGGTCGGAAAAAAAAAAAATTAGGGAGTGTACTTTGCAACATTATTTCCCCTAGTGAGCTACATAAGCAGGTGGTACTGGATTTTAGGCATAAATGGCACACTTCTGATGCAAATAGTCTCATAGCCAAAGATGTATAGCCAAATTTGAACATAGCATGCATATTTCATATAAACTTAATGTGTTATGAAGGTTATCAACTGCGAGTTGAGTGCCTGCGTGCCATGCAAAATTGCTGCTCTTGTAGAGCGTTCCAAATTGCTTAAGGTGTTTTATGATGGTTAGAAGGCAGCAGCCTATGTAGGCAGCTCACTAGGTTTTGTGACAGAGCTAACTTCATTGCTTGGTTCAAATTGCCATTGCCCACACACCTGACTCTTGCATGAGAAGTGCAGAGTTGAAGAGTGCCAGTTTGTGCCGTGGATTCAGGTCCAATGCACGATTAAAGTTTCTCAAAGCCTCTGAGGGGTCCTTCATCTCAATATTGACAATTGCCAGATTGTACCACAGGTCTGCATTGGTATGGTCCAGCTCCAGCGCTCGTATGTAGGCGTCCTTCGCCTCACTGGGCTTGTTCATTTTCAGCAGAAGCTCCCCTCTGAGTTTTGAGAGAAACAAAAAGACATTTTTGGAATACCTCTCGCAGGACATCTCAGAAATCTAACACGCATGTACAACAAGAAAGATCAGTTTCTTTTAGGCATATTTTCTTAGCAAATAGTTGGAGTAATACAAAGGTTTTAGGTTTGATTTTTTTCTTTGTTTTGCCTTGTACACTTTTCACAGTGTGGCTGAGAGT
>NW_015505209.1:2658497-2661070 GCF_001515645.1 Sinocyclocheilus grahami | reverse complement strand
ATCTGGGAAAAACACATCTTGGGTGGTAGATCTCTCAAGTCACGTTAGCCCAATAAACCAACATAACTTAAACAATTAAAGTCGATAGTCTAATGGCTTTGGCAGCTACAGCCGTCTTTCTCACAGATAGCCTGACAGAAGTGCAGAAAAGCCAATACAAAACCTAAATCCTCATCTTCTCACATCAAATCCTAAAATCCACATATTCTCAAGACACTAAAGTGCGAAAATAGTTTTATGCGCCAATGTTTTCATACAGTCCCAAGAAATACTACACAAACTACTTCTTGTTAGCTTATACACAATTTGAAATCGTCTTTACCATCATGCCTCCAAACTAATAATAAGGCAGAATTTCCCACACCTCCCTAAAACAACATATCCAATGGTGAATTTTGTTTAAAATAAACTCCATTTTAACTTCCTCTGCCAATATTTGCGAAAGAACTGATGGAAATATTACACATGCAAGTCTTTTTAGCATTTTGTGTCTGTGGAAAACAATGTGGTGCAAAATCATTCCCAGATTTATCATTTATCATTAGCACATTTGCCTTAATGACTCCACATAAATCCATATAAAGTCCACATAAATTAAGACTGGCCTCATTTACTTTCTTAATATTGTTATTGTGAATGATTCATTGGTGCTAAAATTTGTTTTCATAATCTTTCATTAAAATGTAACAACTCGCTGTTCTTCTGAAACAATTTTCCCTTTTGCTGATGCCACACGGCTAGTGGATAATATTAACTAATAGCCAAAAGGCTAATTAAGCATTCAGTCTGGCTCCATTATCAGAATATATAATATTAATAAGTATAATACGCCAATAAATTCCCAGTGGGAAAAAATCCCCATTCTACATTTTTTCCTCATTGAATAACCTGTTTCATGCACAATTACGCAAGTAAAATGGTCACATTTACTTTAAAGATGCTAGGGTAAACTTCAAAAGATAATCTGGCAAATGAGTCAATTACCTGGTTGCACTCTTGTGGCCTGAAGGAAGTATCTCAATGCTCTCTCATAACTATTTTGATTCTCCAAAGCATGTCCGACATTGTTCCAGAGTTTGGCATTGTTCCTGTTCACCTGGAGGAAAACAATTTTGAAATGTTTCAGGCCAGGCTGACATAACAAATCATATTTTCCAGACATCATTTCATTGTACTCATGTTAACGTCTGGATTCGCCCTTTGATATAAGGCAGCGAGCTGGATTTATTCAAAGTAATGATCTCAAAATACAAGCATACAATATGTATGAGCCTGTGGCCAGATGTGGATCTATAAATGAATAATGTGTCCTTGGATGTATTCATACTTTCAGTGCAGATGTAAAAAGCGTGTATTCGGATTCCCAATCCCAGTTTCTGTTGAAAGTCTTCACGGCGTGTGTTGTTAGAAGAACTCCCATGAGCAACCAAGACGTTTTCTTTAGGCCTCTGGATAATGTCACAAAAACAGGGAATGAGTCTCTGAACAAGTCATTTACAGGGAATGAAGTATTTGTTTAGAGGACGATTACCCTCTTTGGGACAGGAGTTTAAATCCATGGGCTACCAAAACACAAAATCCCATGCTGGGCACGTACAGGACCCTTTCGGCTACAACAAAGCCCACAGGGAAAAACAGGTTGGATGCAGGTATAAAAGGAAGGACGATCAGCGACAGTGCCTAAAGGAAGCGAAAAGACCGGAGAAATAATTCAAATATTTGTACTAAATGAATAGTTCATCCAAAAATGGAAATTTGTGGTTCTTTGAGAATGGTAATCAAAAACTAACAAGCACTTTCCTTTTGATCTTCAGCAATAACACAGTAAACTACATGGGATGTTTGAGCTCATGACCAGGGGTCTGAACGCATCGCAATAAAGGAATAATGGAGGGTAAAAGGAGAAATATATTTTCTTTCATCTGTGGAACACATAAGGAGAGATTCTGAAAAATGTGCTGGTTCCTCTTTATTATTGCTTTTTGGTCACTCAGACTGAAGCTTTCAAGCTTTAAAAAGTACAGTAAAAATTACTTTATGTAATATATTACAAGTCTTCTAATGTCATATGACAGCTTTGTATGAGAAATAGGCAACAATATAATTTGTTGTTCATAGATGAATGTCGTAGAAGAGCTATAATGAATGTCAAACATTTTGATAATGCTAAAACTATACATTTAAGTCTGTTTCTCACACAAAGATATCACATGGCTTCAGGAGACTTGGAACAAGTCATATCGAGCACTTTTAAGATTTCTTTGTAAACATTGTAATTGCACTGAAAAAAAACAACCAGCACGTTATTGAAATTTACTCCATTTGTGTTCGACAAAAAAAGAAAAAGTCTGGAAAGAAGTCAGGATTAAAACAACACTTTTCTTTGTGAACATACATTAAATGGATAGTTCAGCCAAAAATGAATATTTTGTCATCATTTACTCATGTTGTTCCAAACATGTGAGAGTTTTTTTCTTTTGTTGAACACAATTTTGAATTATATTTTGATGAATGTGGTTGCATGGAAAATACTATGGAAGTCAATGGCTACAAGCAACTGTTTGGTTACCAAC
>NW_015505209.1:2656696-2657537 GCF_001515645.1 Sinocyclocheilus grahami | reverse complement strand
ATCATCTCACATTGTGCGACCTTGAAAGTGAATCGCAGAAATTGGTTTTGGCAGCAGCTTCAGAGTGCGTCAAGAACCAAACTGTCATGCGTTGCTTACGCAGGGGTGGATTTAACACAGCCGAAAGCAGCAGTACGGGGAACATCATATTTATCCAATTTGCTTGACGCTTCAGAGGCCAAAATCAATCTTGATGAAAGAAGTTTCTGCACAAACAAAAGCTTTGTCTGCGGTTATCATAAGCTGTGCGCTGCGTGCTGTTTAGTTGCTTTGGAACATGCAACACAGAAAAAAAACCTTCACAGTCAAATTAGCCAAACTTTCACAACAAAAGTGTTTCCTGTTTGCTCAGAGTGAGTGTCGAGGGCCTGCACACAGGGAATCATTAAAATAACTAACCATGGCCAAATAAAACAGATTCGGACGAATATCCTCATGCAACCTGTTCTCTGTCTCCTAACCAAGCAGACCAGAGCAAAATGTTAATGCCCAAGCCCTCCCCCTTCATCTTTGCGCACTGTCCATTAATAATGATTTGTGGCCCCCTGGTCTCGAAGGGCGGCCTCTGCCAACAGAGCGAGGAAGTTCACTAAACTCTGTTGACAGCGTGTGGATGAAGAATTCACGCCACTGTTACACAACAAACGAGAGGAGAGCTGAACACAAGATGAACGGATTTCAACTGTGGCATTGTGAACTCTTGCGAGCATGGAATCAGCCAGTGGTCAAACATATGTAGACATCAGAGCTGCAGTGCAAGACTCTAAGACGTTAACATCTTTTATGATGGACGGGAAAAAAGAGATGAAGAAAATGTTGTATGAGACTAAACATTTAAAAA
>NW_015505209.1:2633521-2655339 GCF_001515645.1 Sinocyclocheilus grahami | reverse complement strand
TTTATTTATTTTGTGATATATTGCGTCAATGGACAATGGTAATTATACAAAAATGCAATATTAAATAATCTATATGTATCATCTTATTATTTCCATAGCGATGCGCCCATAGACTGTATAAGGATGCGCATCATAGACAAATCAGAATCAGATCAGAGTTTACTGTAGGTTAGTCAGAATTCGCGCTGAACGAATTGTTTTCACACGTTTACGGAGTTCTGTGCACTCACAGATCTTCCCATTATAACAAGAAAAAAGGTTTCTCACATAACCCATTTAAAATTTGAAGAAAAATTTTGTTTGTCCACGTATACTGTTTCAAGAATGACAAGCACGAGTGTAAAAAATTACGTGAGTAAATCAGCTGAACTGTTCCTGCGAGTCATTGCTATGATTGACACTTTTGACAGTGATAAATGTTGTAGCAATGGACGGAATGAACTATATGTCAAGCCAATGTCAAAATAGAGCTGTGCATTAAGTAATGCAGAGTAAATTCAGAGTAACAAGCCTACAGTAGCGACAAGTCTGCTGGTTGAATATATTTAGCAGCTCCTACAGTTAAATATGAAATACTTAATACATTATTTAATTATTATACCTAATTATTAATTGAATAAATAAGTATCTTTAGTACACTAAAAGTAAAAAAATTTGGTATTATAGTAATTTTATAACAAATCCAAAAGCAAGACGTGACAAAAACTAGGGAGTGGAAACGGCAACTGAGCTGATGGGTGATCCTCTGCTGCCATCTACTGTTTACAATGGTAATTTCATGTCATTTTAATCTTAAAAGTCTTTGTTTTTTACTTGGAGACACATTTTTGGCATTTTTTGAACAAAAAGAGAATCTTTAAAAGTGAAGTTTACTGCACAACTGTAGAGTTAAAAAAAATAATATAGGCTTTAAAATATTTAAAGTGTTTAAAAAAATGTATACTATAGACGAACAGTGGGTAGTGTGTATTTATTTTATTTTTTGTTATATATTCATGCATCTCACTCCAGCCAGGCAACCCCGATATAATATAACATTTTAGTTAGCTAGTTTTAGATAAAAGTTTTTGTCTACACGATCAGCTCCGGTGGCCGTGGAGCCGTAGACGCGTGCCGTGATGTACAGATCAGCTCTAACGTCACTGAATCTGCTGTTAAAAATGAACCAGATTATGAACAATAAAGAAACATTTATGGCGAGTATGGCCATAATAGTCAAATTAAAAATAATGGGTCAGCGCTGACAGCCTTATGGGCAGCACACCGACATATAGCGCCGTTGCACTCGAATTGTTCCCGAGTTCGAATCCTGGCTCGAGAAACTTACCCGATCCCCCCCCACTCTCTCTCTCTCTCTCTCTCTCTCATTTTGTTCTGTAAAGGCATTGTCTGCTGGTTAATTTATCTACTTTTCAGCACACCACATTAAGTATGCCACTTAGTCCTGTAAGACTTTGAATGTTAAAGTGCAAATTAACACCTGACCACGGTTGTGGGTTTGCTAATGTTACAATTAAAAATCATAGAAGGGTAAAAACATTGGTATGATGCAAGCAAAACAGCTACAACAAATAAAACTGTTAGATTTATAGTGTATGAATAACCAAGCATTGACAATAATCAGTCGTATTGGCGGCACCGAGGGGCCCCCAAATAAAATTCTGCTTAGGGCCCCATAAAGGCTTGGGCTGGCCCTGATGGGTTCTATTGTATTTTGTTGCAAACACCCAGTTATAAAATGTGATGTGACCGATGTAATAAGCATGAGTTCTGGGCCGCGGTGCGGCCGGTATAAACACCAGCATTGACTGAGTGGACACGATCAGCTCCGGTGGCCGTGGAGCCGTAGACGCGTGCCGTGATGTACAGATCAGCTCTAACGTCACTGAATCTGCTGTTAAAAATGAACCAGATTATGAACAATAAAGAAACATTTATGGCGAGTATGGCCATAATAGTCAAATTAAAAATAATGGGTCAGCGCTGATAGCCTTATGGGCAGCACACCGACATATAGCGCCGTTGCACTCGAATTGTTCCCGAGTTCGAATCCTGGCTCGAGAAACTTACCCGATCCCACCCCACTCTCTCTCTCTCTCTCTCTCTCTCTCCCACTTCGCTTCCTGTCACTTCTACACTGTCCTATACTAATAAAGTCAAAAAACGTCAAACATTAATCTAAAATAATAATTATGTGAAATGAAGAAATCATTTCGGCCAGTAAATCATCTCAGTTCACCGGCACTTGCAAATGTGGCAAAAAGTTAATCTGTTGCCAGTTTTGGAAATGCAAGTATATAGAAGCTGTTCTGCCAGGTGCCAACATGGAAAATAGCTGTGCCAAGATGGCCTTGGAGTGGAGCAACTACAGGGAATTTAAGGGATACCCTTTGAGTTTCCAGTAATTTGTCAAATCCTGTCAGTAGCCTCATTTCTCTGAAGCAGATACATCTCACATCTCCAGTTCTTTTTATTTTCGATCGTCTTAGCTTACACTATACCATACTTAATTCAAGAGTAAGTTCACGTGGATTCGGGAAAACCAGCTCATGTGCATAGTTTATCTGGTATGGATGAAAACACCACCAAATTGTATCTGACAGATTTCAAATAAGACTGAGGATGTTATATTATTTCAAACTGTTTTTGAGTAAACAATTTCCCCTTTGTGTTTTCTTGTGCATTTATATAGACAACTATAATAAAAAACATATCATTCAAGTCCTGGTTACAGAAATGCATTTCCACTAAACAAAAAGTTCAAAATTACATTTGAAGAACCCATTTAGATCTTAATGTTCCTTTTAGTTTACATATAATCAGATTTCCCATAAGCCCCACCCACTAACGTACCATCATGACGATCTTTGAAGAGCTGTGGCCGTACCAAAGGCTGTGATAAGCCAGGAGGCTCAACATGGCGTAAAATACCACTGTGGCGAGGTTGCGAGGGTCCAGCAGGGACTCCACAAGAGGGATAGTGCCCATCGTCCAGTCACAACACAACTCAGAGGGGTTGAGCAGCAGCCAGGTGTTTACTGGCAGGAGGTAGTTGAAGGTCAGCTGCCTGGTCGGGGTGGAGCTGACGGCAGCTGGATTATCAAACCTGATGATAGATAGAATAGAATTAATGAGTACTCCTCTCCATTAAGACATTCCACACTAAAAGACACTGTTCATTTTGAAAAGTTTTTATTGATAAGAGAAATATACAGATAAGGAAAGGCAGGTTTTACATTTCACCAAATCAATTAGCTCAACAACAACAACAAAAAAAGTTCCAACTCTGTTTTGGATGTTTACTGGATATTAGTGCAACACTCAGCAGGAAAATCTTTAAAGATATATTTCTTTCAATAGTTTATATTTTTTCTCTCAGGTCTTTAAAATGACTGGTTAAATGCTTTAATAAGTGCTTGTGCTAGAGCTGTGGTTGTGAACCATTAACCAATATCATAAATATAATATTTTCATGGGTCTAAGTTCAATAGAACACAGTGGTGCCTCATTGCGCTCAGATCGGAACTGCTGAAGAGAACTGAACGCAAACTGAATTCTTGCCATTTTCAACATTCTACACTATTTAGCATTGAATTGAGAATGATTTTTAATTTCTAGTTCAGTTCCTGAATTTGAATTGAGGTAGCAAATGGGAAATAATCTAAAATAAATGTTGGCTCAACAGCTTTCGTTGAAAGTTTTAAAAAGTTAATCTTGAAATGGGGAAACCGCAATTCAGTAAACTTACTGTCATTGAGAATTAAATTCAATCACACAATTCAAATTCACACCTATGAGCTGAAAAGAAGCTCATTCTTGAATTCTAAATTGTGCCCAAAGCCTGCAACATACGCCCTCAGAGTATGGGTTCAGAACATAATACTGCAAGATATACATTTCCTAGCAAGTAAAAAAACAAAAAACAAACATCCTTTATTCCTTAGTGCGGTAATTTACTGCATTTTTTGTTGATTTAATTCAACACATGACCATTATTCTGCAATGCATCATGTTCCCTATGCCTGTGAAACCACAAAGAGGTTTAAAAGGATCCAAGCCACACTGAAAAACAGCCAGACTGAATGATAGACATCAGGCGGCTAAAAAAAAGTCACCAAAACAACCATGGTGCCAAGTTGGCAAGACTGATCTGTGGAAACAGGCCATTAACTCTGATTCAAGACTCAAAGATTAAAACAAAGTATTGATGTTCTTTGAATCACAAGCATGTAATGTTGATGGTGCATTAAACAGCAAAATTTTTTGGATTATAATGATTATGGACAGTGGACATCCATTAACAGGAATCAAGAGCATCCTGATTTAATAAAAGGTTTAAATAGAAGGTTTCAAATTAAAGTGCATTTATTCATTTGGCAGCACATATTAGTAGACATGCTACCATTCAAGTTACAACATTAAGGTTTTTCCTTTAAAAAAAAACTTTAAAAAGGTCAATTTAAGTGCAGAAAATTGACACAGGCTTTCAGTCTTCACTATCAATTTCTTATCCCTTTCAAGCTCGAAGCTACTATTTTCCAAAGATGAAATATTTCCGCTGTTTGAAATGGACATAAACTGAAGTTTATCGCTTGGCTTTCACTGAGGGGTGTGTTTTGGAGAGAGGTTTGAAGGGTGGGAGAGCCAACTGCAAGTATTAAAAATCCAATAAAAGCCTTTGCACAACCCTGTCATAAATCCAATGTCTTGGAAGAAGAATGTTTTTGTTTTGGCTGGGACATTCCAACATTATCAAAATATTCCCGAATACAACACATGCAGGGACAAAATATACTTAGAAAGTATGTTAATCCAGCGTATTATGTCTCTAGAGAGCCATGTGATAACACTAATTCAGACGGTCGGAGACAGTCAGTGGATTATGTCTGGGGATTAGCGATGGCTTCCGTGACGAATCCAAGAGGATTTTTCCCTCAGATCCCAATCAACTTCCCCGGGGATAATGATCAGGTGGAGTATGTCTAGCCATTCACACAGAGCTCTTGGATTCGCTGAGATGCTTGATTTGTTTAGGGGTGGGCGGAGTCAATTTGCCATCTAAGCACTACTATAGGGGCGGTTCTAGATCAGCTGATATATAGATCATTAAGTTAATTTCAGGCCTAGGCTGTTGATGTTTACAAAAGCGTCATGACAGCTCTCATCACTTTAAAAGATTATCATGCACTGCATTACGAAAGATTTTCCCATAACATGATACCACGGATGTGTTTACATTCATTTGTCACATCGTTCTCTTGGTGACTGATACTATTTTGGCTTCAGCTGAGAAACTCTAATCATTTCCTTTTGAAGACCAAATGTTCAGTAATAAATCAGTATATTAAGGCAATAATGCCACTCAAGGATGTGCATTACACCATGCGTAATGCAACAAGCCATTTGTCCACGCTGAATATAATGATGCATGACATAGGGCTGCATGATTAATGGAAACAAAACCAAAATTGTGATATGGCTCAGTGTGACTAATTAAATAAATAAATGTATAATAATTATTATTATTACAATCATTTTGTAGCATTGATATATAATAACAAAATTTGACAAATTGTGCAGTAAGCACAGCATTTTTTAATTGCATTTTAAATTTGAATCAATTTAACAAATTTCGCAATTACATTTTTTCACCAAATCGTGCAGCCCTCGCATGACGTGATAATCACAGCCATTAAGCTATCATAATGTGTAATAACATGTATGTGCAGTACCATTCAAACGTTTGGGGTCATTAAGATTTTTTTCTTTAAGGATGCTATAAATATATCAAAAGAGACAGTAAAGACATTTATAACGTCATAAAATATTTCTATTTCAAATAAATGTTGTTCTTTTGAACTTTCTATTCATCAAGACTTTATCATGGCTTTGAACTCTACTAAGGCCCCACAGTTCATGATTTGTGATGTGATTCACAGATTAGTCATTTAACAATCATCCTATAATATATCCTCTAATACTCTAAATAGCCTAGAAATACCTGCTGCTGTCTGTGTGAATGTTAATCAAACAGCTTAAACCGAGATTAATCTATAATTAACTTACACAGTGAACACTACGCAGTGTTACTTTTCATTTAAAGTTGACATATCATGAAAATCTGACATTTCCAGGTTTTAAGTGCTATAATCAGGTCCCCGGTGCATCTACCATTTAAGGAAACGTGAAAAAGGTTAACCCAGTAACTTTGTTTTGGGAAGCCTTTTTCTGCAAGCGTCTGAGAAAACGAGCGCGTCTGACTTTGCTCCCTTGGTGACGTGGCAAATGGATCTCATTATAATATTACCGTCCCTTAATCTGTAAATGTAATACACTCACAGCGCTGTCATTGTGTTTTCGCAAGCGACAACGGTGTACCAGCTCTAATGCCATGGTGAAAATTTGAGCAAAAACGTTCTGTCTTTGGCTGCAGAGACGAGCACAGGACACTATTTAGAGTCTCAGCCTCAGAGGAGGCAAGAGAGCAGTGGATTTATTGATTTATTTACTGTATATTGCTGCTGCCACACAGATCTAAAATAAACCTGCAATTTATTTCCCAGCAGTTTACCTTCACAGACATAACCGACTGTTTTTGTTACTCGTGTGTGTTTTTAACGTAAACTTGTGTGTGAATGAGAACTTAGTTTTTTTAAGAAATTTGAAAGGGTGCCGTGACTGAATAAAGGTTGGGAAATGCTGGTATATAACACAACAGAGGTTTTGGTGTAGTCTCACCTGGTGAACACTGGCAACTGGGACTGAATGACCTGCACCCTGACGATGACCAGCAATAGTGTGCTGATGATCAGGACAATGAGCTTCAGCAGGGTCTGGAGAATAGCATAGGGAAAACCATCTTTTCCTCTCAACACTTGAAGTAGGGTGTCAATCAGCATGGGCAGAGTGAACTGGATTAAAAACAAAGAGGAGAAAATGACATGACAAAGGAAATAAAATATAAGTAAATACATACATATACATGCATCTCTGATCAATGTCCAGTTTGGACAGACGGCTTGATCTAGGCAATGCGTTGCCATATGTTTTTCCACTTCTTGATGCTCTGAACAGTACTTAGAGGGATAGCTAAAGCCTTCGAAAATGTTTTTGTAGCCTTCTTCTAACTTGTGGTACAACTTTATCCCGGAGGCTTTTTGAAAGCATTTTTCCAACCATGGTGAACTCTTTGCAGTACTAAATGCACTACTAAAAGTGGAATCTTCAAGAAACAGCTGGTTTTATTCTTAAGTAATCAAAACCACTACAACTAACATCAGGTGGGGCAATTAGCCTAGTGTTTGATCTGGAAGTTGATTGGTTGCACCCGAGTAAGCGGAGTAATGGTATACACTAATGGGCTGATCACTTCACCAAACCAGGTATATGACTAATATAAAATGTAAATTAATTTAAAGGGGTCATAGTGTGGCTAAACACCACCTCCACAGAGGAAGATCAATGCCTGCTCCTACATCGCTGCCTGTTTATCACCAAATTCGCGCATGTAGTGTTTACGAGAGAGGCGAACGCACAGGTCTACACAGAAACCAAACGATAAAGATGGCTCTGAAGACAACAAGACGCTGTTCAGTGCCAAGTTGTGGAAAAACAGTCTTTGCATTGCCTTCCTTGTGATCCCAACATTAGGAAAGAGTGGATTAACTTTATTTTTAATGAAGTTCCAGACAGCGTCAGTAAGAACTTGGTCCTTTGTTCACTTCATTTGACCACGCATTCGATTACAAACATGGCATAGTTCGACGCAGGATTTTCAGAAAGATTGAAATTAAAAGACGATGCTGTGCCGACTATATTGGATCTGACAGTGATGTCGCAACATGTGATGTGAGTAATGGTTTTTAATCACGTGGTCACTATTGCTTTGTCTGTTAAACAGATCAATTGATAGGAGTATGTATGCGATTTTAACCTAAATCACAGCTGCATCCATCTCTGAAGGATGTAGGATGTCAAACATACACAAGTGTTAGCCAGTCATAGCAGTGGGCATTTACTTCCGAGTCTACCTATACAAACAGAGCGTTTCAATAAGGGGGGGTAAAAACAGGACTGAAAATAACCTATTACTGCTGAATTATGATGTTTTTTGATGCAAAAATCTTGATAACATTATAAGGGGACCTCAGAGTACAAAATAAGTTCATGAACCCTTTAATACAATGAAAAAAGTTAAATATATACACTTCCATTCAGAAGTTTGGGGTTTGTGAGAGTTTTTAATGTATTTGAAAGTATCCTTTGTTCACCAAGGCTGCATTTATTTGACGAAAAATATAGTAATCTGCTGGAACGCCACTCTTTCGTGGACGGGCATACGGCAGTTAGCGTAAGCTAGAGATTACAGTTTATAAAGTTGTAAATATGGATAGTTTCTTACACAAATGCATCAATTCGCTTCAGAAGTTCCCAGAGCCACGTGGAGCACTTTTTACAATGGATGGATGCACTTTTATTGGACTTCAAAATCTTAAAACCCATTCACTGCCATTATAAAGCTTGGAAGAGCCAGGTCATTTTTTAAATATAAATTAGCATTCGATTGTATTCGTCTGAAAGAAGAAAGCCATATAAAACTAGAATGGCTTGAGGGTGAGTAAATCATGGGGTAATTTTCATTTTTGGGTGAAATATCCCTTAAACTATACAAGTATCCACAATAAATGTACAGTATTACATACTCATTTTCATTTATTTAACTAGTAATAATTATTCTTACATAATGCTTAGGGCTTTTTCCATTTTTGTTGACGGCAAAAGTGAAGAGAAGACAGGCAACAACGACAAGAGACACAACACATGCTGTATTCAAACCACACAGATCCCATTTGACCACCACAACTTAATCTGTCTGCCAACGGGTTAACCACGAGGCCACACACCCAACCCAACCCAAAAAAAAACACTTCTCACAGAGATAAATGCTACGTTAGAGGTCGCTGCAACGAAACTTTTACATGCCACAATCCGGATGCATTAGATCAACGTTACATGTAATACATTATCGCTTAAACGCTGCACTTTTAAACGACTTTATTTAAACGAGTAATTACTTAAGCTACATGCATTTCAGCAAAACATTAAAGTGCAAGCGCTACTCATGCATATGGGTTAGAGGCATAGCTTAGGGCTGCGTACGGACTAAACAGAGCAAAGATCCAAGGCAAAGACCCTCAGACCTTGAGTTTCTGTCAGAAACAACAGCTGCTTGCATTCAGTTGCTAGCTCACATAAGAGGATTATGCCACAGTCCATTATGTAAAAATTAAATTGCATAATACAAAGCGAATGGAAGGCTGTCAAAAGAGCAAAGACCCCGACGAGCATCCGAACGCTAATGGACAGAATGAACGCTACATCGTTAAGTGGCTTTTACTTGATATTAACATATAGATGCTAATCTGCTAGGAACAAGAGAGATACGTTTGAAAAAACTCTTTAAAAGGACACAGTGTCCTTAATGACTGTGACATGCAACATCTAACTAATGTCAGTGCGTCAAAACATTTTGATTTTTTAAATCCTGCAGCTCGTTTTAAACGGAACAGGCAACAGGGTGTTTTCACATCTGGTAAGACTTGTGGTTAACAAAACTATGAGACTTTGCTGTTTTGTTTCACTGCCATTAGAAATGAGAGATGTTTCCCTAAAGTTATTTACTCAACTGTCACTTACAAAATAGTTATGTCTTGCATCGCTTTTTTTCCAGACAGAAGGCACTGAATGCTGTATCAGATAAGAAACCTGTATAAGCTGTTGGTTATCACTCAGCTGATGCCTCAGTGTTGATTTTCACACTCTTCCTCGAAAAACTCAATGCAGACATGCCCTTTGGGCTTTAAAACTAATTTTATATTCACACCAAATGAGCTCACATGACAGTCGAGACGTCAATGGAAAAGTATATAAGACGTTGAGTGAAACGGGTTCATTTTCACTGCCAGAGAGGGATTTAGAGCTTTATAACCAATACACGTCGCCACAGGAAATTGCCGATACCTCAGAGTTATTTGCTTTACATTAAATTTTCGATTTTTTCCACCGCAACCATATGCATTTAGCTTAATTTTAGATTAAGTTGTTTCAAGAGTTTTTTTTGGTATTAAACTGTGAAGATAGTGTGAAGATAATGTCTGTAGTCATCATGCAAGGCTGCGCCCCATGAGGATGCATTAAGTCTTTCCATCTGGGTAGCAGTTTCGCATTCCCTCTGTCTTTCTGCCAACAAAATAGAGCTTTTATTATCAAAAAGTAAAGGATGTTTTATGACTTCCATTAAAAGCAATACAGTTGTCTTTTTTTGAACTTATTAACAAATAAGCTTTTGATCCCAAGACCCTGTGACAGATCCTATTGACTTTAACCATGCACATCAACACATCCTTTATTTACGAGTCGATAAATAAATGTCACACTCACCCCTTGGGCAACGAACACCTCGTAAATACAGCATATCCCAATGACAGTTATTCCCTGCTCCTTGCATAGGGTGGCAACGGCAACCAGGAGCACGGTTGAAATGATAGGAGTCCACACTGAAATAGGAAGTTGAGGACATCTCATTTTTAATATGTCGGAAGTGCTTTTGAGTAACTTTATGCATCTTTCAAACATCACTCAGATTTAAGAAAGTGGAAGACGGAAAGCAGCCTGGTGTTGCTGTTCACTGGGTGGCTGGGGAATCCCGTCCCACAAGTCTTTTAAAGGGAATTGCAGAAAAACACTTAATATAAACAGGGTTGTCAATTTAACTTGTTAAGTTAGCATGATTATTTATCACAATATGACTTGCCAAACCACACTCCCAATGCAGGCAGCACAGAATGAATTAGGAGCCGTTCACACGACTGTGTCTTGTTCAAAAACAGCTGGATGGAGTGCAACAAATGGAACTGAACACTAACAGACAAAAGTGGACAAATATGTCTGTAGTCATCATGCAAGGCTGCGCCCCATGAGGATGCATTAAGTCTTTCCATCTGGGTAGCAGTTTCGCATTCCCTCTGTCTTTCTGCCAACAAAATAGAGCTTTTATTATCAAAAAGTAAAGGATGTTTTATGACTTCCATTAAAAGCAATACAGTTGTCTTTTTTTGAACTTATTAACAAATAAGCTTTTGATCCCAAGACCCTGTGACAGATCCTATTGACTTTAACCATGCACATCAACACATCCTTTATTTACGAGTCGATAAATAAATGTCACACTCACCCCTTGGGCAACGAACACCTCGTAAATACAGCATATCCCAATGACAGTTATTCCCTGCTCCTTGCATAGGGTGGCAACGGCAACCAGGAGCACGGTTGAAATGATAGGAGTCCACACTGAAATAGGAAGTTGAGGACATCTCATTTTTAATATGTCGGAAGTGCTTTTGAGTAACTTTATGCATCTTTCAAACATCACTCAGATTTAAGAAAGTGGAAGACGGAAAGCAGCCTGGTGTTGCTGTTCACTGGGTGGCTGGGGAATCCCGTCCCACAAGTCTTTTAAAGGGAATTGCAGAAAAACACTTAATATAAACAGGGTTGTCAATTTAACTTGTTAAGTTAGCATGATTATTTATCACAATATGACTTGCCAAACCACACTCCCAATGCAGGCAGCACAGAATGAATTAGGAGCCGTTCACACGACTGTGTCTTGTTCAAAAACAGCTGGATGGAGTGCAACAAATGGAACTGAACGCAAGGATCTTGAGATGGTTTTTAAATTCATATGGAGTCGCTCGCGTTTGAAGATGTGATGCAACGGCCATAGACACATCAACCTAAATATAAAGCTATATTAGAATTCTAAACTAAATGCTTTTGTCTGTTACAAATATCACATTTAATTGTAATTCATTCAATTAAATGAGTGGCATATCATATAATTCATTTGACAACTATTATTGATTGCGAGTTACACAAATGCAGTGGTGGCCTGGCTCTATGCCACCTGATATATTAATGATCTTTATTATAGGTCAAATTGTGACCCATAATATATAAAGAGCAATCAATACAACACTATTCAATCATGCATTTCCTTTTACACCTTCAAACTAAGGTGACGGCTAATTTAAGATGAACAAAAGAAAAGCAAATCAAATAAAATAAGAAAATAATCACTTGCCATCACACCATAGACAAGGCAACAACAAAAATACTATGACGGGATTAACATTCTGCAAAATCATAGTGGGAGGTTGACGGTATAATATAATAATTGTGTTGAAATGCATCAAGTCAGAAACAACATGCCAATTTGATCGATCTGTGAAACTGGAGCTGTGTAATCAAGACTTCTGGGTGGGGAGCTTTTGAATGAGAGGCGAGTCGCAGCTTGCGCGTCGTGTCCTAGGAATGAACTTGTTGCAGCGTGCATGCAGGGATTATGCGGTTATGCGATGGCACTCAAGACTTCTGGGTGGGGAGCTCGGTGAGCTTTTGAATGAGAGGCGAGTCGCAGCTTGCGCGTCGTGTCCTAGGAATGAACTTGTTGCAGCGTGCATGCAGGGATTATGCGGTTATGCGATGGCAACACTTACCAATGGAGTGATCGGCGCCTTTTGATTTGGTGTATGCCAGGAAAGCAGCCAGCAGGAAAATGGAGGACAGCAACTCAGCCCTGCCAACGACACCTGTCACCTGCACATAGCGAAAGATTTCAACAGCTCAATGTGCAAATCTCTCCACACTCGCAACAGGTGGAATTTCAATTAACCAATACATGCCAATCTGATGCATGTAAAATTAATTGTCGTATGTTTGATTGACATGATCTTTTATAAAGTGTGTTTTTACAGTAAGGTTTCTTCTTACGCCACGATTGGAGATTGGATGGAAAGTCTATGCCATGAAGAGTCATGTGACAGGTGCAAGAGGAACCAGTTTTAAGCAATCAATCATAACTGTAAAACAAATAATTTTTTTCCCTTTCATACAACCTGTGAGAACTTTTGCTGAAAATAATCCAAGCAATTATATAAGATCATCATATGGTATAATTAATTGTTATATAACATTATATACAGTGGAGTCCAAAAGACAGACAAACAGCGCAAAAGTTCTTTAATTTAATGCATTTTTTTTATTACAAATTATAGCATAAGCATCTGTCTTATGTTTGATTGACATGATCTTTTATAAAGTGTGTTTTTACAGTAAGGTTTCTCCTTACGCCACGATTGGAGATTGGATGGAAAGTCTATGCCATGAAGAGTCATGTGACAGGTGCAAGAGGAACCAGTTTTAAGCAATCAATCATAACTGTAAAACAAATCATTTTTTTCCCTTTCATACAACCTGTGAGAACTTTTGCTGAAAATAATCCAAGCAATTATATAAGATCATCATATGGTATAATTAATTGTTATATAACATTATATACAGTGGAGTCCAAAAGACAGACAAACAGCGCAAAAGTTCTTTAATTTAATGCATTTTTTTATTACAAATTATAGCATAAGCATATAAATTTGATTGAAAAGTTACATTTCAGAATGTTTAATATTCAGTTTTGCTTCATGGACAGCAGCACTCAAACTGCATGACCTCCAAAAGCTTGTGAAAACCCCAATGACCACGACTTGAGAATGATCCAAACAGCATCTTGTGCCTCAATGGAAGCAAAGAATCTGACCTTTGAGGAGTTCACATGCTCAGGGTCACATATTTGCTTATTTAATTAGTGACCTTAAAATATTTCTCATTCACTGAACGTCATAACGTTATTCAATTTTCCCCCTAAAATCTGTTTATTTCCAGATTTAAATTCGATTAAGATAAGCCATTTTATAATGTGTCTGATTTATACCTCAGTGGCAAAACTTGGAGCTCCAGAGTTTGATTCATTTCTGTGAATCACTAAACAAAAGGAATCAACATTAAATGATTTGTTTGCATCATGCCTGAAAAAAATGTTCATTAAAAGGCATTTTTCATACATTTTGTTAATTTATTTAGTTAATTTAATGACAAAAAGACATGTCTGTATTTAAACTGTTGCAATAAACATGGTTAATCTAATTGCAACAGTGGAAATATATATCGGCAGCCATCTTTGAAGCACCTCTGGGGCATGCAAGTGCAGCTCCTATCTCTTTGAATGGGGAAACATCAAATTCTCCAAAACCCTTCACCAAGCTTACGATTAAACTTCATATTTGAAATCACCAATGAAATCTGACAACTGTATCATAAATGTTGTTTATTTTGCTGAAATGTAAAAAAAAGCGTATTTTTCAGGTCAGCCAGTGCTTATGTGCAGTCTTTTGATCTAGAAAGAAAAAATCTAGAACTGGCAAAAATGCTGAAGGTCTGTATCTTTGCTTTGTTCCAGACATGCATCTGTTTATTGGAATGTGTGAGGGACAAAAACATTCTCCCTGCAAATTCATCTGATAATCATGCTTTCCTTCCCACGTAGGTCAAACCACGGGACCTTAAAGCAGATGATTCAGAGAAAATGATTCAGCTCTTTAGAATCTCACAAACACTCCTGAGGGTAAGACTCATACACCATCACCACACATCTGCTTCTTTCAGTTGGAAAGCTTTGAATTTCTTTTACTAATTATTTTCTGGTCATTGAAGTCCATCTGCAGTTGCTGTCAGTCATTCTAATAGTATTGTGTGGGCCAGTCTAGATGTTACATTGGATGACTTATTGCCCCGCAGATGAAACTGGATGAAATTAAATGTGCCTATGAGGTTGTAGACAGTGCTGGTGCGGAGCAAGCAAGAATTGGTATGTACAGTCATTATTCGATTTGCATTTCCCACAGGAAATAACAGTGCTTGCAAGGTAGCAAAATAGTAGTGTTCAAGTCTTTTAATAAAAATAAAAAATAAAATAATAAAATTGATTAAATTAGTGTTTTTTTTTTTTACTCAAGGTCACTTACCAAAATGTTTTATTTTTATTCGTAAAACATGTACTGGTTTAAATCAGAATTCATCATGCATACTGTATATGACATCAACAGCAGTTCGATTTTGAATGCAGAACATGTCCGTGAGAGATTTCAAATCTCACTCTTAAAATTCTTCAGTAAATTATTTTAGACATAAATTCAAAGTATTATATTTAAAAATCCAGTATACATAGCAAACCTAAGGCTGAAATTATCGGTCACACTTTATTTTAAGGTCCAATTCTCGCTGTTAACAAACCATTATCTATGATTTTTGCCTCGATAAACTCCTAATTTGCTGCTTATTAATAGTTAGTAAGGTAATTTATGTTAGTTAAGTTTAGGTATTGGGTAGGATTAGGGATGTAGAATATGGTCATGCAGAATATGTGATTTGTAAGTACTAATAAACTGCCAATATGTTAATAATAGGCATGTTAATGAGCAACTAGTTAATAGTGAGATTTGGTCCCTATACTAAAGTGTCACCAGATTATCTAACAACTATGTTAAATGCTAGAGCTTTTCAAGCACTGTAATGGTTTCAAACAACATCCTAATATTTTATTGTTTTATGGTTTATAAGTTATGAAGTTGATTGTAAGAATTGTAACATATTAGTGCAATTTATTAAGTAATATATTTATGCTTGTGTATTAAATGATTGCAGAAAATGAGTTAAAAGCCAAAGTCCTAAAGCTGGAGGGTGAGCTAGAGGTAAGGGAGGTATTACACTAATAATTGTGTGTACAAGTGCACTTATTTGATTTGCATCATCTGTGTACAAGTACAGTCTTAAGAGGATTACGGGCTTAATGCCTTGTGTGTTGCTGTCTGTTAAAACTATAGTTGTTCTGCACATCACATTTCCTTTGATATGTTTATTATTGTGAAATAAGCGAGATGTCATTGAGCTGCACAACTCATCAGTGTCAGAGATATATACAGATGGAGAGTTTTGGGTCTTGGGTCTTGAGCTTTATTCAGATCCGCCTTGCTTCCTGTCCAGATGGCCCAGCGCGTGATGGGAGTGGGTGACACGCGTTTCCTCCGGGATGAGATTCACCAACTGGAGAGTCAGCTGGAGCGCAAAGAGAGAGAGGTGACCCAGCTGGAGAAGGAAATGGGCAAGGAGAGGAAAGCCAATGAGGAGGTAGGCACTTTCCACGAATAGGGTACAAAAGAGTGAGAGAGAAACCCTGAAGTCTTTTTTTTTTTTTTATCAGTAAATGGTCGGTGAAAGGAAGTGCTAAACCTTCAGATATTCCCTGTCGAGCTCAAACTAAATATTAGATGAGCTGTTCTATTTATATGATATTTGTTATTTCGGCAACCCTGTTACCAAAATTTGGGACATGAATAAATGCATTTTAAAACCAGAATTTGTGTAATTTTGTTGTTTTTCCAGCAATAAACATCAAAATTAAATAGATAAAAGTTGATCAAATGTAATACAACAGTAAAATATACCTTAGATAATAGGAATGTTAATTTAAATGTTATCATAACATATCAGATATTAGGAGCTGTTAAATAAATTAAAGAAAATTGCATTTTTTACATTAACTTTGGCAACGGTTGAGTGTTTGACTTGATGCACGTTTAAATTTGTGTAAAAATTGAGAACGTGGAATGAGATTATTCCCTTTTCTTCCTGATATGCTATAGACAGGGTCTACAGGGTCTGATAAATGTTAGGTTTTGGTAATTAAAATCTAAAAGATAAAAGACATTTTTTGAATTGAGATGTGTCAAAAAAGGTGACAAAGTTATGTATTTTGATTGTTGGATAAATATCCTGTTCATTAAAAACAAAAAGTATGGGATAATAATAGGGATGATGTGGAATTGAGAACAATCTAATGCATTGGTTGTATATTTTGCATCTCGCAGCTGGCTCTCCGTGCTGAAGAGGCAGAAGAGAAGAACAGAAAACTCAAAAGAGAGGTATGTCCAGTCATTGCCTGTGTAAAGACTACAATTTTAAATCTTTCTCTTTCTGTTACTTTCATTTATTCATTCCATTATCTCGCTTATGTCAGCTTTATTTGCTCCTCTTCTCAGCTTTATTCCACAACTGATAATTTCATTTTTATGCATGCTTGTTATTGTTTTCTTTTTATCCTTTTCTTTCCTTGCTGTCATTTCTTGTCAATGCCCCCTCAAGATAAAGCAGCTTACAAAGAAGGTAAGACCCCAGATTAGGCAGAATTAGAGAAGCCAGTCTGTTTATTAGAAGCATGTTTATGTCAGTTGGAACTGCACCACCAGTCTGATCTGTTCTTCAAGGTGTCCTTGGATAAATTAAAATTGCCATCTGGTTTGGCATATTTTTGTTATTGTTGTTGTTTTTGCTATGGTAGACTGTTTCATTAATTTAAAACAATTTTCTCAGGGAATAATTTAACTAAGCCCACCACAAAAAAATATGTAGGATTTTATGTGTATATGTCAGAGAAAAGAAAAAAACTTTATACTGTAGGTTTTCTTTACAAAATAAAATAAATGAATACATTTTATTAAAAATGTATATCAAAGAAAAAAGCAATAAAAAAATATTATTGCCATTATCAAAGCTACTAATTTTGAATAAAATTTGAAATTATATAGCTATAGCTATAACTTCATAATTTATTTTTCTGGAAAACAGTACTGAATATTTGTGTATATAATGACAGTAATGTAATTTTCAGTCTATTTTTTCTACAACTGCAAGTTTCGTTATAATGTATAACCTTATATATTATGCCGTTAGATAATCTTAACTTGTATATAAATCAGCTCAACTTGCAACAACTCGTAGCATAAAATCAGATGTACATGATCAACATAGCACTCCATGATAGAGCAAGTGTCTGTTTTAAAACTGGCCACGAAACTCTCTGGAACTGGCCAACTTAATTACTAACCCCTGAGTGATGGCTTCACCACTGTGCAATTATAGAAAATGAATCAACATTACTGCAATGGGAGTCAAACGTCTGGAATGGAGAATTCAAAAGTGCTGTGAATTAAGTAATATGACACCCTGTAATGATGTATGATATCAACTCATTTAGTAATGAATCATGCTTGACAGCAGGTTGAATAATGGATTTGTTCCTTACTGCAGAACGAACAACTGCGACAGGATGTGGAGTTCTACAGAAAGGAAGTAGAGCAGAGAGAGCCTCTTCAGACCAAAGAGGAGAGCAATGAGATTCAGAGGAGACTTACCAAAGCCAACCAACAGCTCTACCAGTGCATGGAGGACCTGCAGGTAATCCTCAAATCACCTTCAGCCTGCCATATAATGCCATCATAACATGGCAGGCTCACTGTCTAGATTAATACACCTCTAATGCTGCAGTTCTTCTTTAAATGGGATGTATTTTACACTTATTTTACACATTTATCATTTTCTCATAAGCATAAACTGAAAAGA
This sequence comes from Sinocyclocheilus grahami, assembly GCF_001515645.1. Taxonomy (NCBI): domain Eukaryota; kingdom Metazoa; phylum Chordata; class Actinopteri; order Cypriniformes; family Cyprinidae; genus Sinocyclocheilus; species Sinocyclocheilus grahami. The sequence continues at coordinate 2,636,991 of NW_015505209.1, read as the reverse complement.
TGAAAATAAATTTGCACAGTGAAAAATTTTATATGTATATATTAGTGCTGTAAAACGATTATTCGCGATTAATCGCATCCAAAATAAAAGTTTTTGTTTACATAATATATGTGTGTGTGTACTGTGTATATTTATTATGTATATATAAATGCACACACATGCATGTATATATTTAAGATTTTTTTTTAAAAGCATTAAGATGTGTGTGTATTTATATATACATAATAAATATACACAGTACACACACACATATATTATGTAAACAAAAACTTTTATTTTGGATGCGATTAATCGTTTGACATAATATATAAATAAATATATATAATTTATTTTTATTTTCACTCTTAATTTATACACATACAGTTCAGTAGCACTTTTCAAGTCCGTTATATCAGTATTCAAGATTTCTTTTAATTGTTTTTTATTTTTATTTATATATTGTTTTGCTCATGGAAAATAGATAATTTTGCAGTATTAATATGTAAATGTGACCCCAAAATGTGTGCAGGTTATTTTTCATGTGGTAGATTTTCAATCTTGGTGGTGTCTTTTATTTCAAAAGTAGCAAGGAGAGTCCTGTATATGTCACCTTTTAAAGCATGTTTCAAATGCAGTCTCCTGTTATGTGTCATCTTCATGTTGTGATCCACAAATTCTCCTTATTCCCAGCATGCCGAGGACATGGCTGCCAACCTGAAGAGCGAGAACGAGCACCTGCAGAAGAATCTGGAGGAGTCTGTGAAGGAGATGGAGAAGATGACGGATGAATACAACAAGATGAAGATCGCAGTCCAGCAGACGGATGCCATCATGGATCAGCTGAGAAAAGAACGAGATCATGCCAAGCTTCAGGTGCTTTAATCAAGATTATAAAATGGATAATTTCAGTCCTGAATGCTGATTGGTTGATATAATTTTCGTGCCACATGAACTGGTTCTCCTAGCCACTTTTGGCAGAAATAAATAGGTAAGGTTGAGTTTTGCATAAATCTAAGTAGTTTGAGTGTGCATGCATGTAATGGAGGGGGTGGCCTCTTTTATGATTGAAAGAAAAATAAATTGTTATTAATGGACTCATTTTAAATAGATCTCTTTTTAAAGGTCAGAGAGCTAAATGAACAAATCCAGGCTCGAGTTGAAGAGGACGACCCAGTTATGGCTGCCGTTAATGCCAAAGTTGAAGAGTGGAAGGTGAGCCCAAACTCGTAAATGTCAGCTTTGACAAATAAAACCAGTTTATATTCAAATGGTTCCATGAACTTTCCTAATTTCTCACTACTGCAGAAGTGGCTGTTGTTGTTTTTCTTTTGGTTGTATGTGGTTTTACCTGTCTGAAATTGCTCACGTCTTTGAGGAGCCATTTTTCTGAAGTTCTGAAGAAAAGGTTAAATATTTGCTTTTGTGCCAGACTCAACCAACAGTTTTGTCATCTGAGGAAACAAAAAAAAAAAAATTTGATTTTTTTTTTCTTTTTTTTTTCTACAAATTGTGCTAGCATGCATCTTCAGTGGAATTCAGCTTATAAAAATGTGGATAAAAATACTTGGGCTTTTAATTTATTGAAAAAAAAATATAAACTTATATATCAGTATTTTCTTTGAAAAGCTCCCAAATAAAGATAACTCGAAGACATTTGTGTGGCAAACGAGTAAATCATTGAATAGACATTACAAAAACCTAATGTTGCTTTTTATTCTCAAATTTTCTGTCATTTCAGTCATTTTTAATTAATTATAATAACTTAACATGTTCAGTTGACAACATTTAAAATACAGAGAATATTTTTATAGGCTAGTTCAAAGTAAAGAATAAACTCCAGACACAAATGAAGTTCACGTAACCTGATTGAGAGAGTTAAAACACTCAAAAGTGTTTCTGTTTTTAACATTTATGACACATAACAAATGGAATACAAATAGCTGCTGTAGAGGAATATCAAATAAACTAACAAGTATCATATTTAACATCCTGACACTACTGCGACTCCAAGCACTATAACTATTTCCATTGTAACTGAATAGACATGTTTTCTGATGGAAAAGGCCCAAAAAGCTGAACAACTAGTAATTAGAGTTGCCTCTAAGCCAGTGTTGGGCAAAATTGGCACTTCCAGGCCACTTTCCTGCAGAGATTTGATCCAACCCTGATCAAACTCACCTGCCTGTAGCCTTCTAGTAGTCTTGAAGACAATGATTAGCTGGTTCAGGTGTGTTTGATTTAAGGTTGGAGCTAACCTCTGAAGGAAAGTGGCCTGGAAGGGCCAAGTTTGCCCACCCCTGCTCTAAGCGGTGAAAAATCAGCGCCAAAAGTCTAACCTGCAGAATAGTATCACACATCCTGACAACCCATAGACCAACACTGTCACAGTGTGAACATAATGTGAAATGAGGTAAATGCCAATTTTATTCTTTTGGTAGCTGAGAGTTCTAGATGCTGTAAACTGTCATGTATTTGTATGTTTGTGTTTCAGAGTATTTTATCAGGGAAAGATTTGGAAATGTTGGAGTATCAGCAGATGATCAGAGACTTGAGGGAGAAACTTCGAGCTGCTCAGATGGACTCTGACAAAAGCAACATTATCGCACTGCAGCAGGTCAGTCAGACACACATATATATCATTTATATATAATTTTTTTAAATAAAATAATTTATAAATAAATAATTTACATTTACATTCATCCAACAAAATTTATATCACTGTTTTCAACATTGATAATATTAAGAAATGTTTCTTGAGCAGCAAATCAGCATATCAGAATGATTTCTAAAGGATCATGTGACACTGAAGACTGAAGCAATGATGCTGAATATTCAGCTTTGCCATCACAGAAATAAATGTCATTTTAAAATATATTAAAACAGAAAACAAGCAAACTAAATATAAATTATACACTGGGTATATATAAACTTGTGTTTTGATAAGAAATTACAATTTCTGAATTTAAGTTCAGTTCATTAATCATGTATGTAGAGGTGATGGTATTTTAAAGGGGTCATATGATGCTGCTAAAAATAACATTATTTTGTGTATTTGGTGTAATGAAATGTGTTTATGTGGTTTAAAGTTCAAAAAACACATTTTCCACATACTGTACATTATTGTTTCTCCTCTATGCCCCGCCTTTCTGAAACGCGTTGATTTTTACAAAGCTCATGGGTCTGAAAAAGCGAGGTGTGCTGTGATTGGCCAGCTATCCAGTGCGTTGTGATTGGCCGAATACCTCAAGCGTGTGACGGAAATGTTACGCCCCTCACATACTGTTGATGCCGTGTCAGGCCGGAGCGACGAGACATAAACATTAAAACCCATTATAAACGAGGCATTTGTTGCATCCAGTGGGGACATAATTACTGATTATAATGACTTATACTGTCTTTTTACGCGTTGCATTGCATCGCGCCGCGTAAACATAAAACTCTGTCTGCATTTGTGATCGGAGAAATGACAAACAACAAGTGCTACTCTACAC
>NW_015505209.1:2626038-2631745 GCF_001515645.1 Sinocyclocheilus grahami | reverse complement strand
TTTTTTTTTTTTACTCAAGGTCACTTACCAAAATGTTTTATTTTTATTCGTAAAACATGTACTGGTTTAAATCAGAATTCATCATGCATACTGTATATGACATCAACAGCAGTTCGATTTTGAATGCAGAACATGTCCGTGAGAGATTTCAAATCTCACTCTTAAAATTCTTCAGTAAATTATTTTAGACATAAATTCAAAGTATTATATTTAAAAATCCAGTATACATAGCAAACCTAAGGCTGAAATTATCGGTCACACTTTATTTTAAGGTCCAATTCTCGCTGTTAACAAACCATTATCTATGATTTTTGCCTCGATAAACTCCTAATTTGCTGCTTATTAATAGTTAGTAAGGTAATTTATGTTAGTTAAGTTTAGGTATTGGGTAGGATTAGGGATGTAGAATATGGTCATGCAGAATATGTGATTTGTAAGTACTAATAAACTGCCAATATGTTAATAATAGGCATGTTAATGAGCAACTAGTTAATAGTGAGATTTGGTCCCTATACTAAAGTGTCACCAGATTATCTAACAACTATGTTAAATGCTAGAGCTTTTCAAGCACTGTAATGGTTTCAAACAACATCCTAATATTTTATTGTTTTATGGTTTATAAGTTATGAAGTTGATTGTAAGAATTGTAACATATTAGTGCAATTTATTAAGTAATATATTTATGCTTGTGTATTAAATGATTGCAGAAAATGAGTTAAAAGCCAAAGTCCTAAAGCTGGAGGGTGAGCTAGAGGTAAGGGAGGTATTACACTAATAATTGTGTGTACAAGTGCACTTATTTGATTTGCATCATCTGTGTACAAGTACAGTCTTAAGAGGATTACGGGCTTAATGCCTTGTGTGTTGCTGTCTGTTAAAACTATAGTTGTTCTGCACATCACATTTCCTTTGATATGTTTATTATTGTGAAATAAGCGAGATGTCATTGAGCTGCACAACTCATCAGTGTCAGAGATATATACAGATGGAGAGTTTTGGGTCTTGGGTCTTGAGCTTTATTCAGATCCGCCTTGCTTCCTGTCCAGATGGCCCAGCGCGTGATGGGAGTGGGTGACACGCGTTTCCTCCGGGATGAGATTCACCAACTGGAGAGTCAGCTGGAGCGCAAAGAGAGAGAGGTGACCCAGCTGGAGAAGGAAATGGGCAAGGAGAGGAAAGCCAATGAGGAGGTAGGCACTTTCCACGAATAGGGTACAAAAGAGTGAGAGAGAAACCCTGAAGTCTTTTTTTTTTTTTTATCAGTAAATGGTCGGTGAAAGGAAGTGCTAAACCTTCAGATATTCCCTGTCGAGCTCAAACTAAATATTAGATGAGCTGTTCTATTTATATGATATTTGTTATTTCGGCAACCCTGTTACCAAAATTTGGGACATGAATAAATGCATTTTAAAACCAGAATTTGTGTAATTTTGTTGTTTTTCCAGCAATAAACATCAAAATTAAATAGATAAAAGTTGATCAAATGTAATACAACAGTAAAATATACCTTAGATAATAGGAATGTTAATTTAAATGTTATCATAACATATCAGATATTAGGAGCTGTTAAATAAATTAAAGAAAATTGCATTTTTTACATTAACTTTGGCAACGGTTGAGTGTTTGACTTGATGCACGTTTAAATTTGTGTAAAAATTGAGAACGTGGAATGAGATTATTCCCTTTTCTTCCTGATATGCTATAGACAGGGTCTACAGGGTCTGATAAATGTTAGGTTTTGGTAATTAAAATCTAAAAGATAAAAGACATTTTTTGAATTGAGATGTGTCAAAAAAGGTGACAAAGTTATGTATTTTGATTGTTGGATAAATATCCTGTTCATTAAAAACAAAAAGTATGGGATAATAATAGGGATGATGTGGAATTGAGAACAATCTAATGCATTGGTTGTATATTTTGCATCTCGCAGCTGGCTCTCCGTGCTGAAGAGGCAGAAGAGAAGAACAGAAAACTCAAAAGAGAGGTATGTCCAGTCATTGCCTGTGTAAAGACTACAATTTTAAATCTTTCTCTTTCTGTTACTTTCATTTATTCATTCCATTATCTCGCTTATGTCAGCTTTATTTGCTCCTCTTCTCAGCTTTATTCCACAACTGATAATTTCATTTTTATGCATGCTTGTTATTGTTTTCTTTTTATCCTTTTCTTTCCTTGCTGTCATTTCTTGTCAATGCCCCCTCAAGATAAAGCAGCTTACAAAGAAGGTAAGACCCCAGATTAGGCAGAATTAGAGAAGCCAGTCTGTTTATTAGAAGCATGTTTATGTCAGTTGGAACTGCACCACCAGTCTGATCTGTTCTTCAAGGTGTCCTTGGATAAATTAAAATTGCCATCTGGTTTGGCATATTTTTGTTATTGTTGTTGTTTTTGCTATGGTAGACTGTTTCATTAATTTAAAACAATTTTCTCAGGGAATAATTTAACTAAGCCCACCACAAAAAAATATGTAGGATTTTATGTGTATATGTCAGAGAAAAGAAAAAAACTTTATACTGTAGGTTTTCTTTACAAAATAAAATAAATGAATACATTTTATTAAAAATGTATATCAAAGAAAAAAGCAATAAAAAAATATTATTGCCATTATCAAAGCTACTAATTTTGAATAAAATTTGAAATTATATAGCTATAGCTATAACTTCATAATTTATTTTTCTGGAAAACAGTACTGAATATTTGTGTATATAATGACAGTAATGTAATTTTCAGTCTATTTTTTCTACAACTGCAAGTTTCGTTATAATGTATAACCTTATATATTATGCCGTTAGATAATCTTAACTTGTATATAAATCAGCTCAACTTGCAACAACTCGTAGCATAAAATCAGATGTACATGATCAACATAGCACTCCATGATAGAGCAAGTGTCTGTTTTAAAACTGGCCACGAAACTCTCTGGAACTGGCCAACTTAATTACTAACCCCTGAGTGATGGCTTCACCACTGTGCAATTATAGAAAATGAATCAACATTACTGCAATGGGAGTCAAACGTCTGGAATGGAGAATTCAAAAGTGCTGTGAATTAAGTAATATGACACCCTGTAATGATGTATGATATCAACTCATTTAGTAATGAATCATGCTTGACAGCAGGTTGAATAATGGATTTGTTCCTTACTGCAGAACGAACAACTGCGACAGGATGTGGAGTTCTACAGAAAGGAAGTAGAGCAGAGAGAGCCTCTTCAGACCAAAGAGGAGAGCAATGAGATTCAGAGGAGACTTACCAAAGCCAACCAACAGCTCTACCAGTGCATGGAGGACCTGCAGGTAATCCCCAAATCACCTTCAGCCTGCCTTATAATGCCATCATAACATGGCAGGCTCACTGTCTAGATTAATACACCTCTAATGCTGCAGTTCTTCTTTAAATGGGATGTATTTTACACTTATTTTACACATTTATCATTTTCTCATAAGCATAAACTGAAAAGATGAAAATAAATTTGCACAGTAAAAAATTTTATATGTATATATTAGTGCTGTAAAACGATTATTCGCGAAGATAACTCGAAGACATTTGTGTGGCAAACGAGTAAATCATTGAATAGACATTACAAAAACCTAATGTTGCTTTTTATTCTCAAATTTTCTGTCATTTCAGTCATTTTTAATTAATTATAATAACTTAACATGTTCAGTTGACAACATTTAAAATACAGAGAATATTTTTATAGGCTAGTTCAAAGTAAAGAATAAACTCCAGACACAAATGAAGTTCACGTAACCTGATTGAGAGAGTTAAAACACTCAAAAGTGTTTCTGTTTTTAACATTTATGACACATAACAAATGGAATACAAATAGCTGCTGTAGAGGAATATCAAATAAACTAACAAGTATCATATTTAACATCCTGACACTACTGCGACTCCAAGCACTATAACTATTTCCATTGTAACTGAATAGACATGTTTTCTGATGGAAAAGGCCCAAAAAGCTGAACAACTAGTAATTAGAGTTGCCTCTAAGCCAGTGTTGGGCAAAATTGGCACTTCCAGGCCACTTTCCTGCAGAGATTTGATCCAACCCTGATCAAACTCACCTGCCTGTAGCCTTCTAGTAGTCTTGAAGACAATGATTAGCTGGTTCAGGTGTGTTTGATTTAAGGTTGGAGCTAACCTCTGAAGGAAAGTGGCCTGGAAGGGCCAAGTTTGCCCACCCCTGCTCTAAGCGGTGAAAAATCAGCGCCAAAAGTCTAACCTGCAGAATAGTATCACACATCCTGACAACCCATAGACCAACACTGTCACAGTGTGAACATAATGTGAAATGAGGTAAATGCCAATTTTATTCTTTTGGTAGCTGAGAGTTCTAGATGCTGTAAACTGTCATGTATTTGTATGTTTGTGTTTCAGAGTATTTTATCAGGGAAAGATTTGGAAATGTTGGAGTATCAGCAGATGATCAGAGACTTGAGGGAGAAACTTCGAGCTGCTCAGATGGACTCTGACAAAAGCAACATTATCGCACTGCAGCAGGTCAGTCAGACACACATATATATCATTTATATATAATTTTTTTAAATAAAATAATTTATAAATAAATAATTTACATTTACATTCATCCAACAAAATTTATATCACTGTTTTCAACATTGATAATATTAAGAAATGTTTCTTGAGCAGCAAATCAGCATATCAGAATGATTTCTAAAGGATCATGTGACACTGAAGACTGAAGCAATGATGCTGAATATTCAGCTTTGCCATCACAGAAATAAATGTCATTTTAAAATATATTAAAACAGAAAACAAGCAAACTAAATATAAATTATACACTGGGTATATATAAACTTGTGTTTTGATAAGAAATTACAATTTCTGAATTTAAGTTCAGTTCATTAATCATGTATGTAGAGGTGATGGTATTTTAAAGGGGTCATATGATGCTGCTAAAAATAACATTATTTTGTGTATTTGGTGTAATGAAATGTGTTTATGTGGTTTAAAGTTCAAAAAACACATTTTCCACATACTGTACATTATTGTTTCTCCTCTATGCCCCGCCTTTCTGAAACGCGTTGATTTTTACAAAGCTCATGGGTCTGAAAAAGCGAGGTGTGCTGTGATTGGCCAGCTATCCAGTGCGTTGTGATTGGCCGAATACCTCAAGCGTGTGACGGAAATGTTACGCCCCTCACATACTGTTGATGCCGTGTCAGGCCGGAGCGACGAGACATAAACATTAAAACCCATTATAAACGAGGCATTTGTTGCATCCAGTGGGGACATAATTACTGATTATAATGACTTATACTGTCTTTTTACGCGTTGCATTGCATCGCGCCGCGTAAACATAAAACTCTGTCTGCATTTGTGATCGGAGAAATGACAAACAACAAGTGCTACTCTACACTGCCCAAAACTCGCGTTTGAATCATCAGTGGCAACGAAAAACACAGCGGCCTAGCGTGAGGGGAAGCCCCGGCTTAGCGTGCGCTGAGGCGCGGGATAGAGTGAGCTGAGGCTGGCTGGACTCCACTTCGTCCACAGTGAAAGTTGATGTATTTCCTCAGCGACCAGCACGGATCAGCTCCAGGCATGATGAAGTGGATATCGTCCTCTTTTGGAAGACCAAACAAAGTCGTTTCGCTTTCACAACGAAACACACAGCGCCTTCACGACATGGAGGCAGCAGCAATACTACAGCGAGAATAAAAGTTACGCCTTCTTTCTTTGC
>NW_015505209.1:2615500-2625561 GCF_001515645.1 Sinocyclocheilus grahami | reverse complement strand
CTTAAATATATACATGCATGTGTGTGCATTTATATATACATAATAAATATACACAGTACACACACACACACATATATTATGTAAACAAAAACTTTTATTTTGGATGCGATTAATCGTTTGACATAATATATAAATAAATATATATAATTTATTTTTATTTTCACTCTTAATTTATACACATACAGTTCAGTAGCACTTTTCAAGTCCGTTATATCAGTATTCAAGATTTCTTTTAATTGTTTTTTATTTTTATTTATATATTGTTTTGCTCATGGAAAATAGATAATTTTGCAGTATTAATATGTAAATGTGACCCCAAAATGTGTGCAGGTTATTTTTCATGTGGTAGATTTTCAATCTTGGTGGTGTCTTTTATTTCAAAAGTAGCAAGGAGAGTCCTGTATATGTCACCTTTTAAAGCATGTTTCAAATGCAGTCTCCTGTTATGTGTCATCTTCATGTTGTGATCCACAAATTCTCCTTATTCCCAGCATGCCGAGGACATGGCTGCCAACCTGAAGAGCGAGAACGAGCACCTGCAGAAGAATCTGGAGGAGTCTGTGAAGGAGATGGAGAAGATGACGGATGAATACAACAAGATGAAGATCGCAGTCCAGCAGACGGATGCCATCATGGATCAGCTGAGAAAAGAACGAGATCATGCCAAGCTTCAGGTGCTTTAATCAAGATTATAAAATGGATAATTTCAGTCCTGAATGCTGATTGGTTGATATAATTTTCGTGCCACATGAACTGGTTCTCCTAGCCACTTTTGGCAGAAATAAATAGGTAAGGTTGAGTTTTGCATAAATCTAAGTAGTTTGAGTGTGCATGCATGTAATGGAGGGGGTGGCCTCTTTTATGATTGAAAGAAAAATAAATTGTTATTAATGGACTCATTTTAAATAGATCTCTTTTTAAAGGTCAGAGAGCTAAATGAACAAATCCAGGCTCGAGTTGAAGAGGACGACCCAGTTATGGCTGCCGTTAATGCCAAAGTTGAAGAGTGGAAGGTGAGCCCAAACTCGTAAATGTCAGCTTTGACAAATAAAACCAGTTTATATTCAAATGGTTCCATGAACTTTCCTAATTTCTCACTACTGCAGAAGTGGCTGTTGTTGTTTTTCTTTTGGTTGTATGTGGTTTTACCTGTCTGAAATTGCTCACATCTTTGAGGAGCCATTTTTCTGAAGTTCTGAAGAAAAGGTTAAATATTTGCTTTTGTGCCAGACTCAACCAACAGTTTTGTCATCTGAGGAAACAAAAAAAAAAAAATTTGATTTTTTTTTTCTTTTTTTTTTCTTTTTTTTTCTACAAATTGTGCTAGCATGCATCTTCAGTGGAATTCAGCTTATAAAAATGTGGATAAAAATACTTGGGCTTTTAATTTATTGAAAAAAATATATAAACTTATATATCAGTATTTTCTTTGAAAAGCTCCCAAATAAAGATAACTCGAAGACATTTGTGTGGCAAACGAGTAAATCATTGAATAGACATTACAAAAACCTAATGTTGCTTTTTATTCTCAAATTTTCTGTCATTTCAGTCATTTTTAATTAATTATAATAACTTAACATGTTCAGTTGACAACATTTAAAATACAGAGAATATTTTTATAGGCTAGTTCAAAGTAAAGAATAAACTCCAGACACAAATGAAGTTCACGTAACCTGATTGAGAGAGTTAAAACACTCAAAAGTGTTTCTGTTTTTAACATTTATGACACATAACAAATGGAATACAAATAGCTGCTGTAGAGGAATATCAAATAAACTAACAAGTATCATATTTAACATCCTGACACTACTGCGACTCCAAGCACTATAACTATTTCCATTGTAACTGAATAGACATGTTTTCTGATGGAAAAGGCCCAAAAAGCTGAACAACTAGTAATTAGAGTTGCCTCTAAGCCAGTGTTGGGCAAAATTGGCACTTCCAGGCCACTTTCCTGCAGAGATTTGATCCAACCCTGATCAAACTCACCTGCCTGTAGCCTTCTAGTAGTCTTGAAGACAATGATTAGCTGGTTCAGGTGTGTTTGATTTAAGGTTGGAGCTAACCTCTGAAGGAAAGTGGCCTGGAAGGGCCAAGTTTGCCCACCCCTGCTCTAAGCGGTGAAAAATCAGCGCCAAAAGTCTAACCTGCAGAATAGTATCACACATCCTGACAACCCATAGACCAACACTGTCACAGTGTGAACATAATGTGAAATGAGGTAAATGCCAATTTTATTCTTTTGGTAGCTGAGAGTTCTAGATGCTGTAAACTGTCATGTATTTGTATGTTTGTGTTTCAGAGTATTTTATCAGGGAAAGATTTGGAAATGTTGGAGTATCAGCAGATGATCAGAGACTTGAGGGAGAAACTTCGAGCTGCTCAGATGGACTCTGACAAAAGCAACATTATCGCACTGCAGCAGGTCAGTCAGACACACATATATATCATTTATATATAATTTTTTTAAATAAAATAATTTATAAATAAATAATTTACATTTACATTCATCCAACAAAATTTATATCACTGTTTTCAACATTCATAATATTAAGAAATGTTTCTTGAGCAGCAAATCAGCATATCAGAATGATTTCTAAAGGATCATGTGACACTGAAGACTGAAGCAATGATGCTGAATATTCAGCTTTGCCATCACAGAAATAAATGTCATTTTAAAATATATTAAAACAGAAAACAAGCAAACTAAATATAAATTATACACTGGGTATATATAAACTTGTGTTTTGATAAGAAATTACAATTTCTGAATTTAAGTTCAGTTCATTAATCATGTATGTAGAGGTGATGGTATTTTAAAGGGGTCATATGATGCTGCTAAAAATAACATTATTGTGTATTTGGTGTAATGAAATGTGTTTATGTGGTTTAAAGTTCAAAAAACACATTTTCCACATACTGTACATTATTGTTTCTCCTCTATGCCCCGCCTTTCTGAAACGCGTTGATTTTTACAAAGCTCATGGGTCTGAAAAAGCGAGGTGTGCTGTGATTGGCCAGCTATCCAGTGCATTGTGATTGGCCGAATACCTCAAGCGTGTGACGGAAATGTTACGCCCCTCACATACTGTTGATGCCGTGTCAGGCCGGAGCGACGAGACATAAACATTAAAACCCATTATAAACGAGGCATTTGTTGCATCCAGTGGGGACATAATTACTGATTATAATGACTTATACTGTCTTTTTACGCGTTGCATTGCATCGCGCCGCGTAAACATAAAACTCTGTCTGCATTTGTGATCGGAGAAATGACAAACAACAAGTGCTACTCTACACTGCCCAAAACTCGCGTTTGAATCATCAGTGGCAACGAAAAACACAGCGGCCTAGCGTGAGGGGAAGCCCCGGCTTAGCGTGCGCTGAGGCGCGGGATAGAGTGAGCTGAGGCTGGCTGGACTCCACTTCGTCCACAGTGAAAGTTGATGTATTTCCTCAGCGACCAGCACGGATCAGCTCCAGGCATGATGAAGTGGATATCGTCCTCTTTTGGAAGACCAAACAAAGTCGTTTCGCTTTCACAACGAAACACACAGCGCCTTCACGCCATGGAGGCAGCAGCAATACTACAGCGAGAATAAAAGTTACGCCTTCTTTCTTTGCGTGAGCATTTGGGCGGCGTTATGCAAATCTTCCCAGATCGTGACGTAGATATGTGGGGGCATGTTAGAATGAGCCGTTTTAGGTAGGTGTGGCTGACTCTGAACTTTTATAAAGAATATCTCTTTGGATTTGAGACTTTAGTCTTTGCAACTTTACAGATCTTCTTTATGCACCAAGAGCTTGTAACACTCCAAAGAGAAAGCAAAAATTGAAATCGCATCATATGACCCCTTTAATACACTTTTAAGTCATTCGTTTTATTTCTTTCTCTGATATAAATTTGATTTATCAACCAAACATATTACTTCCACTTGGTTAAATTTTTTATCCCATTAATTAAGATAAAAGGTATGTCTCATTGTCTCAGGCCTGTTTCACAAATCGTGACAAAATATATACTCTATACTGGAAATAAAGGGATTTCTGGATTATTACATTAAATAGTTCCTTGAATAGGACTCCTTTAATAGAATTTATCATATAAGTTTTTGATTACAAACTTGATTATTGTAAAAATTGAATTTACATGAGGAAGTTGCCATATTTGAATGAATTCATAAGGAATGGAACCCAAACCTCAGAGTTTAGCTATAAACTGCTAAAATGACAAAAATCCAGCAAGATTTGTCTGTCACTGAGTGTGGAACGTAGCCTGCCAGATGTATTGTTTTAAACAATGTGTCCCACTTTTATTTTTTGTTGCTTCATAAAAGCCTGTATTGCAAAGTATGGTGTTAATCAATAGGTTTATAGTGCATTTCAATGTGTTTTCTCTTAAATTATATATATGACAAATGAGAAAAAAAATTTCAGTGGCAGAACTTCTCATCGCCACTGTGATGCTTCTGAACACAGCGTGAATGCTGGACCCTATTAATATGGCCACAGGCCTCAGATTGACTTTGTTTGTGTGCAGTATCATGTCTCTCTCTCTATTTGTGTGTTCTTTTTGATGCACTCTCCTTTTATTCATTACTGCTTGCTTTCAAATGCTTCATTGGCTTCCAAATGTTCCCTTTTTTCCATTCTCTCTTGTTTACCACTCGGCCAAGTCAGGTCATATATGAACTGTGTGGCGTGAGTATCTCTGTTTTTCATTTCCTTTGCTTTGTGTCATTCTTCCTCAGTTTTACATCTGTCGTCTGTCATCACTCATCTGTTTTCATCATATTGGTTCATCTTATTTTATCCCAACGGGGGTTAAGGAAGTCATTGACTTTGTGTTTGACTTCAAAAGGCTGTGCAAGAGAGGGACAACCAGATCAAGATGCTGTCTGAGCAAGTCAAGCAGTACACAGCAGAAATGGAAAAGAATGCTGTGCTCATCGAGGAGCTGAAGAAACCGGTAAAGAAAGATAAAGGTAACGCCAGCGTGCAGCATCGCAGGTTGGAAGACTTGAGCTCTAAACTGCAGGTGGCTGAGAGGAGAGCTCTGGAGGCTGAAAGTGCAGCCCAACTGGCTGAACGTGATGCTAGAGACAAAGACAAAGAGCTCAATGACACCCTCAGTCGAATCCGTCTCTATGAGTCTGTGAGTTTATCCCTTTGCACTTTCAGTGGTGAAAAATTCACTCCTGTTACAAGTCGAAATACTTTTTGGGGTTGCTATATAAATATTCTTGGGTTTAGGACAATTAATTACTCTATTTTCCAATGGCATCTTCAACTTGGTGAAGTCACAAAGCATCTTCACAAGGTCTTTTTCTTGAATCTAAAATCTAATAAGCTTTTGTTATAATGAACATAAACATTTCTTATACATAAACATTTTTTATAAGCTCACTAGACAAAGTTGTATGTAATTTTTACATTGTTTATTTATTCATTTATTTTGCTAAAGCATCTTCATTTTTTTTATTTTATGTTTATCATTTTTATTATTATTTATTTATTTATTACATCTATCTTTGTGACTATTCAATTTTGGGCTAATTTTTGACCATATTTAATGAAAATGTGAATATTTTCAATCTTTTAATAATAATTATATTAATATTAATTAAATGATTCATAATTATGCATTTAATGTTTATTTTTATTTAAATAAATACATATAAATAAATTATATATATAAAAGGAGTAATAAAATAAAATCAACATTTTCATTTTATTTTTGTTGTTTTATTGTGTCTATCGTGACCACTCGTTAAAGATATTCATGTTTATGTTCAAATAATCCATCTTTTCGTATAAAATAAATAATATCAGGTTGCACTTGATTTATTAATGTCATTTTAAAATTCTCGTCCTTACTAGATTCTAGCAATAACGCTTTGGGCAACTTGTCAAATAGAAAAGTTTTCATGCACATTCTACAATTTTTTGTTGGAAGCTAGCAACTCTTGTTCACAAGTAATTCAAATGGTAAACATTCAGAAAACAAGCGAGTCACTTTATTCTATAGAATTTTACAGTATACTTAAAAAGAAGTTTGGCCTGAAACACTCCACTGTCTTTCAGGGGACAGATGGTTTGGAAGCTGCCATCACTGAGATCAAAGAATGTAAAAATCAAATCAGAGTGAGAGACCGGGAAATAGAATCCATGATAAAAGAGATAAACCAACTGGAGATCAAAATGAACAATCTGCTAGATGAGAATGAAGACCTACGAGAACGCCTTGGTAAGTTTCCTCAGCCTGCTTTTATTCTTTCAGGAATCCCGTATAAATTATCTCTACACCCAGACATATTAGATTGTTTTCATATCCATATCTATTGTTTACATATTTTTCTAAGATAAAAATCTGCTTTGACTCTCAATGAGATAATTTTCCCACACCAGGATTAAATCCAAAGGAAGAACTGGATTTGAGTGAATTCCGGAGATCAAAGGTTTTGAAGCAGAGACAGTACAAAGCAGAGAACCAGGTCCTGCTGAAAGAGGTAAAACCAATTAACGTTATCTTTATGGTCTGATTTGTGTCCGTTTGCCCTATTTCATTTTGTCCGTGACCCCTAACGGGACTCTCCTTAGATTGAGCGTCTGGAGGAGGAAAGGCTCGAGCTGAAACAACGCATTCGTGCGCTGGTGAAGGACAAAGGTGAGATATTATCTCCAAGATGGTGCATATCAGTTACACACACATGTCCTATTCACATAAACCTGACAGCACATTTCCTTTTTAAGGCATATCAATAGTTAGTAGTTCACTGCTTGATGACAGTGTTGAAGAAAAGCCCGGCAGATCTTTTAAAGAGAGGCCTGTCTCTGGATCCACCGATGAAGAGATGAAACGCAAAGTAAGCCGTCTATCAGAAAAGAATGAGTTTTGAACATCATAAGAATTAAAGCTAAGCTAACAACCTGTTTGATTTTCAGAACGAACGTCTGCAGAAAGAGTTGAGCAACAAAGAGAAAGAACTTGAGCTCAAGAGCTCAGAATCCGCCCAGTTCAAAGCCAGATGTGAGCAGCATCACTGCGTGAACTTTGCATACTTACAGTGTCAGGTGGTTTCTGTGACTATAATGTTTCTCTCTCTCCTGCAGTGAATGAAATGCTAAATGAGAATAAACAGCTGGAGCAGGGCATGAAAGATATTTTGCAGGCCATCCAGGACACTCAGAAGAAAACACCCACATCGATTGGCGTCAGCATTCCCAGCCTGGAGAGACTCGTCAATGTATGTTCACCAACAGTTACTGGGCCCACACTAAATCTGTGTAGTATTGCATTATTGCAACCATTTTTTAAATATATATTTCATTAAATATGTATGAGAAATAATAATAATAATTTATTATTATTATTAAAAATAATAATTTGGTAAAGAATGAATAAAGGATACATTTTATAATTATGCAGTAATTACCTACAATAAATTTGAATATAAAATTATACATTTAATGAGTAATATAATATATAAAGGAAAACATAACTGTGTGAAAATAATAGTAAATTATATTTTAATAATGTAGAAATAAATAATAAAATCTATAATTATGCATTTAAAGTTATAAATGCTAGTTAAAAATATAATCAATAAAAATTAAATAATACTAATAATATTAATAATAATATAAATTATTATTTTTATTTTATAATTTTATATTAATAACAATATAAAAAATTTAATCTATGCTTATGCATTTAAAGTTATAAATGCTAGTTAAAATAAATAATAAATAAAAATGCTTTTAACAATAAATAATACATCTCATAATTATGCATTTACAAATAATAAATGTCAATATAAAATTATACATCTAAATAATACAGTATTTAATGGAAGAAAAGTATAGATGTGAAAAAAAATTATCATTTATCATTTATAAATGAATAATAAATGTAATTATGCAATTTAATACATTTACATATAAAATTGCACATTTAATGTGTAATACAATATTTAATGAAAAAATATTTATATGGAAATAAACATTTTATTTTTAACAAATTGTAAATAAATATTAAATGTCATAATTATGCATTTAGAAATTATACATTTAAATGTAAAATTATACATTTAATGGCCTTATTGTGGTCAAATGTATTTAACTGAGCTGAGAGTGCAACACTCTCATTGGTAGCTGTAAAGATTATCATATTAGCTTAATATTTTTTTTTTATAAAAACCTTTACAAAATGCAGTTGTAGTGGGGAAAATTGCTAAACATGCAAGTGGCGACAGGCAGTCAAATTCTGTGGAAATCTGCAGCGTTTCCATTAGCTTTCTGCAAGCATAGATTTTGTGTAAAGTAGACCTAGTGATTCTGATAAATTTGTGATAATTTGACACACAGTTTAACAACTTTTTAAAATCTTATTTAAATATGAAGTTTTTGCTCCCTCTTTTAGCAAAGTGAAATTACTCTTCCTAAATATCCTGTCACAACATATATGAGTGATAATTATGTTTATCTTAGGCTCTGGAGATGAAGTACTCAGAGGGAAAGTTTGATGCAAGCCTCCACCTCAGAACGCAGGTAGATCAGCTGACCGGCCGCAACGAGGAGCTACGGCAGGAGATGAAAGCAGCTAGAGAGGAGGCAGCAAACAATCTCAATCAGTTAACAAAAGCTAATGAGAAGGTATTTACTCAAATTACCAACTTAAAAGCTGCAGTCCATAAGTTTTGCCTCTTTGTCGCCATCTCTGTTTGAAAACCTGCAATTACAGTTATTTGTGGAGTTATTTTCTTTGCGTGGGTTGTGCTCCGGTACGGCTCCAGCGCGGATGAATCTAATGTTTTGAGGTGAATGTGTGGCAGTCAGTCACCGCACAGTTGTGGATATTTACTGTACTTCGCAATCACAGATTCTAGCCTATGTCTTGCAATATATGACTCAAATAAGATATTGTCATCTGAACAAGTAAGTAACAAGTCTGCCACGTTTGTTCTGACCAACTGAGGAAAAAAGCATTACAATAAATCGCGCTACCAATGATGATTAAATCTAACGATCAGTTAGCTCATATCACATCAAACCATGCTAATTATTATTATTGTTATACTTTGTTCTCAAATTGTTAATGTTAACAACATCAGCATTGCGTGTATGTAGTGTGTATTATCGTTACATGTAGATTTCAATTTCTGTAATGTCTAATCTCTAATGGTCATTCAAATTTCATATAAAGATATTTTTAATCCAAAAAAATATATATTCTTGCTTCGAACTGGTTCTCTGTGTAATCCCACGTATGCTATCTGTAATCACATGCGCATTTAAAACTGCAATAGACTATATGTTAATTTAAGTCCCATATATTTCATAAACACATAATCCTTTCTGGATTACAATCCGCCATCGAAATGATACATTTTATTATTCCAGCTGCTGTGAGAAAAGGCTATAAACGATCGTCCACCTGCAGGATCCTCACATGCGATAGCCTAGTAGCCAGGACAACTTCTTTATGTTTACAGACGTGACGTAATGATGCAGTGCCATGCTCGAATTTCCCGTGAATTCCTACCAGTTCAACTCAAATTAGAAAACATTATAAGCTTTCCATTGTGAATCGGGCTAAAGTAAGGCAATAGTTTTGAACACTGGCTGGTTATGTACTTGCTCAAATATTGATTTCGGATAATTTCTAACCAAAAAAGTTTCGGACCGCAGCTTTAAACTTTTACTGATCTAAAAAAAAAAGTTTTCATCTCTTTTTTTTATGTTATTTTTTTTGTAGATTGCTCATTTGGAAAGTGAGGTTGAATCAATGAGCAAATCAGCTGCCACTTCCATCCCTTACAAGTCATTAGCTCTGCCTGAAGAGATGACGCCAACTAGTGCCGAGGTCATCAACGCTCTCAATGAATACACGATACAACTCCTACAGGTGTGTGTGTGTGTGTGTGTGTGTCTCTATGAGGGGCCGTGCAAGCCATAATTCATTCTGGCACTCTCACACACATACATTCTCCTTTCACATACATATATTTTTGCTTTCACACACTTACATTCTCCTTTCACATGCATACATTTCTACTCTC
>NW_015505209.1:2614484-2615276 GCF_001515645.1 Sinocyclocheilus grahami | reverse complement strand
CCTTTTCAAATCTCATATCACATCAGAAAGGCATTTATTTTCAATAAAAATAAAGGAAACAATAAAAAAGTTGAAGATAAAGTATCGGGTAGGGATAGGGAGGGCTTTATTGTCCCAATAAGGTGGCATCCATTTAATAATTTGAATTAAAATGATAATTTACACTCAATACTGCATACTGTTTTATAATGTACTATAATACTGAGGTGCAGATAATTGCCACTATTTTCAATAAGTAGTATAAATAGCAGAAAATCCTGCTATTTTAACATAGTGTAAATATAATCTATCGCTATCTGCACTGTGTAAATAGCATATTGTTAAAAATACTGCTATTTCCACTTAGTATAAATTGCCTCTATCTCTATTACTGCAAATAGCCGTTTATATTATTTCCATAACTCAAGATTTGGACTCATTGCGGTTTATTTATCTTTAGATTGTTTTGTTTTGTTTTTCAATATCTGGCAACGCCAGCATAATTGACAGTAATCAAAAATGACCAGGTTAAAAACAGCGCAGGCAGGTTATTCCTGACAGGATGCAATTCGGTGACACAAACGTAGTGATCATCACTGAAGACGGACACAAAGAGGAGAGAATAGTCACACAAGCAGAGAAAATACTGAACCAGACAGAACAAATTCATTGTTATTAAATGGATGCCACCTTATTGGGACAATAAAGCCCTCCCTATCCCTACCCGATACTTTATCTTCAACTTTTTTTATTGTTTCCTTCATTTTTATTGAAAATAAATGCCTTTCTGATGTGATATGAGATTTGAAAAGG
>NW_015505209.1:2612678-2613931 GCF_001515645.1 Sinocyclocheilus grahami | reverse complement strand
GGGTGGAGCTACTGTAAATAGCCTCTATCAACAAGGCGGGCTATTTGCACTCAAGTGTAAATAGACACTCCGAAAAAAAAAATCCATAAACGCTTATAATGCGTGTATCTGGCAACTCGACTGAGGCTGAGCCCGCGTCCTCAATCACAACTCGCTCAAGGGACGAGGCCATGTAACCTTTTCACGATGATAATATATATATTTTTTTAATCCAAATAGCTTGCTGAAATACTTATGCAGCCGCCTCATCTACGTCAGCCATGCTGATCATGACCTGTCCCGGTGACCCTGATCGCGCCTGACCTGCCTTCCGTTTCCACTATACGCCTTCCGTTTCCACTACTCTCTCACACATACATACATTCTTCTCTTACATACACATATTTTCTTCAGACATACATGCATTCTATATATATATGTACGTGAAAGGAGAATGTATGTGTGTGTGAGAGTAGAAATGTATGCATGTGAAAGGAGAATGTAAGTGTGTGAAAGCAAAAATATATGTATGTGAAAGGAGAATGTATGTGTGTGAGAGTGCCAGAATGAATTATGTCTTGTACGGCCCCTCATATGTCTCAGTCCAGTTACTGTATCACATAACAGAAACCAGATGTAACGCACATAATATTAAGACTCCCAACTGTGGATATTCAGGAGATCAAAAACAAAGAAGATTCCATTGAGCAGCTCAGTTCGGCTCTGGAAGAATATAAAAGGAAATTTGCAGTGATCCGCCATCAGCAAGGACTACTATACAAGGAGTATCAAAGGTATGCCGAGCCAATAGGAGAGTTTATATTATAAAATATTGTATATATAGAGGTATGCTGATCCAAAAATATTGCTTATAAAACATGTTCGATTACACATATGTTCAGTGACAAATAAAGCATGATTTTACCATCACCTCATGTGCTCTGATTCAGCGAGAGGGAGTCTTGGCAGAAAGAGAGAGACTCTTTTGCCGAACTGAAATCCAAACTCGAGGAACAAAAGGAGGCGGATGCAGTCAAAGTCAAAGAGTACAATGTAAGTCTCTTAAAGGGATAGTTACGGAAGTTCTAAGTGGCCATGCATAATTTTTTTTTTCCTTCTTGTTTTCTCGTTATAACGACTTATTTTCTCGTTATATCGACATAACGAGAGTTATTTTCTCGTTATAACGACTTATTTTCTCGTTATATCGACATAACGAGAGTTGTTTTCTCGTTATAACTACTTAATTTTCTCGTATATCGACATAACGAGAG
>NW_015505209.1:2598587-2612431 GCF_001515645.1 Sinocyclocheilus grahami | reverse complement strand
TAAGTCGTTATAATGAGAAAACAACTCTCGTTATGTCGATATAATGAGAAAATTAAGTCGTTATAACGAGAAAACAACTCTCGTTATGTCGATATAATGAGAAAATTAAGTCGTTATAACGAGAAAACAACTCTCGTTATGTCGATATAACGAGAAAATTAAGTCGTTATAACGAGAAAACAACTCTCGTTATGTCGATATAACGAGAAAATTAAGTCGTTATAACGAGAAAACAACTCTCGTTATGTCGATATAACGAGAAAATAAGTCGTTATAACGAGAAAACAACTCTCGTTATGTCGATATAACGAGAAAATAAGTCGTTATAACGAGAAAACAAGAAGGAAAAAAAATAATAATGCATGGCCGCTTAGAACTTCCGTAGATAGTTGATCATTTTCACCCGAAATTAAAAGGATTTCTTCATTTACTCACCCGTAACTCAAATCTGTATAACTGTAATGACTTGCTAACAAACTGATGTCTCGAATTTGAAAAATTTGGTTTGAAACATTGCATTGGAAAAAAATCTATTTAGCTAATGGTTATTAAATGCCCTATGTCTTCATATAATATAAAATCAAATAAAACTACACTACATTTCTAATTTTTACCTTTTGTGCTTCCCATTATCTGTTTGACACATTCCCAGCACTGGCTTGAGGCTCTTGAAAAGGACCCAAGTGAGACTAGACGGGAGCTGGCTGAGACGGCCCGAAAAATGACAGTTCTCAGGGTGAACGAGAAGTGTCTGACACGACGTTACACAACTCTGCTTGAGCTCGAGCAACACTTGAGAAAGGAGAACGGCAAACTGAAGGATGATTTCACTCAAATGGAGGCTGCTGTAACTGAAAGGATCGGTTACCTGCAGAGGTTCAAGGTATTAGACCTATGTATATCACTTGAGAAGAAATGAATGGGAATGATTGGATTTCCAAGGCTGTGTTTTGACAGATTAATTGGCCTGGCTAATATATACGTACTGGTCTTTCACTATGAGGGATGGTGGTCATCTTTGCTGAGGGCTGTAACTGACCTCTGCTGACCTCTGTAACTTGCTTTGCCCTCAGGAAATGGCAGTGTTTAAAATGGCCGCATTGCAGAAATCCCTTGATGGTAGTGTTTCTGCTTCGGAGCTGGAGAGAGCCAACAAACAATACACCGAGCTTACCATCAAGTACAGAAACCTCCTACAGAAAGACAATCACCTCGTTCAGAAGACAACCACCCTGGAGCACTTGGAGGTACATCGCTTACAAGTTACATTAAGCAATGGACCTTCTTTGTTTTTTTTACAGTACTCTCCATTCCTTTCAGAAGGAGAATGTGTCTTTACATGGGCGCATTAACTCCATCAATAAAGAGTTTGAGATCAGCAAGGAGAAGCTTCACACTTTAGAGCAGGCCTGGGAAAACATCAGCACGACTGGTAAACGTCACTGCTGATTGATTAAAAAACATAAAAGCAATGTTAAAGCGTTGCAATTGATGTAATTTATTTCTGGTGTTCACAGGTGGTGAGAACAGCATGGAGAAGGCGGCCAAAGCCTTGGCCAACAGCGAGATTGTATCTGTGTCCAGACGTATAACAACGCTGGAGATGAAGGAGTTAAATGAAAGGCAGCGGGCTGAACATGCTCAGAAGATGTACGAGCACCTGAGGAACTCCCTCAAACAAGTGGAAGAGCGCAACTTTGAACTAGAAACCAAGTTTGCTGAGGTGGGTCTGATTTATCTTTTGCATCACATAGCATCCATCCAGAATATAGCAACCATATAGTGAAATGCAAAAAAAACAACAACAAAAAAAACACCTTATTTTATTTTAATAACCTTTAATTTTATTTTGATAAACAGTTTATTTTATTATTTTATTTTATTGTAATAAAGCACATTGTTGAGCATCAAATAAGCTTTTGGTTTATTTTTTATAAAAAACACAGTATGTTAAACATTTTAATAATCTTTAATTTTATTTTTTATAAAACAGTGTGATAAACAGTTTATTTTATTTTATTTTAATAAAGTACATTAAGTTGAGCTTTAAATAAGCTTTGTTTTATTTTTGTAAAACAAAGTATGTTAAACATTTTAATACTCTTTATTAAGGTTTTGTTTTGTTTAGTTTAGTTTGATTTGATTTGATTGTAATAAAGCACATTAAGTTGAGCATTAAATAAGCTTTTGTTTTATTTTTATAAAACACAGTATGTTAAACATTTGAATAACCTTTAATTTAATTTTATAAATTTGTTAAACAGGTTTTTTTATTTTATTTGATTTTAATAAAATAGATTAACAATAAATATTAGTTTATTGTTAAATATTATTTAAATTATTATTATTTAATATTAGTTAAATATTAGTGATAAATATTAGCTTTAATTTAATTTATTTTTTTAGTTTGTTAAATATTTAATATGATTTAGTTTTTCTTTATAAAACAATATGAAACATTTAATAATCTTTTCAATTTTATTTTTATAAAACACAGTGTGTTGAACGTTAAATAAGCTTTTTATTTTAATTTACGTTTTTATTTTTATAAAACACAGTATGTTGTAAATTAAACAAGCTAATATTTTCTATGTATTTCTGTATGCCTATACAGCTCACAAAATTAAACCTGGAGGCTCAGCGGATAGAAAGGGAGCTCAGGGATGAGCTGGACAGTATGTTAAACATTTTAATAACCTTTAATTTTATTTTTTATAAAACAGTGTGATAAACAGTTTATTTTATTTTATTTTAATAAAGTACATTAAGTTGAGCTTTAAATAAGCTTTGTTTTATTTTTGTAAAACAAAGTATGTTAAACATTTTAATACTCTTTATTAAGGTTTTGTTTTGTTTTGTTTAGTTTGATTTGATTTGATTGTAATAAAGCACATTAAGTTGAGCATTAAATAAGCTTTTGTTTTATTTTTATAAAACACAGTATGTTAAACATTTGAATAACCTTTAATTTAATTTTATAAATTTGTTAAACAGGTTTTTTTATTTTATTTGATTTTAATAAAATAGATTAACAATAAATATTAGTTTATTGTTAAATATTATTTAAATTATTATTATTTAATATTAGTTAAATATTAGTGATAAATATTAGCTTTAATTTAATTTATTTTTTTAGTTTGTTAAATATTTAATATGATTTAGTTTTTCTTTATAAAACAATATGAAACATTTAATAATCTTTTCAATTTTATTTTTATAAAACACAGTGTGTTGAACGTTAAATAAGCTTTTTATTTTAATTTACGTTTTTATTTTTATAAAACACAGTATGTTGTAAATTAAACAAGCTAATATTTTCTATGTATTTCTGTATGCCTATACAGCTCACAAAATTAAACCTGGAGGCTCAGCGGATAGAAAGGGAGCTCAGGGATGAGCTGGCAAACAGTGTAAGCAAAGATATTAGTGATGCCGATCGCAAGCGAATCACCGAACTGGAGAAAACCGAGGCAGACCTGCGGATTGAAGTGTCCAAGTAAGGCTGATCAGTCAGCCTGTGCATATGCTTGCTGTGATAACATATCACAAGAAAATGTACACAAGCGTCTCTTCTATTTGCAGATTGCGGGAGGTGTCAGATGTCGCTAAAATGCAGGTGTCCGCTCTGGAAGCCAGACAGCAGTCAAGAGAGAAGGAGGTAGAAAGCCTGAGGAGACAGGTGTTAGACTACCAGGTATGTTTTTCTTTTTTTCAGCTGTGCTGCCTCTTGATCACATTCCTAATTGCACATCTCCTCCTCAGGCTCAATCCGATGAAAAGGCCCTCATCGCTAAACTCCACCAGCACATTGTGGCTCTCCAGCTGAGCGAAACTACAGCCATCAGCCGACTGGAAGCAGCCAACACACGCCTGCAGAAACTCGAAGCACAGAAGCTCCGAGTCGAACAGCAGCTGGATGCCCAGCAGCAGACTCTTTGGCACACGAGGCAGGAGGGTCATCAGCGGGCCAGACACCTCCGCCACACAATCCAGGCCCTCCGCAGACAGTTCTCAGGAGCCCTGCCACTGGCCCAACAGGAGAAGTTTTCCAACACCATGCTTCAGCTGCAGGAGGACAAGGCACGGGCCAGGGAGGAGGCGCATAAGGCGGAGGAGGAGAGGAGGAAAGCAGAAGGAAACGCACAAGAACTGGAGCTAAAGCTGAAGGGGTTGGAGGAGCTCATAGCAACACTGAAAGATGCCAAAGGAGCTCAGAAAGTAGGTTGATTGATTACAAATAGAGTTGTGATATGGTTCTTAAAATAATAATTTACAAAAAACATATAATTATAATTTTAAACATATATTTATTTTATGTATATTAAATATTTTGTTGAATGTTATTTGTTTTTTTACGAAATGAGATTTAAGACAAATTATAAATTAAATGTGTCCTTTTATTATTGCTTGGACAAAATGATGCACATTTCTTTGTGAAATTAAAATATAACACTATACTAATATAGCACTTACATATTGTTGCTCTTTTGTTGGTTTTGATTGCTTCTATTGTCCTCATTTGTAAGTCGCTTTGGATAATAACGTCTGCTAAATGACAAAATTTAAATATAATGTAAATAACAAAACTAAATTGAAATTTTAAAGCCAGTCCCAAATCAAATAATAAGTAACACAAATAAAGTAAATCTCTTCATATAAACAAAATAAGGCTTTGTCTGTGCTGCAACCACTGCATTTTAATCTTGATCCAAACAAAGATGCTGCATACATGCAACATGAGCCGTTTTTAATCTAAATTGGATTGTATAATTTCGAAATTTAAAGCAAAAACAGAATGGTTTGACTTCAGTTTCGTGAAACTATACATAAAAATATCTGCATGAAACAGCAGGTGGTGCTTAATGCGTTTCCTTGGTTTCCGCTGTAAACAAAGCAGCACTGCACTTATGAACTTTAATATGCATTATACAGAGTCAAGATGAAAAGAAAAAATACCATCTAAACTTTTCTAAAGACAGTAAGTTCCCCTCAGACATGGATTCATATAAACTCCTACATCTAAATGAATCGCTATTTGTTTAGCATCACATATTTGAATCGATTTTCAACCGGTCGCAGTTAATCGTTACATCCCTATTTATATTATATTTAATAGTATTATTAATATATTTTATACATATACATTTTATAGAATCTTACAAAAAAGATCACATTTTACTGCATAAGCATATAACATTTTCTTTTATTTTTGTATTTACGCATTGTTTTAAGCACATTTTACACAAAAATTTAAAGTAACTAAAAAACTGTTTTTTTTAATAATTACTTAAATTAGATTATTATAACTGTTTTATGTAATCTTTGTAATATAGTAATTTTTGCATCACAATAATAAAAAGTGCATTATTGTCATGACAATAATAGTGCTGGGCAACAATGGCGATTAAAGGCACAATATTAAATTTTTTGCCACTAGAGGGCGCGTATTCAAAACAAAGAAAGGCATAGTTAGATGACGGCGTGACTGAGTGTGGAGTCATGGGAGTTGTCATCTTCATCCCCACAGCCGATGCAATCCGATGGGTCTCGGGCAGAAATCATGTTCATGGATGAGCTAATGTATTAAAGATGTATTAACATCGTAGTATGAAGCAGGGTGAGGCTGAAAGCCGTCAAAGCAAACGAGGCCGCTGAACGAGCACGACACACGGCTTGAAAGCAGCGGAGCTTTTATTATGCCACACTTTAGCGCTTCTGCTCCTTCCGGTCGTGCGTATGTGGTGTAAAGCAGTGCTGTTTTATCATACTAGATACATTTGAAAGTTCTGTTATAATGCTACTCTGTGCGGTTGTCATCGGTCTATTAAAACGCACAACATATTAAAGTGTCTTTTTATTGTTTCCATATTTTCTACAAAACAAAACCGGAAATCGAGGGTGTATGACGTCATTGGTAGGCGACACAATGACACTATGGACACGGTCCGTGTCACTAGTTAAAATTGCTTATTTCTCTGGATTTAAACATTCTTCGAAACATTTGGGATAATGCAAGTACAGAAGTCAGCAAAATATATTACACTGTTCTAGTGGTTTTTGGATATTTTAATAAAAAACGTACATATTGTGCCTTTAATCGCATCCACAATAAAAGTTTTTGTTTATATAATATATGTGTACTGTGTATATTTATTATGTATATATAAAGACACACACATCTAGTATATATTTTGAAAATATTTACATGTATTTACATATACATATTACATTTAATATATAAACATAACATATTTTTCTTAAATTTATACATGCAGGTGTTTGTATTTATATATATATAATTATACACAGTACACACACATATATTATGTACATAAAAACTTTTATTTTGGATGCGATTAATTGCGAATAATCATTGTCCAGCACTAGAATATTATCTTAAAATGTAATTTAAAAAAAATTTAACAATGGTCTACACTACAGCCTGCATTTTCTTTAAGAAAAATGTAATTCTTTATTTTTCCTATATTCGTTACAGACTTTATTAGATTTACTTCTAAATTATTCACATGAGTTATGTTACTCCTATTAATAAAAGAAATTGTTCCCATAAACAGTAGTTTACACTACAGTGTTTACAGCTTAATATCAACCACTACAGGTGAGTGAGTGGCATAAGAAACTGGAGGAAGTTCGTCTGTTGGAAATGAGGCAGAGCAGAGAGCTTGGTGCCCAGCGGGAAGAGATAAAATACCTAAAGAACATTGTGGCTCAGCAGGAACACACCATCAGCGGCCTGGAAGAGGAGCTGGTGCAGCAGAATAACGTCAGTATTGCATTTAAACATGCTTCTTCCCTACTTTTTACAGTATACGGAGCATGCTTCATTCAAGGTTTCTAATCTTATTTGTTATCATTGTATTAGTTTCTCGAGGAGCGGCAACTGATATGGGATCAGAGAGAAGTGCAATTGGAGCGCCAACTCGACACCTATGAGAAACAGCAGAATGAAGTCTTAAGTACAGCTCAGAAGGTGCCATCAACACTGACTCTTGGCAGACTTGACAAATGTTTTTTACAGTTTACTGAACTACAGTTTAAATTACACTTAACTTGTCCTGTTTGGGTTTAGTTTGAGGAAGCCACAGGCTCTCTACCAGATCCAAATCAGCCTTTAGCGCACCAGCTGGACTACACTCTTGGAAAAATCAAAGAGCATGTTCGTACCATCCTTGAGACAAAAGCCACCTGCAAAATTCTGGAAGAGGTACTTTTTTTTATCCATCAAGTGACTGGGCAATCATTTAAGTCAGCTTTACCAATTTTAAACCTTGTTTTTAAGATTTTCTTACAAGGAGTTTCTTTCTCTCTGAGCAGAAGCTGAAGGAAAAAGAAGCTGCTTTGTGGACATCAGAAAAGAACGTCTTATCCCGAGACAAAGTGATCAATGAACTGAGGCTTCGCCTACCAGCTGCTGCTGAGAGAGAGAAACTCCTGGCTGACCTGAGCAAACAAGAGGACTCTGATAGCCAGCCCGCCCTGAAGGTCGCCCACCAGACCATTAACAACCTACAAGGGCGTCTGGATCAAAAAGATGTGGTTCTCAAGAAGTACCAGAACCTGTTAGCAAAGACCCGTCAGGTGCCTATTTAAGTTCGAAACTGAGGCTTGGTGATCCATATTGCAGAATAAAACCATATAAACCATTATTATTTTCCCAGGAGCAGGAAGAGATTGCCAAAAGGCATGAGGAAGAGGTCAGGGCACTGCATCAAAAACTGGACGTCTATATGGACACGTCACTGGACCGTTTCAAACAGACTGCTCTGGTACCTAGAGTATTCATTATAAAACTCAACTTATGATAGAGTGCCAGAAATGGATCAAGAAAGAACACATTTATAGTGCACTTGATATATATATATAATGTTATAAATCATGGTAGCTGTCATATTTAGTACGCTACTCAATTTTATTCTTCTCTAGGAGCTAATGAAGAAACCCACCATCACTGTACCGGCCAATAAGCACTTGGTGCGTTTGGCAGAAATGGAGCAGACGGTGACTGAGCAGGACAATTCGCTCTCCTCACTGACACACAAGCTGAAGGTCATCACTGCAGAGCTGGACCAACAGAAACAGGTGACGGCGGCACAAGCCATGGAAATAGCCAGGTGAGAAATTAAAACATGTTAAACCCTGCTTTTTTAAATACTGATTAATATCAAGACATTGATTCCTTGTGCCACTTTTAATGAGCTTTAATTTCCAAGACTTGAGGAGAGACATGTTGCCCAAACGAAGGGTCTGTCCCAGGAGGCAGAAGAGCTGAGAGCTCAGCTCATTCAGATGGAGAAAGAGCTGCATTTCCTCCGCACAGAGTTAGAGGCCCAGAAAGAAGCCAATGTCAGATCACCATCCAACACCATGAAGAACCTTGTGGAGCGGTTGAAGACTCAGTTGGCCCTCAAGGAGAAACAGCTGAAGGTACCCCACAGTGGACAACTACAGTAAATGTGCAGTCACATAATTTCAATAGAAAGCTGTGCTATTGGAAATAATTAACGAGGGCCTTTTTTGTTTTGTCCATGATGTTTTTGTCCAAAATGTTGTACATTTGTTCTGGACAAGTTTTTCCATGTGATGTTTGAATGTGACTAAGATTATAATTCGGTTCCTCATCTGAGGCTCTCAGTAAAGCTCTCTTGGAGCTTCGCGGAGAGTTAACATCTCAAGCAGAACAGCAGATCATCGCCAATGCTGCTCAGAAGGAAGAGGCCCTTAATGTTCAGCAGATTGTCGATAAGCAGACCAAGGAGCTAAGGGTAAAGATGAGGAAGAAACCTAAAATCTTACCCTATTTCTAAACCTTTACTTGTCAACAAGATTTTGCATCAGATTTTATAAGTAGAAAATATTTCCCATATCAATTTTTGTTAATTATAAAGATGATGCATTTAATTATTAAAGTGAGAAAAATTAATCTGCCACTTTGTAGCTCATCAAATTGCTTGACCATCCATTCATCCTTGAAAACCGTGAACAAGACTATGCAAAGTAGACATAAAAAACAAAACAAAATTGATTTAAATTAAAAAAATAATAATAATTATGCAAGACTTGAAGTAATTGAATAAATTAAATTTAAAATGGGTTATTTATTTGTTTAAAATGTAACAATAAAAATACATTACTCATAACTTATTTTAAAAAGCATTGGTCAGTTGCTTTTATTAATCATTTGTCAATCAAGTTTTTCAAATATTCTATTGAACAGTTCATTGATGGGAGCAACCAATGAACTTTTGACTTTCTGGTTTTTAAGATGACAGAATTTTATCCCAACCCTAACCAACAAATTTTTATATCCCTGTGTTCCTCATCAGGCATGTGTGAAAGACCTTAATGAGGAGCTCCAGCAGGCTAAGGATGGCATACGAGCAGCAAAAGCCAGAGAAAACTCGCTGAGAGAGGAGCTGGAGAACTTAAACAAGGATTTGCAGAGGAGCCAGAAATCACATAACAAGCTGCAGAGTGAAAAAGAGTTTCTGGAGGATCAGCTGGATGAGCTGAAGAAGAAGGTCCAGAGGCTCAGCAGCGGCCTTCAGGTCAGACCACATGTGTTTTTCACCCCTGTTCAATTGTACCATGAATGGTTAAAGGCACAATATGTAAGATTTTTTTATTAAAATATCCAAAAACCACTAGAACAGTGTTATATATTTTGCTGACTTGTGTACTTACAATTAGCAATTTTAACTAGTGACACAGACAGTGTACATAGTGTCATTGTGTAGCCTGCCAATGATGTCATAACCCCTCGATTTTCGGTTTTGTTTTGTAGAAAACATGGAAACACCAAAGACGCTTTAATATGTTGTGCGTTTAATTAGACCGGTGACAACCGCACAGAGTAGCATTATAACAGAACTTTAGAATGTATCTAGTATGATAAAACAGCGCTGCTTTACCCCACATACGCACGACCGGAAGGAGCAGAAGCGCTAAAGTGTGGCATAATAAAAGCTCCGCTGCTTTCGAGCCGTGTGTCGTGCTCGTTCAGCGGCCTCGTTTCGCTTCGATGGCTTTCAGCCTCACCCTGCTTCATTCTACTACGTTAATAAATCATTAGCTCATCCATGAACATGATTTCTGCCCGAGTCCTGTCGGATTGCATCGGCTGTGGGGATGAAGATGACAACTCCCATGACTCCACACTCAGTCACGGCGTCATCAAACTACACCTTTGTTTCTTTGTTTGTTTTGAATACGCGCCCTCTAGCGGCGGAAACTTACATATTGTGCCTTTAAAGTCAAGAAATGTATGTCTCACTGTTCTTGAGTAATTCTACCAGTGGCTCGAAAGCATTTGAACAGTGAGTCAGCAACTCTTTTTTTCTCTGCAAATGAAGAGCTTCTGCTCAGTGTCTGGTTTAACAGAGCCTTTCTTTGACGGCAGTGAATACGTCTAGACACCATTGTGCAGATCCTCGCGCTTATCAGTTTGTGGTCCTTGGAAAGAAATAAAAAACATTTGTATGTGTAATCATAGTCTTCTTAGCTTTGTTACAATTACAATGTTCAGGTACAACTTTATTTTTATACAGTAGCACCTTTTAAACTTTTTACATAGTTCTTTACCAAAGACATGTACTCTAACATTCAAAAGTTTGGGGTTAGTAAAAAATGTATCAAAAATGAAAGTAAAGACATTTATAGTGTTACAAAAAGATTTATACTTCAAATAACATTATATTCTATACAAATTCATAAACTATGAATGCTGAAAAAAATCAATCATGGTCTCTACAAAAAATATGAAGCAGCACAACAATTTGTCTCCACAAATGTTTTTTAAACAGCAAATCAGAATGATTTCTGAAAGATCACATGACACTGAAGACTGGAGTAATGATGCTGAAAATTCAGCTTTGCCATATGTATTAAAATAGAAACTGCTATTTTAAAATTGTAATAATATTTCACAATATTACTGTTTTTACTGTATTTTTGATCAAATAAATGCAGCCTTGGTGAGCTTTAGAAACTTAATTCAAAAATCTTACATGCTTGTGAAAGGAGATAAAGTACATTGTCAGAGTAAGACTACAATGAGATTCTAAATAAATAAATATGTATAAAGATATCTTTTTGTGTGTGTATGTATTTGGTGTTTGTCTGTGCAGGCTCAGGTTGAGAGTGATGGGCCCACAGTTGAGGCTCTTCAGAAGAAGATCCGTAAGTTAGAGCAGGAGCTAGACAGGAAGAGCATCTCAGATCCTGCAGACAAGAGGAGTGCCCTGAAGGAGGACAAGGTGAACTAGAATTGCATTTACAGCAATAAAAAAAATTAAATTATCAGCAGAAAATGACGTAGAAGAAGCCTTTTTGATGTCAGATGTTTATTTGAGCTCTTATTCTTTGACACACACATTTAATTTTACATTTTGTGGTGAAGTCACAGTCTAGCTATGTTTCTGACATTGTCTGAGTCATTAAAAAGTATAGTAGTCATTATAAAAAAAATATTATATTCCTCTTGATTTGTTCAGTCCTTCTGATTTATTAACAAAATAACAGTATTAATTTTCATGTATATATGTGAATTTACCATATTTGCAGTCCTCTAAAGAAGAAATCTTGAGGTGGGAGGAAGGTAAAAAGTGGCAGGCCAGGGTGGAGAAAGTGCGGACTGTCCTCAAGGAGAAAGAGAAAGAAGTGGAATCTCTGTCTAAACAATTAACAACAATCAAAGAACTTTACAGCAGGTCTGTGTTGTGACACTAGTCCATCCACATAATGGACAGTTTCAAAACACAGTTTGAAGAATCTTAAAATGTATGCAATAAATGTGAGCTTGACTTCTGCATTTATTAAGAGTAAGAACAAAAGTTGAAGATTCCCTATCATTTTTATGTTGGCTGATGTCTTTGAAGGTTGGAGCAGGAGAAGGTGGGTCTCCAGAAGAAACTAAAGGGCAGAGGAGTGACCGCAGATCAGGTTGTTGGTGTACGGACCCTCGAGGCTGACAGAGAGATTGAGGAGCTACAAAGAAGGAACGCTGAACTGGAACAGCAAATCAAAGTGATAAAGTGTGTTCTGCCTAGCAATCATGCCAATTTGTTCCGTTTGTTTATGTTGTCTTGAGGAATGTTTAATATGTACTGGTGGTTTTGTAGGCAGCAGCAGGCTTTACCCCGTGATGCTGCAATGGAGGATATCACCATCAGGAACCGTTATCTTGAGGAGAGGCTTCACTCCCTGGAGAGTCAACTGTCCAAAGAGTCTCCATCCAGACCATCTGTGGGTGTAACACGTAAAACATTTTTTCAACACTTTTCATGAATTTCACCCCATTAATTTCAGTCTTACACTTCCTTTCAAATCTGTTTCTTTTTCCATACCTCTATTCCATCTCTGAAAATACATGTGGCATCACAATCTCAGCTCAGCTGGTCCTCAAAAGTTGTTCATTCCAAGACTTTCGATATTAGTGAAAGTGAACAAATTCAGTCTCCATTAGTAAATGACACAGTCCCTGAAAAAGGAGCCATCACTGAAAAGGAAATAGCAGTTACAGAGGACAAAGCAACTCAAACTTCATCCAGTAGATTGAGTGCAGCAGAAGTGAGTGAAGATGAGGAAAACAGCAAGGAGAATGTAGGAGAGAGCATTGTAGATGTAGAACCAGAAGATCTGGTGAATGAGAACAAAAGTGAACAGGAAGAAGACAACAAAAAAGAGGGATTGGGCGAGAAAGATATAGAGGAACCAGATGAGGCTCAAGGAGGACAAGAGGAAGATATAGTAGTCGCTGAAAATGCACAGGAAGAACTGAAGACTAATGGAGTTGCAGAAGAGATGACAGATAAGCCTCTTGAAGAAGATCAGCTGGAATATGAACATCTGGAGGATGACCAACAAGACAGAGATAAGGAGCAAGAACCTGGAGAACAACATATTGAGTCTTTGAAATCTGAAGGTGATCCAAGCCAAAATTTGAAAACATCTAAAGAGCTTGAAGAAGAAGAAATGGTACTCAGCACAGATGCCAAAGTGGTGCCTGAAGAACCATCAATGGAGGAGACCATGTCCTTCATCCCTGAGGAAGATGTGGACCCTGTTTTAAGTGAGAACGTAAAATGTTCCCCCACTAAGGAGCTGAATTCAGGTGTTATAAAAAGTGATGTCTTAAACATTCTTGGACCTGTAGAATCCGAGGTCACCACCTTTCGTGAGAAAGAACAAAGCAAAGTGAAAGCTCGAAAGGTACTTAACGCATAGGCGCTCACACTGAAGCGCTAGCACAAAGCTTCCAGTTCTCAACCCCATAGCTTTGTTGGCTTTGAGCTTGTGACTTCGCCTTTCCAGACCCGGAGTGTCTGCTTTTGCCCCATAGCAATGGTGTCTATGTGTTGCATCCTCTCCATCCTGAATCCAAAATGTTTTCGTTGTCTGGGTGTTATTTAGCTGCATGTTGTCTATGGCATCAACATCTCTTTGTTGTTTCAGCAGACGTCTGGCCGTGGTTCTGGTACACCATCTCAAAGAGAACATGAGCTCCAAAAAGAGAACCTCAAGTTGTCCACGGAGAACCTGGAGCTTCGTTTCCAACTGGAGCAAGCAAACAAAGACCTGCCTCGATTAAAAGTACTGTAAAATCGAAATGATTAATAACATGCTAAAAATAAATTTAAAAAAAACTGTTGTACTTACTTTACACGCCCTGTGATGAAAGGATCAGGTGTCTGACCTCAAAGAGATGTGGACTCGAAACTCATTCTTTGCCAAATATTTCCCAATTAGATTGGCCAATAAACAACTCGAGAGGGAAAAAGCTGAACATCTTCGCCAGATCCAAAAGTACGATGAGCAGTTTGGAACCA
>NW_015505209.1:2596902-2598099 GCF_001515645.1 Sinocyclocheilus grahami | reverse complement strand
AAAAAAAAATTTGCAAAGACCATATGCAAGTTGCATCTGTATAATTTGTGGAAACAATAAGATTGTGATATTGTTTAAAAATGTGATGTGACAAATAGTTATTTTCTACTTGGCATAATAATGTGCATCTTTCTTTTTGTTACAGTCTGAATATGAAAAGCTGAAAGGAAAACAAGAGGAACAGCTAAACGCAAGACTTGAGTCAAAAACCAAGGGCATTGAGAAAATCATCATGGAAAATGAACGCTTACGGAAAGATATTAAAAAGGTTTTTTTTTTAAATATAATTTTCATTACCTTCATATCAGTAAAACATGCTCTTAATATATCATGATACAGTATATATGTTTTTGTGGCAAACTGCAGGAAGCAGAAACTGCAGATAAGCTGAGGGTTGCAAAGGCCAACCTTGAAGTAGCCAATGAGAAACTAAAGGCAGGGCTTGAGGAGACCAATCAGAGGCTCTTATTGGCACAGTCAAAGGTGCCGTCTTTAGAGGGGGCGGACAGCAAGGCCTGGAAATCTTCAGTTGTTTCCAGGTAGTACATTTACCTAAATACTTAATCAGTTTTGTCATCATGTAAGCTATTATTATTCATTTTTCCCTTCACAGGTTATTTGAAAACAAGATGAAAGGTCTTGAGAGTGAAATCGTAAAGAAAAACTCCAGCATATCAGAACTGAAGGTGCAGCTGAAAGAGGCCAATGAGAAACAGCAGGCCACACAACACACAGTCAGCCAGCTGAAGGAACAAGTGAGACACTTCTTCAGCTATTTACTAAAATCCCCATATTCTGCCATTACTGTAACATGTTTGTTTTTTTGAGCCAATTTTAGTACACCTATTGTTTTCATTTGTCATGCATCTCCTAGCAACGAGGCACGTGTTTCTGCTTGAGTTTGTTGTGTTCAGAATGACTTGAAAGTCTGGTAGTGTGTGACCCTCAGTCTTTTTTATTTCTCTGTAACCATTTATAAAGTTGGCAAATGTGTTTTAAAATCTGTTCCAACGTAGTGTAGTGTTCCAGCCTTAAAATGCTCTTTTTCTCAGAGATCTAATAACCTAATATGTATTAACAGGTGGAACTGCTTAAAAATATCCCTGTGGAAGCAACCACTGATGAAGGCCTTGTCAGAGAGTATCAGTCCCTGAGGTGAAGCGCTTTAATATACATAAACTTCAAAGCATAAGAAAT
>NW_015505209.1:2593085-2595421 GCF_001515645.1 Sinocyclocheilus grahami | reverse complement strand
CAGGTCTGGTGTTCAGGAAGGTGTCACCGACAGGCCATTTCAAGCTGAGATGATGGCGGTGTATCTGGAGAACAAGAGTTAAAGTGATTTGATCTGAAGACAATGTGGATAACAGCAGCAGAAGAGTGACGGTTTTATGTATGAGCCTAGGGCTGGACGAAATGGCCAAAATTTATATCTCGATATATCTCTTCATTTTGGTCGATATGATATCATTTAGATATAAACAATATTTTAACAGCCCAAACTGCCAAGAACGTCCACAGGGGATGTCTGTACCTACAAATAGACTTGATAGACCTACAAATAGACCATAGACGTCTATGAAACCTCGTCCTATTAAACTATATAATATTTTACAAATAAAAATGGTACAGATAAATTAATGTTCACTTTTTATTTATATTTAGCCTTCATACAAACAAGAAGTGTGAAATCACTGTCAAATAAACAAGGCTCTCAGACTCACCTTAATGATATTAATATCTTTAACTTTAAACTATAACGTAGGCTGATTATTCTTATAGATTGAAACAAAAGTGCTTCAGCCAGGATAATGAATATGAAAAGGAGCTCAGAGTTGCTGCAGAAAACAGAAAAAAAATGAGTGAGCAACAACAACAAACTTTTCTGGAGATGGGCTTACTGGAAATCCAAACTGCCAGCAGGAGGCGCTTTTGGAGCGGTGGAAACAGCGGTTTCCCCGGTAACTGCTGTAAGCAATGAACCCTGCTTTATCAGATCAATTTAAAATGCCATCGTTTCTGACGACACTCGGTTGCCTTCAAAGATACATTTATATAAAACACCATTGCCTCATTTTGATTTTGAAACGTGAAGTGTTCATGTTTATTCAACGAAGTTGTGAAATAAATCAATGTATGGGAAATACTGTTTCAAAATCATATCACAGTTACTGAAAAAAAAATTATATTGCAATATATATTGATATAAAATTATTGACCAGCCCTACATGAAACCTTATTTACCTTGACCAGTGTCCCATCATCACAGTGCCACACGATTCCCTCCACTCGCCCCTCCTGGCATTCCTGAAACCAGGAATACAGCTGCTGGAATTCCACTGGAGGAGGCTTCCGGATGCGCAGGACCCCATGGGGCACCAGGACATGGACTGGATGCTTCTTACTTCCCAACCCTAAAGAATCACACAGTCAGCCACGGCCTAAACCAACAGAACTCCACTCAGTTTCTTACTTTCTTAACAGTTAAACTAGCATTCAAAAGAGTAAATGAGAGTAAAAACTTTAACAATGTTACAAATTATTTCTATTTCAAATAAATGCTGTATTTTTTAAACTTTCTATTCAAAGAATCCAGAAGAAAAAAAATGTCATTGTTTCATTAGAATGGTTTCTGAAGGATCATGTGACACTGAAGACTGGAGTAATGATCCTGAAAATTCAGCTTTTAATAAATTACATTTTAAAATATATTAAAGTAGAAAACCTTATTTTAAATTGTAATAATATTTCACAATATTACTGTTTTTACTGCATTTTTAATCAAATAAATGCAGCCTCGGTGAGCAAAAGAGACTTAAAAAATATATATATATTCACCATATGGATTTCCATTAACGTTGGTTCCAATAAGCTCAAGGGTTTGCTCCATGAGGTCTGCCAGAGGAACGCTGACAATTTCAAGCAATCCCTCATCCTCTCCATGTGTCTTCAGGACAAGGGCGACACCAGCATCATAGTTGACCACAGAGGCGTGCCAGCAGTACTGCTTGTTGGTATGATCAACCGGAACCCAACCTTCATGATATATCATCTAAGCCATTATTTTCACTCAGTACAGTATAACTTGTGACAGGTGTAATGGTCACAAGACTCTAACCCACCCGGTATGTGTCCATGTTCGTCCGGCACTGGATGGCCGTTCTCATGCTGGACTCTGTGAGCAGCGATCCAGGATTCTGGCGCTTCACGGAAATCTTCGTCTACGATCCACACAAATCCTGTTATTTAGCAGAGAATTAAAAAATATCTGATGTTTACAACTTTTATTTTCATTCACTGCTTTGTGAAGGTTTCTTGTTAGCCCATGTTAAACATGTTAGAATGGTCATTATAATATTTATGTAAGTTCAATCATACGAAAATAATAATACAAAAAAAAAATCTAAATTAAAAAGTATTTGGACCAAAATACCTTTACAGGTCTTCTGCGAATACTGATACTTTTTGAATCTCTTGTCCGCCTGCTTGGTGGGTTTCCGATCCAAGCGAGCCCAGAGATACGGTTCCCCTTCCAAAAAAAAAAAAGTAATATTAATAAAAACCCTCATTTTGGATATGGAAATCACTATT
>NW_015505209.1:2591950-2592539 GCF_001515645.1 Sinocyclocheilus grahami | reverse complement strand
TTTTTTTGTATGCTTTATTGTATAGAACTTTTACATCAGCCACTGTTGCTTTTAAATGTGCTTTTTAAATAAACTTGGACTGAATATGCATATTGGCTTTGGGACAGTTACTCCGTTCAATGCACTAAATAAAATAATATGGAAAACATGAATTAAAAATAATGACGCGACAGGAGGTAGACTATGCGCCATATTGTAATGCATTATCTCGTATTGCAATCGGACTGCATTTACAATGTTTACAGGGTTTTGGTCATGAGAACAATATGTACAGAAAAATGCTGTTTTATTTCACACACCTGACAGTCGCG
Source organism: Sinocyclocheilus grahami (assembly GCF_001515645.1). Classification (NCBI taxonomy): domain Eukaryota; kingdom Metazoa; phylum Chordata; class Actinopteri; order Cypriniformes; family Cyprinidae; genus Sinocyclocheilus; species Sinocyclocheilus grahami. Next base: position 2,592,228 of record NW_015505209.1, on the reverse strand, counting down.
TTTTCTGGATGGTTCGCTTGTCACTTCCGTCAGGAAAACACATGGGATCTTCTGCTGCACTGAACCCAGACGCCGCATTATCGCTGCTGTTAAACAGCTTTATTACGGGGTGTGTTGCTTTACAAATTGAATATGGACTGATGAGCTTAACACATTTTCAGATCAACCATTCACACGCGCTCAATGCTATTTTGTCCAGATTTCCTCTCATTCTGTGGTCTGTTATGTTAAGATGATCTTTGTCGCCATCTATTGGAACGGAGAGTGAACTGTTTTTT
>NW_015505209.1:2589797-2590297 GCF_001515645.1 Sinocyclocheilus grahami | reverse complement strand
ACAAGTCTACAGAAAGCCTCTAAAGTGCAAAAGCATCATATGCATGAATGACCTCTCATTAAATAACATTTTCAATTTCAGAGGCAGAATCATGTTGGCATGCCCTTTAAAACCACTCAGTTAAGTCTTTTAAGTAAATATATACACATACATACACCATTTTGGTGTTATAGTTTTTCATTTTGTACCATGTAACTTGTTTTATGCCAGATAACACCTGATCGAGGCACACAAAAAGCCTTTCACAGTGCAAAGTGAGAAGTTCCTTAGGTAACAACCAGACATGACCTGAGGTAGGTCTCTATAAAGCAAAAGTCAATTAGTACTGTGAACTATTTAACAACTGTTGTCAGACTCTATTTGATTTCTCCGTCAGGTTTCATGCTGAAGGGCTCCAGGCGCTCGCTCTCAGGCAGCAGATTGTTGAGACGCTCCATCAGCGGTATCGTCTGGTCGATGCCCATCTGAATGCGTCTCAGAATCATCGACATCTCATTGAC
>NW_015505209.1:2588285-2589787 GCF_001515645.1 Sinocyclocheilus grahami | reverse complement strand
AATTTTCATGGAGCGTGTCGCCTCATGGGGGCGCCATGTTGAGATCAAATGACTCTCAGTAATCATCGAATCAATGAAAAGTAGCTTAAAGGGTTAGTTCACCCAAAAATGAAAATTATGTCGTTAATTACTCACCCTCATGTCGTTTCAAACCCGTAAGACCTTCGTTCATCTTCAGAACACTTGGAGAATATCCGCTGGACGTAAATAAACAGTGTATGCTGTTCTGTTCAACGAATTGTTGAATAAAGTCTTTTTTTTTCTTTTGCACACAAAAAGTATTCTCGTAGCTTTGTATAATTACGATTGAACCCCTGATGTCACATGGATTATTTTACAGCTCTCAGATTCCATCAAAAATATCTTAATTTGTATTCCGAAGATGAACGAAGGTCTTACAGGTTTGAAACGACATGAGGGTGAGTAATCAATGACAGAATTTTCATTTTTGGGTGAACTAACCCTTTAAAATGTACTCACTTGCAGGCCACCCAAGATATATATGAGTTTGTTTGTCATCTGAACAGATTTGGAGAAATTTTGCATTAAATCACTTGCTCATCACTGGATCCTCTAGTAACACTGGATGAAGAAATAAGGATTATGGACTTATATATTGACCAGAGACAACGGTTTAAACTTAAAATGTCTTAAAGGGATAGTTCACCCAAAAATTCATATTTTGTCGTTAATTTCTCACCCTCATGTCGTTCCAAACCCGTAAGACCTTTTCCTGCATGTAAACAACGCATGGGCTGTGTGCCTTGTTTACATTCAGAGGAGAGCACGCACATGTGTCGGGATACTCTGCAAAATGACGCATAGGAGAAGAATTGTTGAATAAAGCCATTAGTTTAGTTTTCTTTGCACACAAAAAGTATTAGATTCATAAAATTACGGTTGAACCACTGATGTCACATGGACCATTTTAACGATGTCCTTGCTACCTTTCTGTGCCTTGATCGTGGTAGTACCCTTGCCGTCTATGCAGGGCGAGAAAGCTCTCGGAACATGGGGGTGAGTAATTAATGACAGATTTTTCATTTTTTGGGTGAACTATCCTTTTAAGATTAGATTTGTTTCTTACAAACACGCAGTTTGTTGCTTGTTTCAAGACATTAATTGATGGACTGGAATCATATGGATTACTTGTAGATTCTTGTGATGTGTTTGGACTCTCATTCTGACGGCACCCATTCACTGCAGAGGATCCATTGGTGAGTAAGTAACACTAAACTTCTCCAAATCTGTTCCGATGAAGAAACAAAATCACCTACATCTTGAATGTTCTGAGGGTGAGTAAATTTGAATCAAAATGTCATTTTTGTGTGAACTATTACTTTTAAGATGATCATCACTGACTTGTGAATAGAGGATGTCTACTATACTATTCTTCTATAAATCTCATGAAAACAGACAGTGTATGTATAAATGATTTAATGCCAACAACTTTAATGACAAGTCTACAGAAAGCCTCTAAAGTGCAAAAGCATCATATGCAT
>NW_015505209.1:2585386-2587675 GCF_001515645.1 Sinocyclocheilus grahami | reverse complement strand
CACACAGCTGCAGCACCTGTGCCGAATCCAGCTTTTCTAAACAGATAGTGCTCAGAGAGGTTTGTCCACTGAGCACACCTGAGAGAATTAGAGAATTAGAATTACAATTTGGTATGAATCAAATTGTGATTCATACCATTATGAACTATGGCTGGATATTGACACAGGTTTCACAAAACCATTCCAATTAATTTGGATAGTTGTCAGGAAAACAATCTCTCAACTAATGCGGTAAACTATACAGGAAACCCTGTCAGTTGGTATATTGCTATAATATTGAATGTTAAAATTAATAACAGAGGCCAAATTTTATTGATATTTATAGTTATAATCAACACTCAAATAAAAACGGAGTTGTATGCAAACATTTAAATTGCACATACGGCAGCTTTTCTATCAGTTTTATATTGGTAATTGCAATTTTTTAATCTTACAATTCTGACTTGTTTTCCTCAGAATTTCTTGTTTATATCCTGCAATTGTGATTCTGAGGAAGAAAAAAAATAAAAAAAAGTGTCTGAAATTTGGGAAATTACAGAAACAGAATGGCTAGATATAAACTCGCAATGTCAAGAAAAGTCAAAATTCTGAGGAAAAAAAGTCATAATTACAAGATTCAAACTCAGAATTAAAGAAAAAAATGTCACAATTCCAGGAAAAAAGTCATAATTACGAGAAATAAACTCTGAAATCTGAGGGGGGAAAGTCCGAATTGTGAAATGAAGTAGCTTCCATATGTTTCTACTCCAATTCATGATCAAAATATACATCTTTAAACAATGGCTGCCGTCAAAGTATGAAAATGAAAGATTTATTCAAACATACATTAAATAATGAAGACATCACTAACAGGTTAAGTAAAAAATATAATGAATATGTAGTAAAGAAGTGCACATATTTATCCAAATGCTCCTCTTTAGAGCTTGGTCGATGTCACAGCACACTAAACGGCGTTAAAAAAATGATTGTTTGAATTTTGTGATCAAATTGACAATGTAAAAGCTGTAACTTTGTTTTATATCAAAAGTAACAGCACAACATTTGCATTTGGATTGGTGCTTACCTTTCAGAAGAGGCTGAAAGGTGGGAATTTCCTGTAGTTTTATTACATCTGGATCATTATGGATATTCCGTAATGACTGAGTGCCTTGGGCAACAACTACTATGTCATCCATTTTGGCTCGATGCTTGGCTGGAGAGGGTACAACTGAAACAACAAAACAGAACTAAATAACAGGTAATGGTAGAATATTTACAACATAAGAATGCCATTTCATTTCCATGTAACATATTTCACATCAAGAATAAACAGTGTGAGCAAGTAAAAATCGCGTTATTAATATAATGTTGAGTACCTGAAGCGCTGAAGTCTGAATGTTTATGTTCAGCATCTCCGCTTTGTTCAGCACCCATGGTGCACTCAGTCTATGCAGTCAACACAAGCACTGAACCAAAAAAAATAACAAAATTATATATAATAATATTTATACATTCGTGAGATGAAAAGGCATAATTACTTGTTTTATGTTTTTATTCTGTGGTGGAAGTAAGCTTCCATATGTTTCTGCTCCAATTCATGATCAAAATATACATCTTTAAACAATGGCCATGAAAATATGTTTTCATGAAAGATTTATTCAAACTCATTAAATAATGAAGACATCACTAACAGGTTAAGTAAAAATATAATGCATATGTAGCAAAGAAGCGTTAGTATTATATATAATCCTATGCATACATTTGACAACAACGATTATACATCCAATACATAAGTACGATACAAATGTGTTTCTTGAAATTTGATTTAATACATATGCACGACTACATAATGCTTGACATACCTTAATGTTGTTATTTTCAGCTGTTTGTCTGGGGCGATTTCATTCGGCTGACTGTTTAGTTGAATGAACGGCTTGCTAACGTTTTACATTGTAACTTAAAGACATTGTGAGATGTTAAACCACAATACGGGTTGCAGATAACGTCTACAATCTATATTTGTTAGCAAATAAATCACTAGAGGAACAAAAAGTCAAACATCCGGTCTGATAACGTGAGACGCGTGCTGATGACGTCACGGGTTTGTTTACATGTGACCATCCAGAGATTTTCTCCTATTCTTGGTAGCTTTCCATTTACAACTAAAAGAAAAGTACACTCTATATTTAAAGAGAGACACAGAAAACAGAAAATCAATTTTAGAAAAATAGTAATATTTAATATAATAAATAGTAATTATAATTAATAGTAAAATAATATGTGTGTGTATGTATGGGTGTATATGTGTAT
>NW_015505209.1:2584212-2585033 GCF_001515645.1 Sinocyclocheilus grahami | reverse complement strand
AAAAACACAGTCTGACAATTTAGACAATACATTTAAAATTGCCTGATCCTTTATATATTCGTATTATTATGTTTGAATTAGTAATATATCATTTATTATAATTAATATAGAAAGAAGTGTATCTTGTGGTGTGACAAGCTGCATGAATCATACATTTAAAGGAACCAGCTAAATGTTAAGAAGTACCTAAGGTTTTGGGTAGTGGTTTTCAGACATCTTTTTTCTCGCTCTCTTTCAAAAACAATCTCAAAATGTATAGCAACACAAGAAATTAATAGTAATTAATTAATGTGTACATTTCTTTTTAAAACAGCCACCGTTTTTATAAACAATACAGTACTATTCAGAATACTGTTACATATATATATATATATATATATATATGAAAACAATCTTCTGCAATTCCTCTCCTTTTGTAGTTTTAGCTGTTTATTTTTCCAGTTGAATATTGTCTCCACTACCGCTGTCCCTTCTTTGTTTTTATCAGGATAGGTTATAAACACAATTGTTAACGTAATTCCTTACAACTCGGCATCTCTGTCAAAGAAATTAAAAGCTCTACAGCTTAAGCTAATGATTTTCAACATTCTCATCCATTTCTCAAAGGAGCAAGTACATTAGACACAATGCAGCAACATGCGATTGAGAACCACCCCTTACTGGGATCATCAGCCATGTCAGTGAATCGCATGAAACCCCGTTTGATTGGCTGCTCCGTGTGTCAATCATTCCGCCGTGAAACGTAAGCGCCATTCTGATTGGCCACAACAAGTGCACCTTTTTATCCAAAGATCCTATTGGTGGAAAATATAGGTTAGTGG
>NW_015505209.1:2576797-2584092 GCF_001515645.1 Sinocyclocheilus grahami | reverse complement strand
GGTAAGTGTGACGATTTAACGTTTGACCATCAGGTCTAAATATCGCGTTCTGCTTATCGATGTATTATGTGCGTGTTTTTGTCCGCTCGCATATTGATTTCAGTAGGAGGGGCGCCCGTGACATTTCTCGGGTTGAATACATTAGAACCGATGCAGCTGCCACCACAACAAAAACAGTAATGGTGTCAGTGATTTAGTTAGAATGTCATAAATCATAGCAGAGCGTAGCCACAAACCCACACCCATAATCGATGAGGTTAATGGTCTGCGTCCCCTTTAAGATGGTTGCTTGAGCCTCCTGTGTGGGTTGGTCACTTCAAAAGGTACTTCCATTTACATTATATCTGCTGTGTTCGCCTTAGAAATTGGGGATGTGTCTCAAAGCCTTATGAGCTGTCTATCTAGACAGCATGCTTGTGCTGACAGACAAGTGATGCTTTCTAAATAGGCAGCTCACTATGGTTTGAGTCAAGGCTACAGTAGCGTCGTTATGCTTTCGATTGCGGTTTATCCATGTCCGTTTTGTTGCCATTAGAAAGATACCAGCTTCAGAGAACAGATAAAGGGCGTGAGGTTAGTCACCGTTCAAGTGAGCCTTTTTTAACCAGATTGCGTCTGAGTACTAGCCAGAGACAGCTGACTATATTATGCATACAATGAAGTCCAAAAATCCATTTAAAAATCTGACACGTTAAACATGGAATATATGAGATGATACTCTATTACCAGGCAACGATACAAATGCAAGCAAATTTGTGACACTGCCCAGAACTCATTTTTGCAAAAGGTCAGATGTTCTTGCTTTCACTGAAGCACACAGTGTTCTTTGCATCATTCTCAGAGCTTGCTGGATATTATGCTGGAATTTCGTGTTAATTTTCATCTCAACTTTTCACTTATTTTATAATGACAATATAATTTGGAAAAAAAGCCAAAACTGGAAGTACTTTTATTGCAAAACGGGGTTAGTTGTCACTTTTTTACTTTATTTCTTAGCACTGATTTATATTTAAAAGATCAAATCTGTATCTGTAAGGCACAAATCTTAAACTCTTGACTACAAAAACATTTGAACATTTCTACCATGTAAAAAGATACAATTCATTTAACATATTTTGCCCACTTATGACAAGGTGCCACAGTAGTGTGGCTTATTTTGGCACACTTCATTATTATTACAGTGTGATAAATATAAATTAATTTTAAATCTTAATATTTGTCATTTAATTAATTTATTTTTAAATAAGTAAATAACTTTACAATTTATTTTTTATTTCTGTATTTTTAGATGATCTCTTATTTTATTTTTAATCATTATTATTAAATGTATTATTTTATATTTTTCATATTAAAATTAATTGTTAATACAATAATAATAATAAATGTTAAATATTTATAATACTAATATTTAAAAATGTTAATATTACATATTAATGAACATTGAACACCAAATATTACTTAATAATTATAAAACATTTGATATGCATGTGACAACTTGCTCCAGCTTTACATTTGTGAAAAATACTATACCCTACCTTAAAAGACAGTTTGCTTTTAGTCGTGACCAGTCCAACAAGTTATGTGTAAGTGCTGCTTCCATATTGCAAGATGGGTGTGTGGTGTTCAGTTGAAGTAACTGCATTCCTAAAGTACAGCATCAAACACTCATCATTAGGGCGTTCATCAGCACTCGTTTCCAGAATTAGTCCTTAAACCACTTCTGGATTTTCTTTCATTCTGCCACACATCATGTTTCTCCTGAATTGGTCTGTAACAACTTGAATTGTGGCTCGTAATTAGGATGAGTAATACAGGTAGGTCTTTAAATGTGACATTATTATCATGTTGCCATGGAGGTTTGATTCGCATGTTTGGCTTTCACTGAACATACTGAAATCGACTTGAATTAGAATAAACTGAGATGACCTACTTATCTTTTTTGCTTGTCGCCTCTTTTTCTTTTTTTTCTTCTTTATCTTTGGCAGTCTGTTAAGGCAAGCCCACACACTCAAGAATAGATCACTTGGAGATGGGTGGAGTGATGGCAGTGCATGAGCTATGAGAATAAAACCACGGAGTTTAATACTTTTGTTTAACTATGTGAATTTGAAAAATAATGTATGCATCACACTTAACTGCACTGTTGCTCCAGTGTCGGCATTTAAATGGCCGGGTCTGCAAATGCACTTTTTATTTCGGCAGAAAATCCCATTTGAACACAGGGGACTCCTGTTTCATTTACGGCGAGAGAAAATGGGTCTTCCGGCCCTTTCTTTCTGCCAGTTGCATTTCTGTAATCTAAATGTGGCCTAGATTGCGAGCTTTCCAAGGGTTTCCTGGCAACCAGAGCAGGTCATTGATGAAGCTCACCATTTCCGTGCGTATGTGAGTGTTTGTGGGAGTATGAGAGATTTTTTTTCTTTGTCATTTTGTTTGTAGATAATAAGGAAGCTCAAGTTACCTATTAACTTCATCACTTACTTCAGTCTAAACCTGCATGACTTTCTGTATTCTGTAGAATATCTCCGTTTTTTTCTCAATATCTCCTTGGCTGCTGTTAAATTTGTTTGATCTTTTATGTACTACTATTTAAACTCCTTTTAATATCAATTTAGTCAATGGAAATGTTTCTGCTTGTTTTAACCCCTTATTAAAAACCTAATTTAGATTGTACAGTTGTAAGTAATTAATGACCTTTACTAAAATGACCTTTTTATCAAATGTTTTCGAGAAGGTCATTTTATCACAACTTGTTACAACTTGTCTAACAGATGTGTTCCAGTCAGGTTTAGGACCCTTCATATTACAGAATCTGGCCTCCTTAACAGGAGTTAAGTTGACTAGTTGACTGGATATTCAAAGGATAGATCTTCAGTTTGTATTGGTCATTTGTGTTCTGCATTGATTCAATTAAACAGCGGTGTGCCACAGGGTTCTATTCTTGGGCCTGTTTTATTTTCATTGTATATTTGCCCATTGGGCTACATTTTTCATAAACACAATATTTTGCATCATCTGTGTGCTGATGAGACCTAGCTATATATCCCAACTTATCCATCCTTCAATTAATCGCCATCCTTTGATGCACTTGTACATTGCTTAGGTGAGGCTAAAGCCAGGTTTGCGAGTGATTTTCTTCATCTTAATACCAAAAAGACTGTGTGTGTTGACTTTAGACCCCCATCTTCCACTAAGGAAATTATAAGTAGGCTGTGTTTTAAGATCATCCTAAGAATTTGGGTGTTGTCACGGATTCGGCTTTGACTCGAGATACACAGGTCATTAGTGTTGTCAAGGTTGGGCTCTCCCAACTCAGAATTATTTCTGAATTGAAACCAATTCTCTTCTTTAAAGACCTGGAAACTGTCATTCATGCATTTGTATCATCATGCATTGATTACTGTAATTCTTTATATATATATATATATATATATATATATATATATATATCTTCTGTAGAATGAAATGCAACCGTCCATCTGTCAAGATGGAGGACAAGGACTTCCCCTCAACTTGCTCTAAAAAGAAAGGTATCACTCACTTTGCAGGTAGTTTGCATGGGATAAAAGACTCTGAAAACAGAGCAATAAACAGAAAAAAAACTAATAGATATTAAAAAAATTAAGTGTGTGTATGTAAACAATATTTTTTTAAATATAATCTATAATTTGAAAATAACAGATCGTCATATTTGTGATTTAAAATGTAATTTCTATAATCTAAATAACATGCATAACAAAGTTATTGCATAACAATAACAAAATAACATCCCATTTTATTACAAAGAACTTAATTTCTGAACTTATTTGTTTAGCTTTCTTTGTATGTATGGATTACTTGGATTGTTACCGACATCTGGTGAAAATTTCATGCCAACAGCACCTTTAAAAATATATTTACTGAGAAAAATGGTGATGTGTTCAATACTTATTTTACCTGCTGTGTGTGTGTGTGTGTGTGTATATATATATATATATTGGAATTAACCTTGTCTTCTCAAGAATTAGGATAAAAGTCATTAATTGCTTTTGAACGAACAATTACTATTAAATGTTAAAAGCACCTTTGAGCTATAGTACAGTGGGTACGGAAAGTATTCAGACCCCCTTAAATTTTTCACTCTTTGTTATATTGCAGCCATTTGCTAAAATCATTTAAGTTAATTTTTTTCCTCATTAATGTACACACAGCACCCCATATTGACAGAAAAACACAGAATTGTTGACATTTTTGCAGATTTATTAAAAAAGAAAAACTGAAATATCACATGATCCTAAGTATTCAGACCCTTTGCTGTGACACTCAAATATTTAACTCAGGTGCTGTCCATTTCTTCCGATCATCCTTGAGATGGTTCTACACCCTCATTTGAGTCCAGCTGTGTTTGATTATACTGACTGGACTTGATTAGGAAAGCCACACACCCGTCTATATAAGACCTTACAGCTCACAGTGCATGTCAGAGCAAATGAGAATCATGAGGTCAAAGGAACTGCCTGAAGAGCTCAGAGACAGAATTGTGGCAAGGCACAGATCTGGCCAAGGCTACAAAAAAAATTCTGCTGTCCAGACTGTGTTCAGGGGCCCGACGATCTTTCTTCTGTAGAATGAAATGCAACCGTCCATCTGTCAAGATGGAGGACAAGGACTTCCCCTCAACTTGCTCTAAAAAGAAAGGTATCACTCACTTTGCAGGTAGTTTGCATGGGATAAAAGACTCTGAAAACAGAGCAATAAACAGAAAAAAAACTAATAGATATTAAAAAAATTAAGTGTGTGTATGTAAACAATATTTTTTTAAATATAATCTATAATTTGAAAATAACAGATTGTCATATTTGTGATTTAAAATGTAATTTCTATAATCTAAATAACATGCATAACAAAGTTATTGCATAACAATAACAAAATAACATCCCATTTTATTACAAAGAACTTAATTTCTGAACTTATTTGTTTAGCTTTCTTTGTATGTATGGATTACTTGGATTGTTACCGACATCTGGTGAAAATTTCATGCCAACAGCACCTTTAAAAATATATTTACTGAGAAAAATGGTGATGTGTTCAATACTTATTTTACCTGCTGTGTGTGTGTGTGTATATATATGTATGTATATGTGTATGTATGTTTTATATATAGAGAGAGAGAGAGTGAGAATATTTGAAATATATTTTACATTTAATACATTTACATAATAAAATATTAATGTATATTAGAATTATTGAATTGTTAAATTATGAAAATTATTAAACTTTTAAAATAAAATGTAAAAATAATAAATATTTCTTTAAAGAAAAATGATTAGGGTTATGTATGAATTTTGTATATGTGTGTGTGTATATATATATGCTATTTGTTTGTTTTTCCATTATTTTGTGTTCACAAATAACTTTGTTGCTTGAGAGGCTGATTAAAATATAATTTGTTATTTAATATAAATGTAAATATATATGTGTATATGAGAGAGAGAGAAATAATATTTGGAAAAATGCATATATTTTAAATGTTAAAAACATTAAATTTTTTAAATAATATATATTAGAATTATTAAATTCTAAATGATTGAATTGTTAAATTATTAAAATTATTAATTTAAACTATATATATAAAAAAATTTTTTTTTTAATTAATCAGGGTTATATATGAATTAGTCGATATATGGAATATATTATCAGAATATGTTTATTAATAAAATATATCTGCTATTATCTCCATTTTTTGTGATCTCTAATGGCTTTTTGCTTCCGAGGCTGATGGATAAATCTTTCCCTCTCTCTACAGCAGACCGCAAGAGTTTCTGTACCATCCATAGCACTGGCTACCTGAAAAGCTGGCCGCCCACCAAGATGGGTTTAGACGAGGATAACGAACCCGATAATGAGGGCTGCAACCTCAGCTGTCTAGTGGCCATCGGCCGCCTACACCCACATATCATCCCCCAGCCCATGAACGGCGACATCCGTGTCAAACCCACAGAATACGTCTCCCGCCACGCCATCGATGGCAAGTTTGTTTTCGTCGACCAGAGGTGAGAAGGTGCTTTTAGATCCATCTTACATCATCAACAAGAATCATCCATTTGTGAGAATCTTTTATAGGGCACCAGCTAAAATTTTCTATGCACTTCTAAGGTTCAAAAGACCGCTAATAATGTGTGTGGTGAGCAGATTTGATAACTCGCTAAAGTGAGATTTGAATTGTCAGAAACCTCAAGGGTCTACAAGTATTGATTTCAGTTCATGTCAGTGAATTAGCATCTCATTTAATCCACTAGTTTATCACCGCAATTCATTGTTTCCATTTAGGGCGACAGCCATCTTGGCGTACTTGCCTCAGGAGCTTCTAGGAACGTCATTTTATGAGTATTTTCATCAGGATGACATCGGACACCTCGCCGAGTGCCACAGACAAGGTTTGTGTTTTATTGGCTCGATCACTTTATTCATACTGTTTGGAAATGATTGTTTAAAAAGTACTTAACTATTATAATGGCATTTGTAATAAATGCTCATTTGCTTTTTTACTTCAGTGCTACAGATGAGAGAAAAGATTAATACAAACTGTTACAAATTCAAGATAAAAGACGGCTCTTTCATCACTCTGAGGAGCCGCTGGTTCAGCTTCATGAACCCCTGGACCAAAGAGGTGGAATATATCGTCTCTACAAACACTGTGGTTTCGTAAGTGTCACGTCACATTATGTTTGTGAACGTTTGTGTAAATAAGAAGGTGCTCAACTGAAAGGATTAAGTCAACCCTCTTTCTTGAATCATGCAGAGGAAATGATCACAGGCCCGGTTGAATTCATGATCTAATAAATTTGCCATTCATACACTACTTCAAAACTCAAAACTGATGTTATTGTACACAAATAATTAGTGCACGTGATTCTAAAAATGAAGTAACATCATTTACCTTAAAAACAGCATTTCCGATAACATAATGTTGAAAAATATGATTTAAAAAAATAACATTGATTTAGTTTGTGTTACATGTATAATTTAATCAATTAAATTATATAAATATAATATTAAATTATATATATATATATATATATATAGTGACCCTGCAGCACAAAAGCAGTCTTAAGTCGCTGGGGTATATTTGTAACAATAGCTAAAAAAATCATTGTATGTGTCAAAATATACATTTTTCTTTTATACCAAAAATCATTAGGATATTAAGTAAAGATCATGTTCCATGAAGATATTTAGTAAATTTCCTACCGTAAATATATCAAAACTTCATTTTTGATTAGTAATATGCATTGCTAAGGACTTCATTTGGGCAA
>NW_015505209.1:2573447-2576254 GCF_001515645.1 Sinocyclocheilus grahami | reverse complement strand
TATATATATATATATATATATATATATATATATAGAGTATATATAGTATAGTATATATAGAGTGACCCTGCAGCACAAAAGCAGTCTTAAGTCGCTGGGGTATATTTGTAACAATAGCTAAAAAAATCATTGTATGTGTCAAAATATAAATTTTTCTTTTATACCAAAAATCATTAGGATATTAAGTAAAGATCATGTTCCATGAAGATATTTATTAAATTTCCTACCGTAAATATATCAAAACTTCATTTTTGATTAGTAATATGCATTGCTAAGGACTTCATTTGGGCAACGTTAAAGGCGATTTTCTCAATATTTAGATTTTTTTTGCACCCACAAATTCCAGATTTTCAAATAGTTGTATTTCGGCCAAATATTATTCTATCCTAACAAACCATACATCAATGGAAAGATTATTTATTCGGCTCAATTTTTAAAAAATTGACCCTTATGACTGGTTTTGTGGTCCAGGGTCACATATATATAAATTAAATAATATATTATGTTATCTTTATTTTACTGATAGTATAATAATTAATAAATGTTAATAGAAATCAACACACATTAATAATAATAATAAACTAATGGTTTATTTAAAAATTTTAATAATACATTAGTATTAATAATAATACAAATACTATTATTTAATAAAAAAAGTGTGTGTTATTATTCTGAAATGTGTGTGTGTATATATGTTAAATTGTATTATAGTGAATAGTTTTATAGTAGTATTATTTTATTAAAATAAATAGAATATTATAATAATAAGAAATGGAATAATATACAAATTTATTTAAAGTATTATTTATTAGTATAGTAATACGTTAATTATTTTTATATACTATTAATACTGGATTTATGTATGATGTGTTAATAATGTTGATGATGTAAATAATATGTTATTATTATTATTTATTAAACGGTATTACTTAAGTATTATATAAAACATATTTATTATTAATAACAATAAAAGAATGAGTTGGGATCCTGCCCGTTTTGAACTCTGAAATGGCACATTTTGAACGTCAGTGGTGTTTTTAAATTAATGACATTGTAATGCAGAATGCTGTTGTTGATTGTGTTGTTTCAGGGGCAGTATGCTGGAAGGAGCAGATCCTAGTTATTCGCAGTCAGCCTCATCCCCTCAGAGCATGGACAGCGTTTTAACATCAGGAGACGGTGAGATCCGTTTCCAGCAGAGCAATTTCTCTTACAGATCTCTTTTTCTTTTCTTTTTTACATTTATGTGTGTATGTTTCTGACAGGAGGGGGGAAACGTCCTCTTCAGACGGTTCCTGGTATTCCAGGAGGGACTAGAGCCGGAGCTGGCAAGATTGGACGCATGATAGCTGAGGAAGTGATGGAGATTCAGAGGTACGTGCAGCATCCGGCACATATAGGTTGCACTGCAATATGATTCACAAAAATATTTGATTCTATAATGATGTCCCGCCCCCAGGATTCGAGGCTCCTCCCCTTCAAGCTGTGGCTCCAGTCCTTTAAATATCACTGCCACGCCCCCACCTGACACCTGCTCTCCAGGGGGAAAGAGGGTGAGAGAGCCGCCTCACAAAATCACTCTTTGACCACATTTACATCTACAGTTAAAGGAATAGTTCACCCAAAAAAGAACATTTGCTGAAAATGTACTCGCCTCAGGCCATCCAAGATGTAGATGAGTCTGTTTCTTCATCAGAACAGATTTGGAGAAATTTAGCATCATGTCACTTGTTTACCAATGGATCCTCTGCAGTGAATGGGTGCCGTCAGAATGAGAGTCCAAACAGCTGATAAAACCCTCACAATAATTTACAAACCATCAATTACTGTCTTAAGTGAAAAGCTGTATTTGGATTAATTAATTTTGCAAAATTATATTGCAAAATGAACACCGAAATTTGCAGCAAGTTTACATTTTTGGTTGAACTATTCCTTCAAGACTGAATAAGGTTAAAAAAATAGATATGATTGATTAAAATAAGATTTTTTTTGTATTACAAATTTTCTGAAATGTTATGTTCTCAAACTTATCCATATCTAATTTGCATACATTTCCAGAAAAAAAACCTAAATCTAATCAGAAATCTTTTTTTTTTTTTTTTTTTTTTACATGAGGGTAGTTTGGATGTCTTCACTCCATTAATCGTAAAATACTGTCCATAAATCGTAAAATACTGTCAACGCAGTTTTAACGTTTCTAGGAATACAATTTTATATAATGCTGTATATAAAATATGGCAGCAAATCCCTCTGTAGAATAAAACTGTAAAGTTATTTATTTGTACGTATTTACATATACGTGATTTTAAAGGCCATTTTCTTAAAATACACACAGAAGTAAATAGTGTAATAAAATAAACATTTAAATATGTATTTTTCGAATGTTTTCCTGAATTAATCAGAAACAGTATATTATGAAAAAACCAATAGCCCCAAATCTAAAAATTGACCGGTGCATAAAACAAAATAGTGTCTTGTTTCTTTTGATTCTTTTACGTTACAGTTTTGTTCTTCTGTAACATTTTTTTTAGAAAAGCTGTATTTGGATTAATTAATTTTGCAAAATTATATTGCAAAATGAACACAGAAATTTGCAGCAAGTTTACATTTTTGGTTGAACTGTTCCTTCAAGACTGAATAAGGTTAAAAAATAAGATATGATTGATTAAAATAAGATTTTTTTTGTATTACAAATTTTCTGAAATGTTATGTTCTCAAACATATCCATATCTAATTTGCATACATTTCCAGAAAAAAAACCTAAATCTAATCAGAAATCTTTTTTTTTTTTTTTTTTTTTTTTTACT
>NW_015505209.1:2566063-2573434 GCF_001515645.1 Sinocyclocheilus grahami | reverse complement strand
TAATTTTCAAACATTTCCAAAAAAAAAACCCAAAACTAACTAATCAGAAATCTTTTTTTTTTTTTTTTTTTTTTACATGAGGGTAGTTTGGATGTCTTCACTCCATTAATCGTAAAATACTGTCCATAAATCGTAAAATACTGTCAACGCAGTTTTAACGTTTCTAGGAATACAATTTTATATAATGCTGTATATAAAATATGGCAGCAAATCCCTCTGTAGAATAAAACTGTAAAGTTATTTATTTGTACGTATTTACATATACGTGATTTTAAAGGCCATTTTCTTAAAATACACACAGAAGTAAATAGTGTAATAAAATAAACATTTAAATATGTATTTTTCGAATGTTTTCCTGAATTAATCAGAAACAGTATATTATGAAAAAACCAATAGCCCCAAATCTAAAAATTGACCGGTGCATAAAACAAAATAGTGTCTTGTTTCTTTTGATTCTTTTACGTTACAGTTTTGTTCTTCTGTAACATTTTTTTTATCTTTTAGATTCAAAATGGTGGAACTCCAGATCTGCCTTCAGCAGGAATTTTGTCTGGACCCGATTCGATAGGATACCCCTATTCAAATAACTCATTAATGAGTGAGTACACTGAATCAATCTCACTTCAGTCAATCACATGTAATATTCTCAAGCGAATACACTAAGCGATTCTCCGCCTGCAGGTGACAACTCCCATCTCAGTATTGACATCATGGAAGAGCCCGGATCCAGCAGCCCCAGTAACGACGAGGCAGCCATGGCCGTCATCATGAGCCTCCTAGAAGCTGACGCTGGCCTCGGCGGTCCTGTGGATTTCAGCGACCTTCCCTGGCCTTTGTGAAACCACAGCAGACTCCCACCAGGATGCTCACTGGGTCCAAGGCTAAACAGGTCTAACCGCAGGGGCTCCTGGACAGGAAGTGCACCGCAGCGGTGTGCGGAGGCTAACGCGCTGTGGCTGTTAGATACGGGACCTCCTACTCAAAGCACACAGAATCAATGGTTGAGCTGCATACTTCTTTCCAACCGCCTCTTGTTCAACGGAGATCTGTGCTTTTTCCACGATTCTCACACGACTTTTCACGATCTGCCTGTTTCTCTGTAGATACCGGCCGACCCATCAGCAAAGATGGATATCTTTCTATACATATATAAATATATATACCGTTTTGTTTGTGTTTTAATGTTTTTACACTACAAAAGTTGTTGAAATGTTAAATATTCTATATGCAGATTGTAACTAATATTGTAATTCTATTATGTAAGATTTCTTTATGCAAAATATATATATGGTAAAAGTGTAACGTATCAGCAGTGGATATTTTTAAAATAAAATAAAAATATTGTCTTCAGAATGTTTTTTTTTTTTTTTTCGTTTTTGTGTTATTGATTAGTTTTTTCCCTTGATGAATAATAGATATGCTGGCTGCCACAGATTATCAAAGTCTTTTGGAGAATTGCTAGAGATGTTTCCTCATGGAGCTGTTCTCATGCCTGCTTCAGCTTGGTCTCTTTCCCTGGCTTTTGATTGGTCCGTGGCTGAGATATTTTTGTTCTATGTTGCCATCCAGTGGTACAAAAGTTGTTGAAATGTTAAATATTCTATATGCAGATTGTAACTAATATTGTAATTCTATTATGTAAGATTTCTTTATGCAAAATATATATGGTAAAAGTGTAACGTATCAGCAGTGGATATTTTTAAAATAAAATAAAAATATTGTCTTCAGAATGTTTTTTTTTTTTTTCGTTTTTGTGTTATTGATTAGTTTTTTCCCTTGATGAATAATAGATATGCTGGCTGCCACAGATTATCAAAGTCTTTTGGAGAATTGCTAGAGATGTTTCCTCATGGAGCTGTTCTCATGCCTGCTTCAGCTTGGTCTCTTTCCCTGGCTTTTGATTGGTCCGTGGCTGAGATATTTTTGTTCTATGTTGCCATCCAGTGGTAAGATCTTTGAGGAAATGAAGTGTGTTGTCAGGGGAAGGAGACTAGCTTGACAACTGAGTTCTGAAAAATCAATTAACACCATTGTGAATTATTTTGTAGGTCAAAAACATTTTATAAGCGTAGTTTAATTCGAGTGACAAAGTGTGATGGAATCTTTTTTTTAAAGGTGAATAGCAAATATGTTCCTTGAGCAGCAAATCAACATATTAAAATAATTTCTAAAGGAGCATATGACACTGAAGACTGGAGTAACGCTGCTGAAAATTCAGCTTTTCCATCACTGGTATTTTAATGTAATTTATTTCTAAGTTATTTTAAATTGTAATATTTAGTTTAATAGTTTTCATCAAAGAAATATAGCTTTGACGAGTATAACAGACCTTTTTACAGAACAATCTTATCCACAAACTTTTTGAACTGTGATGTATATAGATGTTTATGTACATTAATACATTTTTCACTTAAAAAAAAAAATCTTATTTAATTTTTGCATCAACATTTTCATGACAATTCAATGATGTCAGGGAAATGTGCTTAAACGGATAGTTCACCCAAAAATAAAAATTCTCAATTACTCGCCCTCATGTTGTTCTAAACACGTAAGCCCTCCGTTCCGGAACACAAATTAAGATATTTTTGATTAAATCCATCCCTTCAATTGTTACAAAAAAGCATATTAAAATAGTCTTAACTTTCTCTGTGCAAAATTTCTTTTATTTTTGTTTTGTGTGAAATTTAAATGATACATCTTCCTGGGATCTACCTATAAAATTCTACAAAAACATGAATATAGTCATTTCTATATTTAGAATCAAATCTAATAAACCAAGCATGCTGATTTGATCGTGTTTATTAAAATAACATTCCTCGAGCAAGAGGAACGTCTCTCCTGATGAACCTCACTGCAGCTACAAATAACAACAAAATGAATTGTACGGTACAATAAACATGTGACATCACTTCAGTACTCGTTCAGAGGCCATGCACAGTGAAGCTCCACAGGTGCTCCGTTACGCCCCGTCCACGTGACAAAACCAGATGGGATTCTCATTTCATCGCAGGGTGCTCCAGTGGATTGTGCTCCATTTTATTGCCAAGTTAAACAGCAGTAGCTACACAGCACCAAAACATAGTACAATCTCTTCAGATACTAATCAAAGGAGTGATTATCGACTTTGAGTGTCTAATTAAATACAAAAACCTCCTTTGGTTGAGTTCTATGAGGGAAAGAAAGGCAAAGTGTCCAAAGGTCATGTGCTACCGCAGCGATCGTCTTTGAGACTCTTAAGGCAGGAGAGGACTTGAAAGGCAATGCGGTCTTGGCAGCGGGACTTGGCTGGCCTCTCTCTGCAGTGCTCCAGTGGTGACGTTGTGTGTGTGTGTGGGTGGGTGGGTGTGTGTGTGTGGGTGGGTGGGTGTGTGTGAGGGTCAGATGGCCGGGGATGAGGCGTCGGGATCAGGATCGTAATGGTGGCTGGGCTGAGGGTGGTTGGGGAGGATGTCTAGTTCGTCCACCTGAGGCCCGGGGTGCATCACCACCAGCTGATCTTGAGGGATGTCTGCGGCAGCTGCGGCCAGGTTGGTGATGGACTTGCTTTTCACGCACTGGAAGTCCACGTGTCGGCTTTTGCCTTCCTCTTTCTCCCAGGACATGCGGATGAAGGGCCGCTGGACGTAGTTGTAAATGACCTCAGGACGCCCACCGGGCCGCTTCTTTACTTTCTCTTTGTAGGTTGGGTAACCTAGGTGCAAACACAGGCACAGCATTAGCAGGAATGCTAATTAAAGGGATAGTTCAACCAAAAGTGGAAAATGTTGTTTTTGTCATCATTTATTCACATTTGTGACATTCCAAACATGTATGATTTTCTTGTGGAACATAATAGGAGATATTTTGAAGAATGTTGGTAACCAAACTGTTTTGGTTCCCATTGACTTCCAGTGTATTTTTTTTTCATACACAAAGTGTCCATTTAAAAATGTTAAATGTGCATGCATGTATGTGCACATAATTTTTTTTTTTCTCAGATAACACTGTAATACAAAGTGTCAATTTTAAATTTTAAAAGTTATTAAATAAAAGTTCTGTGTATTTTAAAATAAATGTATATGTGACCCTGGACCACAAAAGCAGTCTTAAGTCGCTGGGGTATATTTGTAGCAATAGCTAAAAAAAAATCATTGTATGGGTCAAAATTATCTATTTTTCTTTTATGCCAAAAATGATTAGGATATTAAGTAAAGTTAGTAATGTTCCATGAAGATATTTTGTAAATTTCCTACAGTAAATATATCAAAACGTAATTTTTGATTAGTAATATGCATTGCTAAGGACTTCATTTGGCCAACTTTAAAGGCAATTTTCTCAATATTTAGATTTTTTTGCACCCTCAGATTCCAGATTTTCAAATAGTTGTATTTCGGCCAAATATTGTCCTATTCTAACAAACCATAGATCAATGGAAAGATTATTTATTCAGCTTTCAGATGATGTATACATCTCAATTTCGAAAAATTTACCCCTATGACAGGTTTTGTGGTCCAGGGTCACATATGTATATTTACATGTATATTTTTTTTTAATGTAACAGTCATACACTGTGTCAATATTAAGTTTATAAAAGTATATATAACATTTATTTAACAAACTTTTATTATTATATAATATATATATATTTTTTTTTTTATGCAAACTATTAATTCTTTATTTTAATTCTACCATTTTTATTATTGCAAATTATTATATTGAAGATATTTTGTAGAATGTTAGTAACCAAACAGTTTGGGTTTCCATTGACTTCCACTGTATTTTTTTGGCAAATGGGAACTAAGCTGTTTGGTTACCAACAATCTTCCAACTATCTTCTATTATAGAACGACATATGGGTGAAATTATGATTTGATTATCCTTTTAAATGTGTAAATGAGCTAATTTAATTTCTGAAAACAGCCAAGTGAAACCCATTTTCCCCATCCTGTTATTCTGTGTCTTACCTTCAATGCCTAATCGAATCTTCTTCAGTCCTCTCTCCTTCAAAACAGACTTGGCGACGTCTCGGTTCTCAATGTATTTGAAGAAACGGTATAGTTTTGTGCTATATATAACTGCAGGACACAAAAACAAAACCATTATGAACTTGAGAGCAAAAATGACAAACACATTCCTTACAAACATACACTGATCTTTGCTTTATCCTGTCTTTTCTGCCTAAAAACAAAAATCTGGCTTATGTTAGTGTATTGCTATGTGGTTGCTACCCATTTTATCATCTACAAGGTCAAAATCAAAACAGCACACAACAAGCTGCACAATTTAAGGTTTCATTCAATGTTCGTAGCTATAAGGGCCAAAGGTGTTCAAAAACCACATGCACACACCACTAATGACCACAATCAATTCTCATAAATCCCCTGAGAAATTACCCATAATGCAGTAGCACTGTGATTGACACAGACATCAGTGTGTAACTGAGGTGCAGGTGAAGTGAACTGACTCTGTGAGTATTCCTCTCCCATCTGCGGTGGATACTCCTCATCCCAGTCCACCACGTCGTCGTCAGTCAGCACCACCACATGACACTCCCTCTCTCCGCTCTGAGCGCTGGCCACCATCAGAGGCAGCACCATCTCCTCCAGATAGCACTCAAACTGCCGCCGGGCGCCATCATTAGACAGCTCATGCATGAGTGCACCTGCAGAAGACAAGTTCCAGAGCGTTATTCAAATCAGCTCATTACGATTCAGCGGCTGACTTACTGATTCAATCCGGCCATATCATGACACATGCATGATTCTTTCAATTAAAAAAAGCAATAATGTGAACGCTAACAATGCTATCAGCATCCAGTGACCCATATCTGACAATCACACCGGATACGGCACTGACCTACTTCTGCTCTCTCGTATCTGCCATCCTCAGACATCCGTAATGCTCGGAATACCGTTCAGTTCCACCATTGCGGTGACAATCAGAGCATATTCCGGTACAAAAAGACAAATCTGTTTAGTGCATTTGTCATGTTAATGAATACTCACTGAGGTCTCTGCATTTGATGGTGCTGTAGTCGAAGGCGATGCAAAGGTAGTCACATGCCTCTCTCAGCTCCGGGATGGATATCCCATCAGGGCAGCGGATTATCCCTGATTTGTAGTAATCCTGCCGGTTAAAAGGGAGAGACGCAGAGGAAAAACAAACAGGCAGCCATTACTGAAGCAGCACTTATTCCAAAGAGAAGCAAATGGCTCCGATGCCAGATAGACACACACACACACCCCCCTGTTTTCCCCACTCTTCACACGCACTGATCCATTTAAAGCCAGCCAAACGTGGAAAGAGCTCAGCATACGGACAGCATGAAGACGCTCAACAAAACACTTCACGGAGAAAAAAAAGAGAAGGGTTCAATATGGCTGTTATTTCTGTAGTGCTGTCCTGATTTTTCCACTGAGCTAAGCCTCACGGTAGAAGCTTAACTCTTTCAGTGCCTCGAAGATGGGTTTGTAATGAATGGCAAGGTAGTCCAAATAAAGCTGGCCATGACATCCACATAAAATCCATTCAATCAATTTTCTCAGATTACACCGTTGTATACTAAATGTATTTATTTTTAAATATAAATATGCATCTATTTTTCATAGTACACATTTATATTTGTACTATTATATTTGTACTATCAAATATTTGTTTTGGGGGTAGTCTTTTTAAAATGCAAAATATTTTTTCTTTAACATTTATTTTAGCTATTAAGACAATGCATTATTGCTGAGAAGAATTAAGTTGTTTTATTTTATTCTTTTTTTTAAAGTTATTTTTGTGGTTTTTATTGAGATAGGACAGTACAGAGACCACCGAAAATTAATGGGAGGACAGATGGGAGCGGCAATGGACCTCGAGACGGGAATTGAACTAGTCACCGTGAGCGCAGCTGCACTATATGTCAATGCACTAACCACGAGGCTATTGGCGCCGATGAGAAGCAGCACGCTGATTTGCTGCTCAAGAAAAAAAACAACTTGTTTTTGATGTTAAAAACAGCTGGCTGCTAAATATTTTTTGAGAAAATGTTTCTGTTTTTTGAGAAAATAAAGTAAATAGATATTTGAAATTTATTTGATTAATGAGAAAGTTAAAACCTCTAGCTGCAACTTCATAAAATGTTGCAGAGTTTTATTTATTGCATTAACATTTATTGCTTGTGTACACTGATGGCTTATATATTTATATATAGTAGTCAACATTTGAAGTGGATCCAAAAAGTACATCAAAGTTGTCCTAAGACAAGAACACATTTTAGTTTTAGGTTTTAGGATAACTTTGATGAAAGGTTTTGATCCACTTCAATGTTGACTAGTGTATATAACATATATATATATATATATATATATATATATATATATATATATATATAGATAGATATATAGA
>NW_015505209.1:2555498-2565881 GCF_001515645.1 Sinocyclocheilus grahami | reverse complement strand
ATATATATATATAGATAGATAGATAGATGCATACATGAATGTGTGTGTATTTATATAAACAAATATACACGGTACACACACATTATGTAAACACAAACTTTTATTTTGGATGTATTTAATCATGACAGCACTTTTGACTACATTTATATTATACATTTTATAAATATAGTCTGTATAAAATGCGAAATATTTTTTCTTTCTATTCTTCGTGTACAAAAAAAAAACTATTTTTAACGAAACAATCATCCGGCATCCATACTATCCGTTTTATTAAGTATGAGTTAATTTTAAGGTCAGTAAAGTGATCAGGCAGGAAAAGAATACAAAAAATGCTGACACTGACTCTGAAGATAATAAAGGAAACAAAGAAACCAGACAGTGGGGAAAACGTTCTGCTGAGTTGCCATTTTTATGTGTGTAATACATCTGCAATGAGCTTTAAAGGGGTCCTATTATGCTCTTTTACAAAGTCTTGATTTTGTTTTGGGGGTGTACTACAACAGGCTCTCATACTAGGTTGTTCGAAAAACACATTATTTTTCACATATTTTACATTATTACATCACCTCTCTCTCCCCAGTCTGGCATGAACGGCTCGAATAGTTCCTGTATCAAATGAAGGCCCGCCTTCTGAAATACCAAATGTTCTGTGATTGGTTAGCTTCAGTGTAAATATTGTGTCAAAATCAAATCAATTTTAGCGCGATTTAAACCTGGATGAACCACTCTAAGTTCATCTGTCTTGGGAAAGCTAGCGTGTCTCCGACATAGTGATAACACTCATTGCCTTCTCTAGTGCAGCTCAACCAGGTTTCATCCCATTCGTCAATCTTTGTGATATCACAAATCCCGGAAAATATGCGTTGTAGTCCAAACGAGTAGTTCGTTGTAGTTTTTGTAAAGTGATTTCTGTTAAATAAAATATCTCCTTTTGAAGTGGACTTTGAGCTTTGTAACTTCGCAGATCTTTTTTATGCTCAAACAGCAACATTAGACTAACTAAAGTTGAAAAAGTGAAAAAGCATAATAAGACCCCTTAAAAAAAAGTGCGCTTTGTGCTGAAGTCATGTGAATTTTGATACTGCAGTCTAATCCGGCACTTAATCAATATGCTCTGCACTAGGCCAAAGAGATATTTAAAACCTCAATAAAGCTTTTAAAGCATAGTGCACTCACCAAAATGGCTCTGAACACGGTGGAGCTGATTCCCTCAGCAACCTCATACTCTCCCTTTTCATTAGGACGTGTGAAGTTGTGTTCCCGTCCAGATCCGAACATCCTTCAAGACAACACCCATCAGTTATTTATTAAAACACTGATGTGAAGTGAATGGTTCTATTGAAGCCATAATGAACAGACAAATTGAAAGACGAGACTGAAGTTTATCCTACCTGCCGAGCATGGTGTTGGGTTGGGCAGTGAAGATGGATGGGTCGACCACAAAACGAGTGTTGTCTACAATCAGAGTGACTCTCTCGGCAGTCCTCAAACTGCGAGGGCCCTCCTTGACATTTTCACACACGTAGATCATGTCGGAGCTGTGGGTTTTTCCATGAGGGTCACCATAGAACAGGCTGGAAATGCATGCTTTCTGAGGCCTGGGACTCGTGGAGCGCGATGAGCAGCCTGAATCCCGTTCACGGTCTGAGCAAACAATACCGAAGTTAAGCAAGAAGTCAAACAAAATAAGTGAAGCCTCTCAGTACCGACATCAGTAAAAGCTATAAGCCATCAGTGTACACAAACAATAAATGTTAATACAATAAATAAAATTCAGCAACAGTTTGTGAAGTTGCAGCTAGAGAATTTAACCCTCATGATTGAATTATTAAACCAGATAAAAAATAGAAATAATAAAAAATACAAACAAATTATGTAGACTACTGTTGAAATTTTTTTTTTTTTTAAGAAATCGAAATGTTTAAAATGCTCAGCAAAGGTGCATTAAATCAATCAAATAAATTTCTTTTTTTTTTTTACTTTGTTTTCTCAAAAAACAGAAAAATTTTCTCCAAAATTATTAAGCAGCGAAACAGTTTTCAAGTTTTTTTTTTTTGAGCAGTAAATCAGTATATAAGAATAATGTTGACTGACCACAAACTTTTGAATGGCAGTGTATTTTAGAAATAAATAAATAAAAATATTCATAAATATTTAAAAAATAAATTATAATTAATGTAGGTTTAATATTAAAATAAGAATAGCATTTGGAAAGTTTTGAGAGAGTTTTAAATGGTACAGAATGAGCAACCCAAAGCTCACCGCTGAGGTGCTGGCGTATGGGTGAGGTGACGTTCCTGATGCAGGGGGTTAGCTGTCCTTCGCCTCTCTCGTGTGAAGAATCCCTGGAGCGATCACCAGAGCGCCGTCTCTCCCTGGGGTGGTCCAGGGGTCCTCCTCCACTGGCTCCGTGCAGGCTCATTTTGACCAGCTCTCCCTCCAGCTGAGCTCCACGCGGCTGACCACTGGCAGGAAAAGCCAACACACAGTCAGATACACACGTGACCAATCGACTGCTGAGGGAGGGCTGGTCCGAGTGCATCTCTCCACAATGTGAGGAACCCACCGAGCGCCTACAATAACCTAAAATGAACTGCGCCTACAATAAACTTACATGAACTCTGGGCTCTAAAAGAGATGCTGTGTGCAGGAAGTGTGATGACAGCAAAGCACAATTTCTCACCGTTTCCTGCAAACCTGCTGCATGACACAAAAGGACAGCAGCGCAGCTTCATTTTCAGCACAGCCTCATCTGTCAAGCCGCTGCATTGACCCGTGTGATCACAGACGATTCATTCCCATTTGTCTTTATTTTATTCACATCACGTGCTGTGCTTGTAAGAAAAAGTGACTGAGGTTTAATTTTAACCTAATCCTTTCAGGCGACGGCCTATATTAAAGATTCAATACTTCTTATAATTTAATTTAGAAATCCAGGACAAAAAAAAAAATCAGAAATATACCCACAGAAAGAAATATTCACAAAACTAGCCCTGGTTTCTTCTATTTTGTATTTATAACATAAATTGCACTGACAAACAGCATTTTTTAAATAATAAAACTGAAATATATTTTTCAATTATAATATTAACAAAGTAATCAGTGTTATTTTACTGTCGAGATACTATTATAGCTTATTAAAATTTTGAATTATTAATTTTTTATTAGTTTTATTTTTTTAATGTCTGAATGGTTTAAAAAAAAATCCGTTTTAGTATGTCAAGTTAAACTAAATGAAAATGAGAAATGTTTCCTTGAGAACTAGATGAAATAAAATAAAGTATTAAAAACCTTGTTACTATTAAAAAGTAACAAACTAGTTTGAGTTTTAATTAACTATAACAAACCTGATAGTAATAATAATAAATAAATAAAGCTATAAAATGCAAATAAATCCTTTATAAACCCAGACATCATTTAAAGCCTCCAGACTGCCTATGCCCAGACCAGGTGCTGTTCATTTTTTCTTGCATTAATACTCATTCCCCAGGGGGCTGAAACAGGATCATTACAAGACAGACGCCCTTGAAGCAAGGAGACTGGAGTGCAGCACAGACCAAAGCAGAAAACACAGTTAAAAAACACAGTCTTTGTGGTCTATGCCTCTTTCTTCCCCTGCACTGAAAAAACATAAAGGGTCCATTGAAGCGTGCACGGGCAGAATATTCTGTTTGAATAAATGATGAATAGGCTGGAAATAGGGCTTGTTTTATCCCAGCGAAAGTGCTGCCTAATATGGACCCCTCGATTTATTTCGACTCATGACTGCACCAACCAAAAGCTTTGTGAACCCATTAACCAACCAGAGCGTGACTAGAGCCCACGGCACCACCATACTCAACAGCAGATACAAATTCAATAAGTTGTCCTGCTGTGTTCTGCTGCGAGTTTTCCTACCTGATGCAGAACAAACATGCAACAATCTATAGCATCCCACTGATCAAATCAATGTAATCAGTTCTGTTTTAATATGCAATTTAAAGTGTGGTCACATCACCGATCACCAATATTTAACTTTAGGCAGCAAAACCCAAAACCTCTTTGCAAATGCATGTGTTTTCATGAATATGAACAGAAATTGAATGAAGTGCAAAGTCTAGAGTGACCTTTACAGTCCCTATCAGACATAGATTGATCATTTTACAGATACTAACACTTATCTATTTTATCTAGAAATTTCACGACAGATGGCACCTAGTGGTGGGTCTCTTAAGAGTCATGACATGCTGTGTGTTTGATAGGAAACAAAGGTGTTCACAGATTAAGTAATTTTTGTTTTGTTTTCATAATTATTGATAACCATTTATTCTGAAATGAAAATAAAATGACTTATGATTAACAAATGTTCACAAAACATAATATAATTTAGTAAATTAAGTAATATAATGGCTTAAATAATATATTGAGAATAATAGTAATTATTACTATTATTATTATAGCATCAATTAAACGATAAGAAAGATAATATTTACAAAATATTATTAATACTAATATTAAAACAATATAAATAAATGAATATATATATATATATATATATACTCTAAAGGTTATTTCATTGTGTAAAACAGAATAAATAAATCCTTAAAATAAAAACACAATATAAAGTAATATATAAAAATAATATAATGGCTTAAATAACATTAAGAATAATAGTTATTATTATTACTATCATATTATAATTATTACAAAATATTATGAATACTAATATAAAATTCTTGTTATATTGAACTACCTATTGTTTTATTGCTATACTCTAAATATACATATATATATATACACACACACACATATATTACAATATTATATTAATTAAAAGAAAACAACTGATAATATAATGCAATGTAGTATATTGTGTGATTATGTAAAATATAATAAATGGTTAAAATAATGGTTTTGGATACTGTTTATAAGACACTTTTATTGTTTAAAATACACCAAAATCACACTATGCAAACCTTTGTACTCCCAACACTTCTCAGCTGCTTTCTCGGTCTTACTGATTGATATTTTAGCTGCCAAGATCCCAGCCATTAATGCAATGGTGAAACCTGAACTTCAGCTGCATCCTTTAAGTACCATCTGAACAGTCTGATGACTCCCTAAGCAGCTCACACAGAAATTCATTCAGCACACAGGATGGGCTCATTCAGCTTCATATCACAGATCATTTTCACAGACCCACTGACAAACATGATTCCAAGTCAATAATTACAAGTCAAGATCATGTTTTGCTTCTCTATTGCATCAGCCCAGAAATGTGCCAGGCAGAAGTAGCCCACTACGAATTGAAATGAAGGCATGTCTGTGGTGTCTCCGGACCCCTTAGGGGACAAGATCAGCATCTTGACAAGACAAGCCAATTGAAGATCTGTCTTTCTGTATGTCAATCAATACTAATAAAAAAGACAAGCGCGGTTTAACTTGACTTTTGTTCCGTTACTTACAGAGAAAGTAGCATCAATAATTCAGCACACTGCTGACACCGCTCCTCTAATGTTAAACAGCAAGACAATGCGTTCCTGAAGCGCACTGCCTGCAGATATGCGTTCAAATGACGCATACAACTCATAGAATATTTAATGAGGCAACTGCATCTGAAATAAAATTTATAAATAAAACTTACTACGCATTTTCTCAGGACTTTACTAAGCAACACATCCCTCTTTTAAGACTCATGAACACAGTGAAGAGTGTCTACATACCCGCCTGTCTTTAAAACAAAGCAGCAGGGCAGCAGCTGATGAATGAACGCACAAAGGACGCGCGCTCCTTCGCACAAAGACGACTTGCCAGGCGACTTAACATCCTCGGGCATTACTTTCAAACTTCAGCATAATGCGAGCACTCCGGTGTAACTTGTTCGCTGCGAACACAGCCTCCAAATGCCGCTGTTTGGAAAGAAAGGACGCCCTCAGGTAGGACGGTAGCATAGTAACCTGCCGGAGACGCACGCGCGAGTGAAAGGCTGGTCGCTACTGTGGCACGCGGAGGCTGCCTCGATGACGTAGGCCGACACTGCTAACATCTCCTGATACACTGTGTAGATTCTCTCGTGCACCATAACACGACGTGCTGATGAAAGAGATGGAAAACAAACTCGGTGAACCTCGATCTCCGCAACCGCACGAGTGTTTAAAGCGTTATACAAGACTTGTCAGAATGACCTTCTGTTCTGAATATAGTACAAAGCTCATTTAAAGGTGCAGACAAGTGAGTGTTGTAATGCACCATCTGTCGTCAATTCAAATCAATCGCTATATTAGTTTGATATCATCAGCGTATCCTTGTATAACCTTCACATATCCTTGACAATCAAAGGTGTGCTTATAACAGACTAGATAATGAAATAAAATGATTAAAAAAACTGCTTTAGAAAAGCATGTCGTAAGCTGTGCTTTTTTAACCCTTCCTTTCATTCATAAACAAAAGCTTTTATGGCCATTGTTTCCGACTCCATCCTTACAAGCTGTTCATTTCTCAACGGCCAGCAGGTGGCGCTGACACAAAGGCGAACATTATGTGCATTGGCGCTCTCTACAGCCCTTTTCTCATTTAAAATATGCAAAAACTATTAGAATGGTACCTTTTTGGGGGGGGGTGGGTGTTAAATTGTACACTCAGATGCAAAAACGCCTTATCATGTGGCCATATATAATTTGAAAACTTGGTTGTGAGGGATAGAAGTACAGTGAATTTAATGGATTGTACTGATGTTTAATAACATACTGATAATGTTCAGCTGACGAAAAGGCTTTTTTGAAAAAACCTTTCAGTAGGCAAAAACTCCATAAAACAGTTTGTGTCATTATAAATACTGTAAGTTTATCTATGCCAGCCTCGTTTTTTATCCACTTTGAATTCAAAGTGGCATCTAAAGTGAAAACAGCATTTCTGCAATGGCATTGCAAATTGACATTGATATCACTAAGATGGCACTTGCATTGATATCATAGATAGATAGATAGATAACCCAAGTTGTTGCCCAGTAACTTTAGTATACTAATATACTATAAACAGGCCCTCTAGATACAAGCACAGCAGATATGTAATCTTCTATCATAATACAAAATTCCCTAAAGAAATCAGTATTACACACTGAAACAACCAGCATGATGCACAAAAACATACCATATAAACTAGGGCTAAGTAATGGCACTCATTTCATGAACTGATTCAATTCACAAGCTCTTAATCGATTAGATTTCGATTCGTTTGGCTATTTATCAATTACAGTACAGGTACAATATATCAATTAATGCTGTAAACTATACAGGAAACCTTATAAGTTGGTACATTACTAAAATATCAAAGGTTAAAATGAACAACAGAGTCTAAATTCTATTTATTTAATAAAATCAACTAATCAACTAAATCAACCAGTTTTTATATATACTTTTTAAATGGTGTTATTTTTTTACTCCAATTTGTTAAAATGTAAACATTTAAATGGTGGCTGTCATGAAAACTGAAAATGATGTTTGGTGAAGTTTTGTTTACGCATTGACAATAGACAAAACAGAGCGATCTTGGAATCTAAAGAATCTACCTATTTAAGAATCTAATCTTTTTTTTTTCAGTTAATCAAAATGAAGATCAATTAAAATTGATTACTATTATCCACTCAGCCTTATATATTAACTACATAAATAATGGCTTTAGCATTTTGGAGTGAACCACAATGAATTTAACTGTACAAGAACGTTTACATCCACATATTCAACTTCAAATACGTCTGACAGTGCAGTGTTTTTGAAGACAGACTTCAGAAAATCCATGCAGCAGGTGGACACTCCTATGACTGGGAATCTGTTATTATCCAGTCTTACCTTAAGTGTCTGCAGATTCTCCTAGACCGACATGTTGTCCTTTGATCCCAATTTTCTGAATCGCTAGAGCGGCTGTCATAAGAGATAGAACGTGCTGCCATCTCAGGAGTTTATATTACTGGACCGTTACGCCTTAAGGTCTCATATCCTAGCAGAGCAAAAAGAATTGAAACAATGTTTTCATTCTTTCTGTTGCCAAAACTTGCAATGATGCTTTAAATTTATTAATTTAATCTGTCCAAATGGCAGATTTTATGTGCACAAATAACTTGCATGAAAATTCAACTGTGGTTCGATTAAAATTTGTGTGTAATCTTAATTTTGAAACAACCCAAACGAATCATAAAATAAGAATCCTCTACAAATCAAATAAGATTTTACTGGATAAAGTGAAATTCCTACAGGATTTTTTTGGATATGGATTTGATTCTTAGAGCCCTGCTGATATTGCGTAATGTTTACAAGAACTCTACTTGTTGTACTGGAATGTTTTTTCTTTTGGACAATTATATAGTTGTAACATTTTATTTTTTTTCTTTACTATTCTATATATTAATTATATATATATATATTTTTTTTTTATATATATATTATTCTTTAAGAAAAAAAAGACAAGTCGTGATCCTTCTGGTTCCGATTATTAAAAAAGATGGGAGATAATGTTCATAAGAAGTAGTACAATTCCACAAGAAACGTTGTTCGTTTAACTAACGTTATTTGTTGAGCTAGTAAAAAATAAAGTCTCCAAAAAGCCCACAAAACTGACCAAGTATTCCAACCTAGGTAACCTGGTTCACTAAGCTATCTAGTTAGCTTAAGTTAGCGTTTAAAAGTGAGCGCTAATCAAACACAAACGATCTCTCACCTGTTTCTGCTAAACGCTGAACTTTCTCCGCGTGGTGTAACGTTACGTTACGTTTGAACTTACTGACAGAAGTGAATAATAGCTAGCATTAATTTACATGAGCTTGTTCTTCACCATTAACGATGGGATACAATGCTGGCAGATATGAAGATGCTACACGGCTAACCAAGGAGACAAGGTAACTAAGCTAAATATCGCGAGAAGAACACACGGGACGTCGTAATAGAAACCACCTTCACCTTCAGCGTACAATCAAAGCCACTAGAAGGCAAGCCTGCAACCATTAGCCGAAAAAGCGTGACGGCTAAAGCAAGTCTGGCAGTACGTGGGAAAGGAGACCAGAGGCCGTTTTGTTTGAATGGATGTCAATGGAGGAGAGGCTTCACTACGCTGAATAAACAGCTTTTTAGAGGAAACGGCTTATCATTTAATGAATCGACAGCCTGCTAATCTACAACATGTTTTACACTAAATAATACTTTTGGATTAAACTATTTTTAGAGTTTACCACGAAAACAAAATTATGTTTTATAAGAGAAGTCACTGACTTTTTGCGACAGGTGGGATACAGCTTACGGCACTTCCCATTCATTCCTATGGTATACGTAAACTGCGATTGAGTGTCGCACAACGCTGAACGAAAGTCAATGACGGCAAGGCTGTAATGTGATTGGTTATTACGGCACACGTGATCCAAGTTAGAAGACCTAAGGTCTTCTATACTCTTTGCCTATAGTAAGATAATCTCTGGTACCATCAACTGCTGTGGGGGAACACGCTGCTTTTGAGATATTTACATTGCTGCCATAAAAGGCGTTCTACAAAAATAGAATGCAGAGAGTGCATTGAAATAATATTATATTTATATTATATATTATGTATTATTATTAATAATATTATTTTAAATTATTACTGCAGATATACAAGAAAAACGAAAAAAGTAGAAGTAGAAATAAATTTAAAGAGCAGGCTAAATGTATTCCTAAATAACCAAGCCTAAATGTAAAGTGCATGATGTGAGACATTTAACACAACAATGAACAGTGTTTTTTATCTTTATTTTACATTGTCATCATGAATAGAAGACACTCAAATATGACTTTTTATCTGTGGTTTTGTTTTCTTAAAAAAAAAACATTTGGTCCGACTGCTCCTTTACTTTTTTCTGGATTCAGTTAATAGATCTAGCCTATGTTACGATCAAATAACGAATAAATACATAAAAGAGCTTTGAGCTGTCACGGCTTAGCCGCTAAAAATGATGGAAACTACATAAAAAATATAAATACATTTTGTATAGAAAAAAAATAAATATTGTTAATAGAATTATTAAGGCTGAAAAGAATGGCTTGACTTCAGTCCCTGAGTTCACATGAATCAAATTCGGTTTTTACGACGGGTTCATAAGTTTTTCCAAAACTGCAATGATATCTTCTGCTTCCCTTGGATTTAGATCCTTCAGATTGGGAATGATATCTGAAAGAAGTCCTGTTTTCCCTTCGTTGTTCTTCTCTGAGGCCGTGTGGATTTCCCGAAGCTTCATCTGAAGCCAGTCTTGCCTCAGTTCCGCATGTTTATGCACCCCGAGGTTGTGCATAAGCTGGACTTCATTGATAGCCCTTTTGCTTTTTGATGAGAAAAAAATACATTATCATACATTTGAGCAAAAAAAAAAAAAAAAAGGGTTTTACT
>NW_015505209.1:2456132-2555482 GCF_001515645.1 Sinocyclocheilus grahami | reverse complement strand
AATAATTTTAGAAAAAAAAAAAAAAAAAAAGTGTTTTACTGAATTGTAAAAATATTAGCTACAGTATACTTACCCCAGTGGCTTGCTATCTCCATGCGTTGAATAGAATAATATGCAGATGGAGAAAAGTACAACTGTTTTCTCCAAAAGTCCAAGATTGATGGAAATCGTTTTATGAACCTTTGAAATAAAAATAAATGCGTTTATGGCAATAATAATTTAATTGGAGCAAAATTAGCATATAGAACTAAATATATAGCTAAGATAAAAAATAATACAATACAAACACAATTTAGATTGAACTCACCATTGCTGGGTATTAAGTAAGAGATTGCGGGAGTTCGTGCATCAGCCTATCAGTTCACATTAGAGTTGGTTCACAGTTCACAGGGTGAGCTCCTTATATAGCTCTGTGTCCATTGATGAGCCGCCTTCATTATTAGTGATGATGTCACCCCGTGACAACACCTCTACAACACCACCAATAATTCAGCCCTCGTTAAAACCCGCCCTTGAATTTGAACTTACGTGCGTAAATTAGTGGTACAATTTCCTTAACTACCTAGCAATAATTACACAAACAAATACATACATATTTGTATTTAATTCCAAAGGTGAAAAATGTTCGTACTGCTCAGTTATTTAAATCAGGTAGTAAATTATTTATATTCTATTCTATTCTATTCTATTATAAATATTATCTAATTTGAATTTCAGAATGTTTGCTGTATGTGTATGATTTTGTATGATTTTATTAACCTTAAAGGATTGAATTATTGTACATATTGATTTTTTTTCTTTTCTGAAATAGTTGCATCCACCTTCCTAGACCAATAAAAAGTTTTCCGGATTTTCTCTGAAAATGTACAGAAAAGGTATTCATTTACTGCAACTATTATAGCAGCTGCTACGTGTACATGTTTTCTCTATCAGGTGGTAGTCCAGCCAAAGAACCTGTTGCAGTCACAGGTGTCCAGAGGGGCACCCGGGGAGGTGGACGGCTCTGTCCTACTTTTATGGCCACTGGATGCAGATTAGGTAACTATGAGCGAAGTTTTCTAAATGTAGCCCAGGAATAGCTATGTCATGACATAGAGAGTGTGTTTGGGTACCTAAACAGGTCTGACCCATAGATCTTACCTCGTGGTGTGGTTAGGGTTTCTCTCCGAGCTATGGGCTTCTGACTCAAGAAAAAATAGGGTATGATGACACACGAGGCAATAAGCATCACTTCAGTCTGTAAATTATAGAGGACCTGAGAGATCGTCACCCAATATCTATGTTTTATGCAATAACCAGCAAAGTGCATGTAAGCTGTATCGAATACTGCTTATTCTAGAAATGTTCACTGCATCTTGTGCATTGCACCTGTCCATGAGCTACTGTTTCATCCTTTGGCATTCTGTAAAACAAACTTCGCAGGTGGTAAGCAATTAAAGTTGTTTACATACCAAATTCACAAGAGTTATGGCTGACAAGGCCCGCATGTTGAAGATGTTTGACCCCATCCCGGTCTTTTGCAGTACTGTGTATGGGCTGAAGTGGGCATGGCCTGTTTAGATGACACCCACCAAACAAATAGACCTTTGACCCTTGCAAGAGATCCCTAGCACAGTCCTAACAATCCTCAGCAGTATTTAGACCCTTTGGAGGCAGGAGGGGGGACCTTTCAACCCCCGAACTGTAGTTCTCATTACCTCATGCTTTATCGATGCGGATCATGTCATCAGCAGTGTGTGTTACCACTACACATGATTATTCAGGAGAATTCAGGGGGAGATATCAAGTCACCTAAGGACACCCAATGCAGTCATGCCACAGGTGTAAAAGACATGCTGGTCCTTCACTGTAAAATCTAATTAGTTGGGCTTACTTAAAAAAAGCATGGAAACCGATTACCTTGAAAAAACTAAGTAAAGTGAAATAGGAATAGTATGTTGTACTGACAAATGCTTAGTTAGTATAGTTTACTTACACGAGAGTTCTAGTAACTAAAAAAGAACTGTAGGGGGTACTTGATCCTTTCATTTAGGTTTACTCATGACTTAAGTATAGCTACTCACTGACTCCCAGAGTGCATTGCGGCATGAATAAATGATGCAGTTGCTTTGTTTTACAGTTGATTTTATTTGCCAATTTTATTTGCTGTCTTGTGTCAGTAGTAGCACAATAAAAATACCAAATGAAATGGTTATTGTTACAATTAATGAAAAACAAATTGAATTGAATTGTTACCATTGTTGTGATTCACGTGCTGAATGTTTAAGTCTGTGTGTGACTTTAGCATATCACCACACATTATTTAAGGATTATATAAACCCAATTTAAAGCATCGCAAGGTATTTCTGAAGAATTAAATTTGATAAAGTTCATTAATAAACACACACACAAAATATATTAGTGTTTTAATTAGAAAACAGATTACCTTCCAAAAGTAACCTATTTACTACTTTTCAAAATATTTTCAAATAACTCTGACTTCATGATGCATTGCTGCACTAACAGAGAGAACATTTTACTACCACAAAGTAAGTTCCAAGTGCCAATCACTATAATGGTGAGTAAAAAAAAAAACATTTTAGGAAAATCAACATCAATTTATGAAGTCAGCTTATGTGATGCTCTCTCAAATATTTCAATTGTATTGAAAATTCAACATTCAAGATGACTTTGGGAAATGAGTGAATGCAACTAGTGAAAGATGGCTGCAGACATGGAGGAGATGGATGAAAAATGTATTAAGACTCTTTTGCCTTTCTTCTTCTTCTTCTTCTTCTGTTGTTATGTTGCACATTAGCAACATATTAATGCACTGCTGCCTCTCACTGGTTTATTAATATCATTGGTTTCTTTGTGGCTACTTGAATATTTTAAGTAAGTGTCACTCAAAACAGTAAGTAAATTGTTTTATTTGCCTTGAAAGTAGCTGTAACTTAATAAAAACCTAGTAAGTATAACAACTAAGTAAAGATAACTAATTAAATCTAAGTAGGGGAAACTATTGGATTTTACAGTGTTGTGACACAATGAACTGAATCTATATTAAGTGCCATCATGTGCTATTTTTGGTCTTTCTCAAGGTTTATTGAGGGGTAAAATGTTTATTATGTGGGCTGATTTGAACACAACATTTGATATCCAAAATGAATGGCGACATATGTTAATAACTGGCACCTGAAAGCATCTGACAACAGGTGAAACATTAAACATTTTTAAAAGAAGGTATTATCATAAAATATTGGTTCTGAAACATTTTAAGATTTGTAGTCATATTTTAGAAAATGTAATTTGTGTAACATTTTTATAGTGATTTGACTGTTTTTTTTATGATGTAGCACATCAAAATACAATGCAACAAGATTTGCTTTTTATTGGAAAAAATGTTAGATGCTTGGAAGACTGAAATAATAGAATAGAATAGAATAGACAGGTCTGATATGTATTTTTGTATTTACTGCTATGATACATAGTATACAGAATGAAAATATGTACAATGTGCAATGTATTAGAATAGAATAGAATATAGACATGTCCGGTGTGTAATTTTTTATTTATAATTATGATACATACAGTAGCATAAACATAAATGATATACAATGTGCAGTGTATTAGAATAGTCAGAATAGAATAGAATAGACAGGTCTGGCATGTATTTTTGCATTTCCTGCTATGATACATAGTATAAAGACAGAAAATATTTACAATGTGCAATGTTTTAGAACAGAATAGAATATAGACATCTGGAATGTATTTTACTATTTACAGCTGATACACTGTATAAACACAGAAAAGCTGTACCATGTGCAATGTATTAGAATAGAATAGAATAGAATAGAGACAGGTCTGGTGTGTATTTTTGCATTTCCTGCTATGATACATAGTATAAAGACAGAAAATATTTACAATGTGCAATGTTTTAGAACAGAATAGAATATAGACATCTGGAATGTATTTTACTATTTACAGCTGATACACTGTATAAACACAGAAAAGCTGTACCATGTGCAATGTATTAGAATAGAATAGAATAGAGACAGGTCTGGTGTGTATTTTTGTATTTACAGCTATGATAACAAATTATGTACAATGTTTAGTGTATTAGAATCTAATATAATATAGACAGGTTAAGACGTGTATTTTTGTATTCACAGCTATGATACATAGTATAAACACAGAGAAAATGTACAATGTGCAATGTACTATACCAACCAAACAGAAAATAAAGAACACAGTGTGCTAATACACAAAGAAAATGCTGTATGCAATATAATTTACGGAACAAACGATAAATAAATCATACAAAAATCAAAATAAATATTACAACATTGTAGCAAACAAAAAAAAACATGAAAATGTATTTTAAAAAGGTTTTGGGAAGAACTAAATAAAAATGTATGTTTTTTCTTTTGCTAATAAACCTTGAATTTGGTGACCTTTTTCAGCTAGTGACGCTGGTTGATTTAACCTTACGTAGCTTCAAAGAAACTGTTTAAGGAGCGGAAAGACATCAGTAACACATTTAATGCAGGTTCACATGCGATATTCCCACTGGTCCGTAAAAAAAGAATGGCAGTAAAAAATCATTTTAGCTGCTGCTTGCTGACGCGATAGACCACGGAAGCCATTTCTAAGAAGAAAAGCTACAAAAAGCGCCCTTTATGTGAGAAAGGGATTTCTCCAGCAGTGAAAATAGTTGCCTGACAAACCGAATGACGCACAGAGCACTGATGCTTATTCATGAATGGACTGAAGATAATAAAGGTTACGTAGCTCTTCGTTGTCACAGTAACGGCGTGATTTATGAAATGGCACATTTTCAGTACACACCACTGCGAACAGTTTTTCTTAGCAGTAATTGTCTTTATACGTCGTTTGTTTTTAGAATGTATTTTACATCATTT
This sequence comes from Sinocyclocheilus grahami, assembly GCF_001515645.1. Classification (NCBI taxonomy): domain Eukaryota; kingdom Metazoa; phylum Chordata; class Actinopteri; order Cypriniformes; family Cyprinidae; genus Sinocyclocheilus; species Sinocyclocheilus grahami. Next base: position 2,550,581 of record NW_015505209.1, on the reverse strand, counting down.
TTTTATTAGATACATGCTGTTCATAAATGCTCGAAAATGTCGATACGTACAGAGCATGCGCAGTCGGCAACACACTGAGGCGGTAATTGGCGGAAAAATAGGAGTGTAATTTGTCAATGAGCAAAATAGGTAAGTACATGACAGTTTTCCTTTTGGTTGAGGTCAAAACACAAGAATACACGAAATACTTTTAAATGAAATGCACTTTGTCATATTTAGTAGCGAAGGACGAGCAGTTAAACAAGCCGCTGAGTATCTGTGGAGAATGACCTCGCGATGAACTAAGTGTTCAACTGTAGCGTTCCACTTTAGCTACAGTTTCTCAACAAATGCAACCACAAGTCTGCTCTCCTCATTACTGTTACTGTTTCTGCACTGACTTTTAAGGCCCTGTCTGAGAGGAAAGGTGACCTGCTAAATCAGGTAAGAGTTACACAAGATTTGGAACATAGTTGAAAAAATGATTCCACATTTGAATTAAATACATTTGTTTTTACATTGACAGGTGCTTCTTGGGAAAAGAAACAGGACAAATAGGAAATTTCACTCTGGCGAGGCATGTGAGTATTCACAAAAAATTATACTACATAGTCAACAACTGAAGTGGATCCAAAACCTTTAATCAAAGTTGTCCTAAAACCAAAATGCGTTCTTGTCTTAGGACAACTTTGATTAACTTTTTTGATCCACTTCAAATGTTGACTACTGTGTAACTTATGATAGAGCCTTCATAAGTTATTAGGTTACATTAGGTTACATAATGGTTTGTTGCATTGCACCAGGCATATTAACCATGCATGTACATAGCGATAAATACACATTATGTAAATACATATTTATATTTATAGTTTTACATATGTGCATATCTGTACACTGCCTGCCCAAATAATTAATATTAATACATTTTAATGATTTTAAAAGAACTCACCAAGGCTGCATTGATTTGATCAAAATACAGTAAAAACTGTAATATTGTGAAATATTACTGCAATTTAAAACAACTGTTTTCTATTTAAATGTTTTAAAATGTTACTTATTCGTGTGATGGCAAAATTTTCTCAATTTTCTCCCATCATTACTCCAGTGTCACGTGATCCTGCAGAAATCATTCTAATATGTTGATTTGGTGCTCATGAAGCATTTAATATCATTACCAATATCAAAAACAGTTGTGCTGCTTCATACTTTTGTGGAAACCGTGATACACAACCATTCAAAAGTATGGGGTATGTAAAATTAAAAAAAAAAAAAAAAGAAAAGAAAAACTTATTTGGCAAGAATGCATTCAGTTATTCAGAAGTGATAGTAAAGACATGTATTAGGTATACATATGATTTATTATTTCAAATAAATGCTGTTCCTTGGTATAACATTTTATTAATCAAAGAATCCTAAAAAAAAAAGCTATCACCATTTCCAGTAAAATATTAAGCAGCACAACTGTTTTCAACATTGATAATAAGAATTGATAAAATAACCAATGTGCTTTGTTGTTACTCTTTGATTTTGTAAAGGAAATGGCTTCTCTCCCTACAATGAAGAACATTCCCAATGTAGAAAATGCCTTTAAAGCATCCAAGAAACACAAAAACAAGAAAATGAAAAAGGAAAAAAAGGATAAGAGCAAAAAGCATGTGCCTGACTTGTTGCACGACGGCTGCCATGAGGCAGTGTTTACACAAATGCAAGAGACTAAGAAAAGAAAAAAGCCAAAGAAGAAAATCAAACCGAAGAAAGACTTTCAGCAACCTAAATTAAATAAACAGCTCAAACAACCTGAAGATACGTACCAAACTCAGCCCATCATCTGCATCTTCCCTGATCAGGAGACACCACATTCAACTGAGAAGGAGTGTAATAGAAGCATGAAACGTAAAAAGAGAGTCAATTTCAACTTGCCACCTGAGCAGAGCCAAGCTGCAAAGACAAATAATGAAGAATTTGGAAAGAAGCAGCTGGTCGGTGAAAGCAGCTTGGAATCCAGCACAGCTGAAGAAATAAACAGCCAAGACCTGTTTATCACACAGAAATCATTCTTGGATCCATATGTGGAGATCTCCAGCAGCTCAAGCTCCAGTGCGGGCACTACCATGAAGGCGCCAGAGAACCGCTCATGTAGTTTAACTGCTGAAGCAACCACTCAAACCGAAAACTTCTTTACCCTCTCAGCACTCTCCACTTCTCTCAGGTTTCAGCAGCAGCAGAACACGTCCAAAAGCTTGGAGGAACCGGTAGACCTGAGCCTGCCAAACAGAACAAGACGAAGGCATGGCCCAAAACAATCCACTGTAGATTCTGCGAAACCACCCCTGCTGAAGATATCAGGCTCATCGAGTGAAGACGGCGATACGGTGCCCAAGGCCAAAGGTGATCTGCTCCAGCTGAAGGTCATCCAGACCCGCTTGAACGAGTCTTTCTTTTTTAAGGTGAAGGGTGAAGATTCTCCGAAGCCCATGTGCCCTTTGATGAAGCTCACGGAAAGTGTTGAGAAAAGAACGAAGTAAAATCCGACTAAGCTAAGATGTTACAAATTCATGATGAAAAAAAGCAGAGAGTTCTGTGCACACAGCTTTGTTATTTGCAGTTTTATTCTGTATTTTACATTGTTTGCTTCAATGTTTATTCAGTGTTATTAAATATGAATGTTCACGATTTGTTTACAAGCAAGCATTGTTCCGAAAAATTCCTACAATTAAAACAGTCTCACGGTTTTACAGTTTTAATTGTGTCTAAACAGCTTGATTCCCATCCACTTCCAAAGGTGAAAGAAAACATAAACAGGAATTGTTACTGGCAGCAGCAGGCTGTAAAAACACACGCTGCTTGCACTCGTACAGCCTTGAGGGAAATTTTCATCCACGGTTGCCGAGTAAAACAGTCCAGACAAGGATATCAGTGGCACAAGAACAGTCACTGTAGACAGGGAGAAAAACATTGTGGCAGAAAATGAACAATGAAATATTTGCTTTATAAACTCAAGATTCAGTGGGTTTTTCAGTCGCTCCGCTCTTATGGATCATTCTTGCATCTTGTGGGATCATGTTAGGAATTCCATCAATGATGGGATATGCGATACCAAGCTCTTCGTTTATTAATTCGCTGCTCCTTTCGTCGTACCTTGAAAAAATCAGAAGCAAATACATGTATTAGTATTATTGATAATGATAATCTGAACATCCCTTACAAAGATGCATCACGTTAAACATATTTAATACTACAGTTACTATAAACCACACTAAATGAATATGGGATCTTCTTATATTAAAGCATAATGTCTTTCAGATTTCTTTGTAATTCTGTAGCATTTTTGTCACTCTTTTTTGAAAATAGCTTTTATTATTATAGTTTAATTGTTACACACAAAATAATATTTAATTTTATACACATACAAATAGGCTATATATATATATATATATATATATAAGCAAATTTAGTATAATAAAACATTTTTAAAAAGTACCTAATTTGTCAGAAGAAAATATGTATTAGTATTATTGATAATCATAATCTGAACATCCCTTACAAAATGTATGAAAAGTTTATGAAAAAATAGTTACAATAAAAAAAACAGTATTAATTCAATTACTACAAAACCCATACTAAATGAATGAAATCTTCATATAAAGCAGAATGCTTTGCAATGTGTAATTCTGTAACATTTTGATAATAGTAAACGTTTTATTCATTTATAAAAATTTAAAAAAGTAATACATGATAAAAATAAATAAATAACTGATGTTTGTCAGTAGTAGCTATACCAAGGTAAAAGTTCGTAATGGAACTTTATCAACTGGTGTTATATGAGATCATCACTGCTATATAACTACTGTAAGTTACGTGCCATCATAAGGTAATAATATTATGCATGATGAACAATCACACCTCAGGGGTTTTTTGGACAGTGGACACACAAGAAACTCAAGCAGAGACTCATCAAACGGCTGACTCTGGCTGTCCTTCACTGCATCGCTGCGGCTGCGCTGTTGTCCTCGGATCTTCACGACGCTCACAGATCTCTGCACGCTAAACACTCCAGTGGCAAGTGTCCTCAATGCATGAGACATATCCGAAGACAGCTGTATGGATTAAAAATACGAAACTTGTTTCACCCGTTCGACACGCCAACAGTGAACCGGAAGCGCTGAACTAGGCGCGTTTGTAAACGTGTCCCCTGATCTTTTACATTCGTGAGATGGTTCCGGTGGCAAATTGTTCTATATATTAGTTTGAACAGAAATGTAATTCATTACAAAAATATGAATATATCTGATTTTACATGGTCTGCACAGGACAAAGAACACTCTTTAGCAAGAAAATGGATGCAGATATTTTGAAATAAATAATTCATTTAGGTGTTACGACAGACATAGTAACCACCATAATGACATGTAGGCTATTATTGCATTGATCAAAATAATAATAAAAAATTAAAGTAATAATACAAAAAAATTAAATGAATAATCTAAACTACTACTAAGCTATTGTTATTGATAAAAATAACAATAATAGGCTATTTCAGCTGGCAGCGAGCCATTCATTTAGGTTTAAGACAAATAACTAACAACAATTGTCATATAATGACACTGTTTTTCTTTTGCATCACACGCATTTTATTATTATTCATTATTCATAGATATTATATAAATAATTATTATTCTTTTTATCTGCATCGATAATAATGAAAAACGAATAATAAAAGAGTTTCGTAATATATGTAAACTAATAATCTAAACTAGATCTAAAGAAGAAGACCAAGAATTGCATGTGATGCACAAGAAGAAGAAAAAAAGTGTAATAGTGTAATTATGTCACACTACTAAATTAAATGAAGGGTTTACTACAGACTGCATTAATACTGATTATATCAAGAGAAATAAATAATTATAGAAATAACGTGTTGGTTCCAAGGAATCATAGTGAGAGGAATGCATTTAAGCATTTGAAATAGATTTATTGGATAGAATTATGACATTTTATGCCTCATTAAACGAAATAATATATTGAAAGCAGTGTGTGGCGCTCTTGCCTAAAGCATTGTAAAATAGAAAACGAGCCGGAGAAGCTGAAGAGATTATTCATGAACAGCAGATGTCGCCACTGAACTGTGTGTTTAAAAAAACCTACCAACTCTTAAGCACTGAAAAAACGAAAAACTTTAATTTGAAGTGCTTGTTGTGAAACAAGCTGAGACTTAAATTAAAGGCAGAAGCTGCCAGGAGTGGAGAAGCTCTCAGTTAAGATCGTATTGTAAACAAAGTATTGCAGGTGCATATGCAGTGATACAAAATATAGTATAAACAAACAGATTGTATATTGGCTATTTCACTGGGCCTGTGACTTTGAGTGACTCTCAGAAGACTCATTCACACAAACAACAGACTTGTGCAGAAGTCAAGCATCTGACCAGCCTTCTGATGTCCAGAGGTAGCTGGATCCTCCTCAAAACTGCCCTCTTGATTTCAGAGCTATTCTTCAAGAGTCTCAAGATTAGCTCTGGTTATTCATCCAGCTGGTTTCTCAAGACTTGTCCAGGGTTTTGTCAGGGGTTTATTTCTTTGGCATGTGCTGTTGTGGCAGATCTCTCGCTCAAGGCAGGCAAGGTTTACTCAAAGTTATGGAGGAGACAATATTGGCCATGCCATGTTTGTGTGTATTTCCACCAAAAACACAGAAATGGACACATTCCCCCCGATATCCCTACACTGTCAAATTCAAAGCTGTTTTATGTCCATTTTTGTAGTGTTTTGAGCTGATGGAAGAGAAAGAGCTGGAAAGAAGCTCATGAGCACCAGAGACCACAGTTCACTGACCTGCCAAGCATGTCAAATGAAACAAACCTGCTCCAGGCCACAGTCAGGACAGACGGCATTGTGGGTAGGTGCGCTCTTCATTGCATTGAACGAATCGATTGCCTCAGCCATGTGAAATCTGACTATAGCCTCTTGCTCTTCTGAAAATGTTTACTTCTGTGTCTGGGACCTAAGAGCTGATCACTGGAAAAATAAAAATAGAAAATTAATTGAAAATTAACTGAATTTAAAGGTGAAAATGTGTGTTACTTGATTAAGAAATCAAAGACAATTCATGAATTATAAGATAATCAAGGTTTGCTGTGCATAAAAAAATCCATTACATTTACCTTGTTTCATTTTCATAAGTTGGTTAACCTTAATTATTGCTGAAATAACACATTCCTTGTTAAACATGTCCTCTATGTTTGAAAAATGTGTTGAATGCATAAAAAGAGGCAAACCTTAGGTTAGTTATGCAAATGTCTGTCTGAGCCTAAGGGCTCTTACCTTCGGCTGTGATTTTTATCTTCATATTAAACTGGGCTAACATTGTAGATCTCGAGTGTGGTCTTTACTAAAAAACTAAAACAATTTGTTCTCCGTCAACTGATGGCAATTAGACAATTTTGCTATTGCCTTCTGTTGCCATTTCCAGCCAGCATCCTTCAGAAATGGTTTCACAGTTGCTAGTGAATCCAGTTAATCAAGCTTGAACCCTTTTCTGCTCCATTATCTACCACAGCATGAACGCTGAGCAACATATGATTGTGTGAACTGTCATTATTTCCTTTTGTTTCAGTTTCCATTAATGCAGATGGTGCCAATAGCGAAATATACAAACAAACATCAATATGCTTCTTGAAATGTCTGAGTGGGCTAGTGTGCGCCACCTGGGACTGGCTAATTTCTTGCCCATGAAAGAGAATGAAAAACCAAACGCTTTTACCTCATTTAATGCAGCTGAATTTAAGGACTTCCTTCTCGTTTTTAGTATTTGGTATTTTCAAGATATGGAACTGTCGGTTCAATAGGAAACACCTTCATTTACATGTGAAAAATATATTAAAAGTTTTCTTATATTTTCATGCCATTTTGTAGCTACAAAATGAACATTTGCTAATGATCTAAGCATTAGTATATAAGGTAATAATGTTAGCTAATGTTCGTAATTAATTATTGTAGGCTACTTAATCTTAATTAGTTATTAAATAATGTTTCTGAGAAAATATTGCTTAGAGATTTCTATGGTGGTCTATAGGATCTTTAGGGAGTCCATTAGGGTGAGGTAGGGCCTACATATTAGCGAAATGTCATAAGCAAAAAAGTCCATTGTTCATTGTCAATCCACCTTATTTTTCCCGTTACAGCAGGCGTGGCCATTTGTAAATGTAATGTGTCTGGCTTCCGGTCTAATCCGCGTCCAGCTATTTTTAGCTGTACAAAACCACTCGTTTTGCTGTTTGATATTGCAAATTGGTGAGTCTTACCATATTATTTTAATGTATCATCTTAATTATGAACACACTGGTTTGTAGTGCAAACAGTTTTACCGTTTATTGCACTTTGTTATTCTTCTCATTATTTCTCTACGGCGGCTTATGAACCGGAAGTCTCGCACATTCACAGAAAACGGCTTACTTCCGCGTTGAAGAATAAGGTGGATAGTGTAGAGATGTATAAAGCACAACTCATATACAGAAATCGCTTTCAACACAAACATATTTCTGTTGATCAACGCAGTGAATTCGCATGGCCAACTTGAACCCGTTGCGAAATCTATGTTAGTAATCTTTTGCTCTTATGTGAAATTCCCAATTGCGTAAATTAATGTATTTTCAACCCAATCTCATGGCAATTTGTAAATTTTTTGACAAGGTGGCTAATTCGTACAACCCTGAGGTGGAAAATTAGTAGGAATTCGTACGAAGGACTTGACCCCGCTCCTTAACTTAACCGCCACAGAAATTGTTGTGCGAATTTGTTTGAATAGCCACCTCGTAAAATAGTCTACTTGGCTGAGAGATAGCGTTCGTATTTTACCTTGAAAATTCGCCAAACAATGGTAAATGTGACCCTATCTTACAATGTACAAAACACTGCAACAATATTGTTCCATACAATACCTAAAAATGCAGAACATTATGTAGTGTGAATAATGTTATTGGCAAAAAATAAATAAATAAATTCCTGTTCATTATAATAGAGAATCAAATTTTCTCCATGTTCAGTATTCTAATTACTTTGCTCCATTTGCACAGCGCTTCATGTAGAAGAACTGTAGCAGATAGTGGAAGGTCCTTGGGAGAATACAGTAATTTAATAAACTCAGAGGGTTTGGCTTCTCAGCCTGTGGGATTATGAGGTTCAGAAGTGCTAACCCAACACTTTTTAGACCTGATAACAAGCTCTCCAAATGCTCTGGGCTTCTCACACTTCTCTCACTTAAAATAGTTGGGTTAAAAATGACCCAACAGATAACCCAATGGTGGGTTACTATAGCACCTACCTAATGTTGGGTTATTTTAACTCAATGGATCGGGTAGTACATTTTACCCAATGCATTGGGTTATAAAAGAACTAATTTGTTGGGTTATTTGGGCAAAACGTTGCTTTAACCATCCTGGTATTAATTATTATTGCTATGTAAATAAATAATAATGTACAACATACAAATATTTTGAAAATGCTTTATTTCCATTACATTTAAGTTGCAAATACTTCTATTAAATTAAATTACTGGTTGAAATTGTGTTATTAATTACTTGCTTATCACATTAGATTACTTGCAATTGTTTCAGTTTACAAGATAAATATAAAATCCCAAATAAACAAACAAACAAACAGAACAAAGCTAAGACAATGCAATTACAACTGCAAAATGTAAAATAATTTAAAGCATGTATACTGCTTGTAAAAAGACGGTCTTGCTTCAGTGCCATTTTTCCTACAATAATGAAGGCTTGATTTTATCCCAAAACTGGAGGACATGAGGGAATTGCCTTGGTTGCTCTTCCTCCTCCTCCTCCAAATACAGAATAAAATTTGTTTCAACCTTTAAACAGAAATTTAAAATGGTATATATGCATACATAAATAAATAATACCCCAAAATATATTGTCATAAATGATGCACTTACCCACTTTGTATGGCAGTGAAGGAGGATGTCAGGGTTTTAATGCAAGTTTAATGCAATCTCCAAGACCACCTTAAATAGAAAGAACAATGGATTAATCACCAAACAAGAATGGGAAAAAAACGGGGAAAAAATCCACACTTTTCTAAGTCATGGTGGTAGTCTTTCATTTGACTTCTTACTGTTGTAATAATGGATTAATGTCTGTTATGTATTAATTTGATTAGCCGAGTGTTACAAGAGTGGTGTTTGTATATCATTAGACAGGTGTGGGGATTTGTGAACTCTTACTGCATGTTACATTGCTATGCTAGTAGGTGGTAATGTGAGTGCATCAATGACGTATAGAATGAAATTTACGTTATGCAACACGTAAACAACGCAATGTTTACGTAAACAACAAGTAAAATTGTACTTTTATTTTTCTTTTGCACACATAAAGAACTTTGTTTTCCTACCTCCACTAGTGCCATCTATCATTGCCTTTTTTATTTTATCTAAAAGTGCTCTTTTCGTTTGAAACTAGCCAACAAGCCATATGTGTTGACTGTGAAACACAGCAAACTTTAATTACATGCAGACTCAGATCATTAGGATCGAGTCAGTTAGAAATACCAAGGGTTCACACAAAACAAGTGGTCTACTTTTAGTTATTATGCCGCCTGCAGCTGGAACCAGCTTCCAGAAGAGATCAGATGAGCTAAAACATTAGCCACATTTAAATCCAGACTCAAAACTCATCTGTTTAGCTGTGCATTTATTGAATGAGCACTGTGCTATATATTAACTGATTGCACTGTATTTTATACAGTTTTATGCAAAAGTTTCAATTTATAATCTGCTAGGCTTTCGAAGCTGCAACTTCATTTGGATATAATTTATACCTTATGGATACATTAACATTTAAATTCTGAAATAACATTTATTGAATCAACAGAAAAATTGCAATGTGAATCACAACAAAAACAGACAGGTGCAAAAATTTGGGCACCCCAATGGAATAATCACATCAGTATTTAGTAGAGCCACCTTTTGCTGAAATAACCTGTGGACGCGCTTCTTATAGCCACTGATAAGTCCCTGAATTCTGACTGCAGGTATTCTGACTATTCTTCCTTGCAAAATGTCTGCCGGTTTGATGGCTGCCGAGTGTGGACAGCCTGCTTCAAGTCAATCCATAGATGTTTGATGATATTCAATGGGGACTCGATGGCCATTCTACAACATTGTGCCTGTGCATGAATTCCTTGGTAGATTTGGAGCAATGCTTTAGGTCATTGTCCTGCTGAAACAACCAACCCCGACGTAACTTCAACCTCTTGGCTGATTCTTGAACATTGTTCATAAGAATCTGCTGATACTGGGTGGAATCCATGCAACTCTCAAATCTGATAAGGTTTCTAGTACCTGTGCCTGCCACACAGCCCCATAGCCTGATGGACCCTATACCAAATTGAACAGCAGGTTCTTCTTTTCCGCCATGTAAAGCACCTCTGGTGGTGTCCAGATAACTCTTAGTTTCATCTGTCCACAGCACATTATTCCAAAATAATTCAGGCTTGTCCAGATGAGCCTTTGCATACCTCAAACGACTCTGCTTGTTGGCAGTACCCAGAAAAGGCTTTTTCTGCGTCACCCTTCCATTGAGCTGTTCCTTGTGCAAAGTGCGCTGGATTGTGGAATGATGTACAATGACATTATCAGCAGCGAGATGTTCTTGGAACTCTTTGGAGGTGGTCTGTGGTTTGTCTGTGACCATTCTAACCATTCTTCGCTGTTGCCTTTCAGATATTTTTGTCAGCCTACCATATCTTTCCTTGACAAGGACTATTCCTATGGCCTTCCATTTTCTAACTATATTTCTGACTGTGGTGACAGAGACCTTAAACCTTTGTGAAAATTTTTGTATCCTTCTCCTAATTCATATTGACAAATTATCCTAGTTTTTAGTTCATTAGGGAGTTCTTTTGAGGTTCCCATGCTGCTACTTTCCAGTAGAGAATCAAGGAGAAGCGCAACTAGCAATTAGCTACCTTAAATATCATTTCCCATGATGGGTTGCACCTTAGTTTGCAGTGTTAAGGTTCACTGAGCCAATCAAATCAATATTGTGTTGTAATTAATCAGCAATAAGAGACTACAGGTATTAAAATCAACACAATTGAAAGGGTGCCCAAACTTTTGCACAGCCTATTTTTCACATTTGACTTTATTTCATACAACACAGTACTGCTACACTAAGAATTTCTGTCTGAAAAACATCACATTATGCAGCTTTCTCTAGAAACTGAATGGCATATCACTATAATATTTTCTTATAAAGAAATAGCTAATTATTATCCAGCCTCAGAGGGGTGCCCAAACTTTTGCATACAACTGTATATGAACATTTTCTATTTTTAACTGTTTTAAATACATTTTTAAATAATTTTAAGACTTTTAAATGCCTTGTTTTATTGTTGTGATTATTTTTTAATGATTATTTTACTTCCTTTTATGTAAAGCACTTTGAATTACCATTGTGTATGAAATGTGCTATATAAATAAACTTGCCTGGCCTAGGTCACCTAAATAATCACTGCATGATTGCTCTGGTAACCAGCACTTCCAGAGATAAAACGTTTCATTTCTGTTTTGTAGTGTTTTGATTTTACACTGTAGTTTACTGGCGACAGGGCACGTAGTTTTAAATAAAAAGGCGACATAGCCTACCTTCAAGAGTGGACGCGACACCGCGAGAGAGGCCCCGCTGGGCATCGCGTCGGCCAAATATCTGAAATAAATGTAAAATTTCCCTCAACACTGTCGAGACGAACAGAAAAAGTAAGGAACCCGTTTTTTATACGTTTTGATATTGATCGGCTACAAAGCGCTCGTGTCGGTCGTTAGTCAAGAGTGCAGATAACGGATTTTTAACGGATTAAAGTATCAGTCGACAGGGGAGATGTAAACATATTCGTAGGAAAAACAGCAATATTACTGTGTCAGGGCTTAAAGACACTTTGTAACAAAAAACAACACTATGCACACATATCAGTTTACCGCTGTATCGTCTGTCGCAGTTGCACCAATCGACCGTTGTTCGCGTTGTTATAGAAATAACCCAATAAACACAGGAATAACCCAACAAAGCGACCCAACATGTTTAACCCAGATATTGGGTTGGCCTACAGTAAATAACCCAACGTTTTTTACTCTCATCAATGAGACCGTGAAGCGAGGACAGTTCCGCCTAATAGCCTACCTTTGATTAATGATCATGCTCAGAATTTATACTGCTAAATGAATTCTTCTGGTTACTCAGCAGTAAAATACAGCAGGACAGAGAGAGGATTTTCTATTGTCAAGGCCATTCGTATGGATGTAGTGAACCATTTGCAGTCACTGCAACGTTATTGTTATTGTTTTACAGCTTTACTGTCTAAAAATGTTGAATAATAGAATTATTAAACCCCTCGTTCCCTCATAAATGTGAAATATTTTAAAAGAACCAAACTGCATTTACTCAAATATATTTTTTAACAGTATTGTCTTCCGTTTCTGCTACAGGCCAAGGAGCTCTTATAAAAAGCTTTTATGTCCAACCATTGTGCTTCCCCGACAACATATTTTAATTTTGCCCCTCAGAAGGTCAGTCGGAATAGGAGTTTTATCATCTCAACCAACCGAGGCAAACTGTGTATCTGACAGGTCTGGAAGTGCAGAGAGAAATTGTTTCATATGATCGGTCTCAGTGTGGATGTTTGTTGTTGTTTTTTAAAATCGATACAAACTATTTTAAGGATGCAGGTATATTGGAGACTTCCTGACAAATGCACTTCTAAAACTCATTTAGATTTCCCATCTCAGGGGATGTACTGTAGCTTTCGCAAGTTGCTTTTCCAAGAGATTGTCAAGACAATGTTTAGAGGTTTTGAGTTGTTTAAATAGCGTAAATAAAGAAATACTTCAGTGGTTTAAATATAACAAGCAACAATCTCCAGTTCTGTCTTTGAGGTTCCAGCCTTTCCAATGTTTTTTTCTAGGAAACCAGAAATGACAGAAAGACTCATGAAACTGTTGTTCCTTGTTCAAGCAGCGTGCGTGTCTGTGTTTGAGAGATTTGAAGGATTTGGACAGCTCAGAGCTCTGTGAGGATGTCAAGTGTTGCTGACTTTGATTAAAATGATGGTTTTGTCCCACAGGAGATGGGAAGACAGAAAATAGGAGATTTTCCCGAAAGCAGAAATGAATTTGACTGAACTGTGAATGTGGAGCTTTAAATTCCGTGAATGTGAGAACTCTCATGGTATGAATAGAGAAACTGTATGATGAATAGAGACTTCTTGAACTTAAATTAAGTTTTTATACCATAGCATTTGTTATTTTTAAATTTACAGACTTTGAAGAAAGCAGTTTTAACCAGCTTTAGATGGTCTTGTGTAAAATTTAAGAACAATGAGTTAAAAGTCTTTATTATTTTTAAGAAAGACTATTTACATTTATAAAATATTTTTTCCACATCAAATAATCACAATCATCATTCACAAACCTGAGAAAAAAAACACTTTAAATTTGTGCTACACAGTAGCAAAACTACTAAATGCTTAAATACACCAGAGCCAATCATACAGCAGAATATTTCAAGAGACAGTTCGCTGAAAAAATGAAAAAAGTGAGTAAATAATGACAGAATTTAAATTTTTGGGTGAACTATCCATTAATTACTCACCCTCGTGTCGTTCCAAACCCATAAGACCTTCGGTACTCTCGTGAATGGCAATAGACTGACCCAGAAGAGAAGAAATTATGAACATTATGGTTGAACCACTGATGTCACATGGACTATTTTAATAATGTCCTTACTATCTTTCTGGGCCTTGAAAGTGGTAGTTCCCTTGCTGTCTACGGAGGGTCAGAAAGCTCTCGGATTTCTTCAAAAATATCTTAATTTGTGTTTAGAAGATGAACGAAGGTTGTGTGTTTGGAATGACATGCTGGACGAGGGTCAGTAATTAATGACAGGATTTTCATTTTTGTGTGAACTATCCCTTTAAGCATCATTGTCTCTAGTCTAAACCATCTCTTTTGGTCAAAATTAAATGTTTGACACTTGTTCCATGTTGGCTTTGAGGTCCGGCACAAGACATGAAGATGTTTACGGTGTTAAATAATAGAGAACAGCAGCCTTCCCTTGACACAACAATGTGTAAAGGGACACTGTATCTCAGTCCACTACATATCCAGAGATACGTCCCATTAGACACTATGCTTATAGAACTTTCCCAGGCAATATGTTGGTAATTGTCCATTTTTGACTGCTGCAATGTTGAAGGGCCAGCTGATATCCATGATCCACGTCCGCACTTTCCACCAACTCCAAACAACGCTTTGACTTCCTATTCTGAATGGAGCCTCCCTGCAAGACACAATACACATCAAAATGAGTGAACAATGACATTTAATTGGTCCAGGATCATGAAGGATGTTGATTTGTATGACACTTTTCACAAAAAGAGGTAATATAATCCATTAATCTTAAAAAGCTGGAGTAGACGTGTCCTTCTAATGCCGAATCCGAGCGGCACTAAGTGAGAAATCAAAGCGACACTTGCACCTCGAGAAACATATTTTTTTCAGTCAGTAAATACAGTATGAAATACACCACCACAGCCTTTCAGAACAATGTCAAAAGGAAAGTGATGTTCCTGAAGTGGTTGCTTCTGAAGAAGAGCCTGAAGGATTGAGAGTCTTACAGTGTTGAAGGAGGCTCCGGAGACAGCTGAAATATGAAAGATGAAACATCTGCCACCATATGAAATCCAAGGTGTATGAAACGCCAAATGTCTCGATTCACAGGCTAAATCATATTATTGATTTAGCACATTTGGAATATTTGTATTACTTTTATGGCACTTTTCATTTCCATGGCTGCAACATTAACATTTGAAAAACAAAATCTAATACACTGTGCTAAGTGTGAAACTATATTATTGGATAGAATACCTTCATATGGTGGTTAGTGGTGGCAATTTAGAACAATTCAGATGGTAGAGTATTGCATAGTGTACACTCTAAAAAATGCTGGGTTGTTTCAACCCAATGTTGGGTCAAATATGGACTAACCCAACTGAAACAACCCAGCATTTTTTAGAGTGTATAGTGCATCATATGGAACAAAACTTTACACTTGAACAAAACTCTAACCCCATATATTAAATTTACATCAGCGACCAAGATCACTCAAGAGCATTCTAGAACCAAGATGCCATGTTTTGCTCAGGAAAACGGCACACATTTTCTTCAGATTATGTAAAAATCTAGTTTTTCTGCATCAAGTTAGTTAGACTTGCAACTAGCCATATGTTTATTAAATGCTGAGCAAGTGAGTCATACAACATGCCTCCTCTCTTTAGGATTTACACCAGTGACTCATGAGGCACATCCTATAATTATGTAAGCAAAGTTGCGTTTTAAATAAAACAGGAAGAATTCATTGTGTACAAGCCTGTCCTGGATATAATTATCTATACCACTGACCTTCAATTGTTTGAGCATTAGTTAAATGACTGCTTAACCTATTCAGCTCACACAAATTATACTCAAGTATTAAATAACAATTAAGATGACAACTGTAGATATAACATAAAAATAATGATATGAATTTATTTTTAAAAATTCATAAATTCTTATTTTTTGTCTTTTCGAATTTCCTTTATATCAAATTTGAATGTGTGTCATATTGAATACAGTAAGTATTCACAATATAAGTGGGCATGTGTGTAAATGTTAATTTGCGATACATGCTTCTGAATTTGGGGACAAAAGCCCCTCTCAGCAATTATACCTTGTATTGAAAACACAATTATGCAAATTACTAAACACTGCTGCCAAACAACTGACAAAATTATTTAAAACCTGGAAGACCATGACCATGTCATTGCTGTTTTCATGTTTATTATTATTTGTTCATGTGATGCAGGCATTCCCAAACTTTTTTGTCAGTCAAACCACATTGATATAAAATATTTACTTAAAGTCCCCCTCAGATTTAGAGTAAATATTTAAATAATTTAACAACACATTTCATTTACCCCAGTTTGGGAAACCCTGTACTAATATTATGTTGGTTGTACTTTATTTTAAGGTCCAAATCTCGCTATTAACAAACCATAAACTATGTCTTTTCCCTCATTAAACTCCTAATTTGCTGCTTATTAATAATTAGTAAGGTAGTTGTTATGTTTAGGTATTGGGTAGGATTAGGGATGTAGAATATGGTCATGCAGAATATGTGTTTTATAAGTACAAATAAACAGCCAATATGTTAATAATAGGCATGCTAATAAGCAACTAGATAATAGTGAGAATTGGTTCCTATACTAAAGTGTTACTATTATGTTTAATACATTTGATGATGTTGATAAAGATGTTATTTCTCTTTTTTATAACAATAATCACATTTAAAGTTAGGTCAAAAGCAGTGCTGTCAAACGATTAAAGGGGTCATATGATGCGATTTAAATTTTTCTTTTCTCTTTGGAGTGTTACAAGGTCTTGGTGCATAAAGAAGATCTGTAAAGTTGCAAAGACTAAAGTCTCCAATCCAAAGAGATATTCTTTATAAAAGTTAAGAGTCAACCACACCTACCTAAAACGGCTCGTTCTAACACGCCCCCACATGTCTACGTCACTATGTGGGAAGATTTGCATAACGCCGCCCAAATGTTCACGCAAAGAAAGAAGGCGTAACTTTTATTCTGGCTGTAGTATTGTTGTTGCCGCCTCCGCCATGTCACATGTGGTTGCCGCAGGCATCACAGTATGGTAAGGGACGTAACATTTCCGTCACACGCTTGAGGAATTCGGCCAATCACAACGCACTGGATAGCTGGCCAATCAGAGCACACCTCGCTTTTTCAGACCGATGAGCTTTGTAAAAATCGACGCGTTTCAGAAAGGCGGGGCATAGAGGAGAAACAATAATGTACAGTATGTGGAAAATAATGTGTTTTTTTAACCTTAAATCGCATAAACACATTTCATTACACCAAATAATGTTTTTTTTTAGCAGCATCATATGACCCCTTTAATCACGATTAATCGCATCCAAAATAAAAGTTTTTGTTTACATAATATGTGTGTGTACTGTGTATATTTATTATGTATATATAAATACACGCACATACAGTAAATATTTTGAAAACATTTATATGTATATATTTATATTAATATAATTTATATTATATATAAATATAATTAATATATAAACATAACATATTTTTCTGAAATATATACATGCATGTGTGTGTATTTATATATACATAATAAAACATAATAAAAATACACAGTCCACACACATAGATTATGTAAACAAAAACTTTGATTTTGGATGCGATTAATCGCAATTAATCGTTTGACAGGATTAGTCAAAAGTAATCTAGAAGTAATCCAAAAGTAGTCAGAATACATTACCTAAAATGACTAATGTAGATTACATCACTGACTACAATTTTCATCATGTAATTTGTAATCAGTAACAGATTACAATTTGTAAGTAATCTACCCAGCACTGTTTCTCTCTCACTCTATATTTCAATTTTGTGAAATAGAATTTTAGTAGTATGACTCCATGTAATTTTTCGTGGTCATGTACATTATAAACAAGGTATTATTAAGACCCCAGTAATTATAAAATAATCTGGAATGCATCGTTGAACAGGTGTCACCGACAGGAACACAGCATCTGCTTCAATTATGTTTTGTTCCAAATCAGCCTCCCTAAAATAATAATATCACAGACTGCTGGTGGTGCCAAACGCCCTAAAGAGCTAAATAATATATTTCAGCTGGGTACATATGTCTGGTAAACTTAACGGCGCATTTATTCACGACCTGTCAAGCGGTATCCTAGTTACAGACTGAAAAGCAGACTGTCAACAGACAATGTGAGTCGATAAAGACTTAATTAAAGCCATTTCTGATGCTCTTCTATGAGTCAAGAGCCAGATCACTCTTTCAATGGCTTTGTCATCAATTATTCATCGCACCTAAAAGGCCACAATGGATTCGGCCCACCTGATTCCATTTGAAATAACTTGAAGAAAAAAAGTGGCTGTCTTTATCCCACTGAGCCCGTGTGAGACATTAAAGCACGTCCCGAGGGTTTGTGTGAGAATTGATATCGTCCATACTCTTAGACTTTTCCTGTAAGCGCGTGTTTGTTCATCTACTTCGACATCTCTCCCAAGGGGGCAGCATTACCCTTTCCTAATAACCTGTTCTGACATTTCCAGCACACTTCAGCTAAACCTTTTAGACAACACCGCCTGCTGTGACATATTAATTAACCTGCCTTTTAATAGAGATGCATATATTACGTGCGGATGAAATCAAGATGTCTGCTACAATCCAGAACGGCGCTCGAATTGAATTAAGAGAGCTTTACGACACACACACACACACACACACACACTGAATTATTAATGCTCGATATCCAGAAAGTGTCCACTGCAGTCGCACAGCCGGAGGGCTAACAGATGCTGCAAATTGACAGCAAATTTTAAGGGAAAGTTTTATACTAGTACTTCAATAATCCCAAAACTTGTTCAAAAAAAGGGAACGATTTTGACATCGGCTTTAAATGAGTTGTGCAGAAAAGGATGTCTATGTGTAATTAGGGTAGTGTAGAATGCAATGAAGCTCTTTATGGCCAGGGTTATTAAAGCTTATTATAACTACAACTAAAACTATATAAAAAACCCTTTTGTTACTTGAAATAAAATAAACGAACTGAAATACAATAATATATATACATAAATTGAATACTAATAATAATAAAAAATTACAAAAACATTCAAATTAAAACACTAAACATAAAATAAAAAATATTAAAAAATAAAACTACATTAGTATCTTTAAATATGATACTAAAACAACTAAAATACTAAAAATACAGACCAGACAGCAAAAACTGACCACTGCAATACTATACTTATTTAGATGTAGGGCACCAAAGCCAGCATAACATTTTTTTTGAGCATACAATTGATTGTTTCCCATGGGAGTATACCTGAGTGAAGAGCCAGGAGAGCTTCATGTGCTTGTTGCTGGCGTAGCTGCATTCCAGCAGTCGCGGCCGGCCGTTCACATCCACCAGGCACTTGTTATCATCGTCGTCGATGGTCGGACTCAAGCCTCCGACATGCAGCTGCTGAGAGCTTGTGTAATACACATTCTAAAACAACACAAGAGACAAGCATGCTTAAATTATGCATTAATATGTGCATAACCAGACTAAACATTTGGACACAAGAAATGTTTCTTGAGCTGCCAATCAGCATATTAGAATGATTTCTGAAGGATCGTGTGACACTGAAGACTGGAGTAATGACGCTGAAAATTCAGCTTTTAATCACATGAATAAATTACATGTTACAATATATTCAAATAGAAAACTTAATAGAATTTTAAATAGTAATATTATTTCTCAATATTACTGTTTTTACTGTATTTTTTTGATGCAATAATTGCATCCTTAGTGAGCATAAGAGACTTTCAAAAACATTAAAAAAAAAAACTTACTGACCCCAAACTTTGGAAAAGTAGTATACTTCAGTTTCAATATTTTGTACAATTAAAATTTATAAAAGAAATGTTGTAAAGAAAAGCATGTTTTGTAAAGAAACTATTACATGGACACTTATATGTTGAACATTGAAGCATAGGCCTTTTATATAGGCCTTTTATATCAAGCCCAGAATTGCAATAATAATCATGACATATCTTTTACCATTCTAATCCATTCATTTGGGCCGTCTGAATGTCTGTTTGTACAGCGCATGTTATTTAGCTCTGTATTACCCAGCCAATAAAATGAATTATTCATATTTGATAATTGTGTCTTTCCTGTGAAATCTCTCAGACAATGTGGCTCAGTTCCAAATCCCAGTGTTGATACTAGTATTGCATCTTAATGGGCTCAAGAGGGAAGAATAACTTTTTCTTATCGACTGACTCTCATTTGTTAATTTCATAGCCACCATTCAAACATGGGCTGAATGCCAGTCGGCTACTTCTACAAAGCACTTAAAAGTGTGTGTACATGGCTGGTGGTGGGAAAGCACATACTTTTATTAAGTAGAAAGAAAGTCAGTAATGGGACATTTAACAGCTGCACTTTGATACATGTTCTGTTTGTTTCTATGTTTCTAAGTGTTAGCACTTATATAAATTTCGTAACTAAAATAAATCATTACTTTGCTTTTAGGTGTATACATTTAAAAGCTGAAGTCATACATTTCTCATAACAATAGCATTTCGGATGCTTTGTGAAAGTAAAAGGTCTACATAAAATATTTTACATAATTTCTGTATCTAATAATAACAACAACAATATATAATTTTATTTATATATGTACACACACATATATATATATATATATACACATATATAGTAATTGTAAAAATATATAATATATATATATATATATATATATATATATATATATTTATATATACACGTGTATATATATGTACTGTATATATATATATATATATATATATATATATACACACACACATATATGTGTATATGCATGTGTGTGCGTGTGTGTGGGTTGGGGGGTGTGCGAGCGTTTTTGTGACAAATGAGGACATACATTTGTATAATGACAAAGGTATGACATAGGTATTACAAGGAGAAGGTGACTTTTCAGGACATTACCCCATGTCCCCACTTTTCAAAATGCTTATAAATCACACAGAATGAAGTGTATTGAAAATCTGAAATAGCACAAAGTTTCCTGTGAGGGGTAGGTTTAGGGGTAGGGTTGGTGTAGGGCAATACACACACACATATATGTGTGTGTGTATACACACACATATATATATATATAGTCATTTTAAAATAAAACAAATATATAAATAATTATTATTTTATAAAAAAATATTTCTATTTAAATTTTCCATTTACAAAAATGGAAAAAAATATTTTTGTAAGCCAATTAATTTTGGCTTAAATTAATGTGTAATTTATTCACATTAACTTTAGGTGAGCACTGTTTGATGGCATGAGGCAAAATAACTCAGACAAGCAAAGTCTCTTGATATTCAACATTTGCTTTGAATCACTAATGCACATTTTGTTGGACCAAGTCCTAAATCAATAACCCTCATACTTTAATCCCTCGCCTTGCTGAAAAACAAGCACTTTCAGAAAGAATTCATTTCATGCAATATGCCCACATTTTTTTTCAGGGTCTGGATGGATTGATATTTCACTTCAAAAGCCTGAGCCTGAAGAAAGTGCTAACAGTATTATTGATTAGATAGCTCATGCAGCGCATCACAAAAATGCATACTTCTCTCAAATACATAGATTAAATTGGTTGTATACCGTCTAGAGCGATTTTAGCAATCCAAAAATTGTTACAATCAGTTCTGCAATATTTGATACAGAGCTAGGCATTCTCCTCTTCTCCTCAGATCCAAATCAATTCAGATCTCTAGTATCGTTTGGGAGCTACCATGCTTTCTACTGAGACTGATTATGTGTGTCAAGACAGTTTTTTCTCAGAATAACGCGGTACACCTGAGCCTACAGTAAAATAAAATAAAATTGTTTGACTTTGGAACGGCACCAATGCAAAACTGCTCAAACTTTTGTGAGGCACCTTGAAATGAAAATCTCTGCAAACACAAAGGCTGAACAAGCAGCGAGTGCATCTCCACGGACACATAAAACAACTAATCATTCATTCACAATGGAAACAATGCATGTCCTTCAGGATCCTTTGATGAACACTGGAACTGTGACGGGAACGGATGGAGGGCTAAAATGGGACAGGGAATGATATAAGAGAGAAGAAAAACAAGGACTGAACTTGCTAGGGACTCATTTAGCACTGCTTGAGGAAAAGCTTGCTTTTTCTCTTCTTAAGAGATTTTATGGCTGTTGTATGGGAATTGGGAACAATGTTCCTTTTGCCCAGTGAATGGGAGATACGCACTGAAAGAAAGAGCGAGCGTGTCTTTGCTTCATTTCCAACATGCTCAAATCCCAGAGCAACTGCCACGGTGTTAATACGCTTAGCTGAGGTATTGTCTAACGGCCCATTAAAGAAAAAACAAATCCAGCACCACGAGTACAGAGACTGCTCACATCCTATCAGAATGATTCAAGTCAGTTTAAGTGTGCAAACAGACATGATATGCACTGTAAATTATGCAAAACTTGTCTCGCTGGTAGAGAACTTAAATGTATATCTATATTTGCACACACACATACACACATACACACACACACACAGAAAGAGAGAGAGAGAGAGAGAGAGAGAGAGAGAGAGAGAGAGAGAGAGGACAATTACATTTAATCCATTAATCCACCACAATGCTTATCCCCTGTAGGATTGCAGGATTTATATAAAATATATAATAATTATTATACTATTAAAAAAACACAGAAAGAGAGAGAGAGAGAGAGAGAGAGAGAGAGAGAGAGAGAGAGAGAGGACAATTACATTAAATCCATCCATTCTCCACAATGCTTATCCCCTGTAGGATTGCAGGATTTATATAAAATATATAATAATTATTATACTATTAAAAAAATAAACATTTTGTATTATATACAGTATATATATATATATATATATATATATATACATATATATATATACTGTATATACAGTATATATATATATATATATATATATATACTGTGTATATGTATATATATTATTTATAGAACATATTATATAAATATATATATAATTATTATATATAAAACATTGTTATTAGTAGTATTAGTATTAAAATAAAAAAATAACAAAAAATAAATAAAAAATAATTGTGCATATATTCAAATATTTAAAAATAAAAAATTATATATATATATATATAAAAATAAAATTATATTAAAATTAAAATAATATAATAATATTATTATAAAACAAGTATTATTGTTATCCATCCTCTGTAGCATTGTGTGAATTATAGAAATGTTATAAAATATAATAGTAGTAGTAGTATTAAATAATATTAAATAAAAAATATAATTTTAATTAATAATTTAATTGATAATTATTTTATAAATAATGTAATTTTTTATTATTAAATAGCATATATTAAAATATTTTAAATATTTTAAAATAAAATTGTATATATAAATATATATATATAAACAGGTATTTATAATAATAATAATTATAATATAATAATAAAAAAGTATATACTACAATACTAATTATAAATGCTACATATCATCAACAATAACAAGTTAAAGCCCTGGAGCCTCTAAAATGTCCTATAATTAGCAGTGGTGTATTTCTGATTTCCTCAACAGATTCTCGAAAGTTTCGAATCAGCAAGAATAGAAAGTGAAAACATTATACTGCATTGCTTGGCACCATTGTGTCGTTTCCAATAAGAGAGCTGGAAGCACACACGGATATGAATTCAGCAGGTGTAAGAGACCCAGCTAAGTAGTTAAAATCATGCTGACAGTGCTCTTCTCTGTCTTTCCCTCCCTCTCGCTCTCTCATTTATATATCTCTGTCACATATTCACATTCTACAATTCGTCCGCATCTAAAGGATGCCCCTGTGGTGGTGAAACAAGCCTCTCTGGTTGTGTTCTAAGTCATTGCTCTTTATTGAGATTCATTATAGTGACTATAGCCCTGGATTCTGTCAAAATCACAAATTCCCTGGAGAGTCGATGCTTTATGGAGAAAGCTCCCTATTTTTACAGTATTTTTGCAGGATATTGTTTGTTGTGGCACCTGATTGTGTAATACACTAGGAATAAGACAAAAAAAAGCAGACTGGATTGCCTCGAGCAGGCCAACTGCTCAAAAATTCATATTTCGGGCCTCAGCACAAAATAATGAAGATGTTTTATGCAATACAATGACGGTTTTATGGGTTGCAGAAATTGACAGTGTATCACTGTGAAACGCTGAGATCAATTGTGACGGGAAGATGGGAAAGCGCAAGCCAAGCGCATACAAGCCAAATCTTCATAAAAGAGAAATCTTCATAGAGGAAGAAATGTCTTTTAACTCACATTTTCACCATGAATTAAACAACTGAAGTGTGCAGAGCCTTTGTACAGAAGATGGGAATAAGGACGAATGATATAGCTATAAAAATTACATTTTTATATTTTTCAGCCTTTTGATATCTCAGCACTTATGTATTTGCTCTGAAATGGTTTAATTTATTTTTTCAGCCAAACAGCCATAGTTGCCAAATACATTGCCAAATAAAACTTTTAATAATAAAAGTTTTAGATCCAAATGCTAAAATACAGTTATTTATAGGAATGTACCGTTTGAACTGATTCACATAAATGAACCAAAGTTTCCAACAACTTTTTTTAAAATAAGCTTTAAATTGAATACATTTAATTAAAAAAATATATGTATATAAAAAATATACTTTTTTCACTACATGAACTACAGGAAGAATCATACTAAAGTGATTATTTCAGTTGTAATTAACACGTCTGTGTCGTGACAAACATATTTTGCTTCAGAGTAATGAATCTTTTTGATTCAGAATTATAACTGATTCATTGGAATGGACAGTTTTAAGTGATTCGCGTAAATGAGTCGAAAGTAATCAACTCAAACCTTTTCTATTAAGGTTTAAATTAGAGACGCAATTAAAAACATTCTCATATTTGTGAGGTGAAAGCATGAAAAATCAATTGATAATTTTATTGTTAAAATTGAGATTTATGCATCATAAAAACAACATGTTTAGATAAAAATCACAATTCATTAGTTGTTTGTGGTTGTATATTATTTTAATGGATTTGCAGAGTCATACATTTTCATTTTACTAGAAAGATGGGCATTTACATTTATCTGAACTTCAGCTATAAGTTTATTTAAAAATCACATTTTAATTTTAGGCCTACTGTCAAATGGACAAATAAATATTTAAACTTTAGCTTCAAGCTTACTAAAACTGAACACTTTATTTTTTACTGTGGGATGGAGCAGTGGCTCCATGACAAGAATAGCAATGTACAGTGAGACATTTAAGATTATTTACAAGGCATTACTTTTACAAATAATTGGAATGGAATTAAAAAAATACGTTGATATGAATATTTTTTCTTATTAGCCTGCATTGTGCGTATCTATTTTGACATGCCATATTTTTGTCCCGTGCTAGTATCACTATGTCTATTGCAGCTTCAGAGGGAATCACTCATTTAGATGTCACTTCCAAAACTCTGCAGCGTGTAATTGGCCGTTGGTCCTCTTAGCAGCATTAAAAACAATACTTTTATTCAACCGATTATAGCTATATAGCCTCGAAAGTGCGAAAGGCAGATCACTTTACAATCACTAAAAAGCTGTCACTCATCTCAGTTAGCGATCTCAGAACGTTCCACTAAAATCAATAAAGTTACACTGCAAAATGAATCTCTTACTTGCGTTGTGTCGTTCTTTGTTAATGAGAGAGGATTCAAGAAAGCGAGCATAACTCATCACCGAACAGAAACTCCGGCATTTTGAGCGGTGAGAGGATGAGTGTTTGCTAAATGGCCAATTATGTGACCCGTGCTGGCAAAATGAGTTGGAATGAGCACATTTTCAAAAATGCCGTTTGAAGGAGTCAGCATAGAGTCAGCAGAGAGTTGATTTTGAGAAAAAATTAGTTGAATTCTTTTGAAGATTCCAAAGCAAAATCACCAAGCAACATTGCATATTTTTCTCCAATTCTTTTCTTAATAATAATTACTATATTATTAATCACAATATAGCTATTTTTTACTTTATCTTTGCTATTAAAAGTAAGAACAAAGATGCAAATAAACAGTAGTTTAATCAAGAACAGCGAGTGATTTCGTCTTTTCTTTTAATGTTTGATTAACATTGAGACAATGTTAAGACCTACTGTAGCCTAATGCATGGATCTAATATAATGTTACACATCAGATTTTTCCCCAACCATTAACTAAACGTTCATGTAAGACATAACAAATTATGTTTGTGTGAATCTCGCTAGGACATATTTTGCAATAATGTACTTTATCGGAGATCGCGTGCTCTTGGGAGGTGCGTCTGTTAGTGCAAATGTTAGTGTCAGGGTTCTGCCCTGAGACCCTGTTTGTTTTGTCTTTGTTTCACGTGTCTATGCTTGTCTTATGTGTCAGCTCATGGCTTCGTTGTTTTGTCAGCCATGTGCTTCTCTAGCCCCTCCTCCTTGTTTCCTCTTTACCACACCCTCTTGTTAGCCCTCGCTGAGTCCTTGTTAGTCTAACTGCTCTCACCTGTTCCTCATGTGCCTTCTTCCCAATTCAACCCTCTACATTGCAAGTAAATCACTCGCATATGCGACTAAATCTTCACTCTGGGGACTAAATGATGTCTAATATTAGCCAATTGTTAATAAATTCTCAGATTTTACTCGCCAGTGTGTGAGTTGGAGGCTAAGTATAAGTTTAGCTCAGATATATTTTCACTCGCCGAACACTCTCTGACTGAGCGCATCAGAGTTTCACTCTCTGCCAAGCGATCTGCGCTGTTTTTCAGTTCATCTGAATGGATGTGCAACGTACCGTAAACTCTAGTGTGAAGGAGCACGACTCGCCGTCGCTTTGTTTCACACACACGCAGCGAGAGAGGGAGAGAGAGAATTGACGCGCTACCTATGTACTCTACATGTAAACTATATTCTTTGTTGTATTTTGCTGTCAGAATAACGGAGTTCCTTTGGAATTCTTCAGCTTTTAAGAACTACCGCTTTCTACGGTAGTGGGCGGAACTAATGCGCAAACGGCAATCTCATTGGCTGGCGCTCACCTATTATCGTCCCTGTTTTGATTTCAGCAAATCAGTTTGAGCGAACGCACACAACCTGATTAATATTCATGAATCCAGTAGCTCATTAATCTTTGGTGCGTTTTATATTGTTCTTATTAGTAGAATTCGTATCATTATTATCTTTTTTTGTTAGTTTTCCCCCAATTTTTTCTTTTTTTACAGAAACACCGAATGACCAAAAAAGTACCACCACCAGTCCAAAGTTCAGTTAAAATGACTAATGAGTAATAAATATTCATACATGGTTATCAAGTTTTAATTATAATTACTAAAGTTCTATTATTAAATAATATTGATTATCATATTATAATGCTTGACTGACTGATGTTAAGAGTGTACTTTCAGATATTTATAAAACTGTGCCATTTTACAAACAAACATACATACATATATATATATATATATATATATCAGTCTGGCGAGTAAACTAAAAAATTTACTAGCCAATGGCGATTCAATTGCCATGGTATTCGTAGAGGGCTGCTATTTATAGTTCCCCTTGCCCTCTTGTCTTTGTCGGTTCGTGGTCATTCTCACCCCTTCTGTCTCTATCTCTGTCTGTGGCTGTGGCCGAGTATGTTCCCGTCTTCCTTCCTGGCTGATCTTGTGCCCTAGTTTTCTCTAGTCCTTTGTAGTTCCATGTTCTTGTCTTGCTCTTTTTTGCATTTTGCCTGTTTTTGCCTTTATTTTAGTATTTATTCAGTTCTTCTAGTCCTGATCTTTTTTTTAATTCTTTTTTTTAATATTATTTAAGTTAGTTAATTTGGTAATTATTTCTTATTTATTTTGTTACTTTACTTTTTATCAGTTTTTTTTGTTTTATTTATCCCCCTGCCTGCATTGGAGTAATTTGTGTTCCTGTGGAGCCTTGTCCTGTCTTGTCTCTGCGTTGTTAGAGTTCCTGTCCTGACCTGTTCCAGTGAGTTCCTGCCACTTTTCTCCCTGCCTGGTACTTGGTCCGCTTCAGAGTCTGCGCTCAAGTATCTGAGCTCAGCTCTATGGTGCCTTGCTCGGTCTTCTCCATCTGCCTGGTCTTGCCGCTTTCTCTGCTGCTATTCTGCCAGTTGATGTCCAAGGTTGTCCCAGTGGTGCTCCCTAGCTGTCTCTCTCTGTTAATTGTGTTCCTGCCGTTGAATCACCTGCAAATCTTACCACCCTCTTGTACCTCTCTGTTTTGTAATAAACCCTTGTCACTCACTCTGCGATTGGGTCCTCCTTCCAGATCCCTGACAGTTAGTCAGCACGTTTGTTTTGTTTTCATCAGCATGGGTTTGAAAATCACATTTCACTGGTTTGAACTCGTTTTTGTGAAAACCTCAAATTTGATTTGACATATTTCACTTCTTTTGCCTGTAGCTCAGAATTATTGTGCATTCTGACTCATTTTGCCAGCACGGGTCATATAGGCTATTATAGTATCAACTGGGAGTGCTCTTGCTTTCATTTTGTGGTGCTTCTATTTAAAATGGACAATTCTGATGTTTTTACCTGTT
Source organism: Sinocyclocheilus grahami (assembly GCF_001515645.1). Classification (NCBI taxonomy): domain Eukaryota; kingdom Metazoa; phylum Chordata; class Actinopteri; order Cypriniformes; family Cyprinidae; genus Sinocyclocheilus; species Sinocyclocheilus grahami. The sequence continues at coordinate 2,522,342 of NW_015505209.1, read as the reverse complement.
TTAATTTTTGTAACAAAAAATTATTTGTGATCAAACATTAATTGGAGGACCCCCTGCATTGCCGCTGCAGACCCCCGGTTGAAGACCCTTGTTCTAAAACATTTAGCCATGTGCTCAAACCGGTGCAAATAAACTTTTTTTCTGATCCCGTTACGACCCGTTATTTTCTATTCTTGATATTAGAGCGTTTAATGTCACATACTGTACAGATATAGTGAGAAACATAGAAAGAGAGAGCAGGAGACATGATGGAGTCAGACATGAGCATGAGCATATATATATATATATATATATATATATATATATATATATATATATATATATATGAATTACACGCTTTCTGAGGACTGAAAAAGGATGAATGCCAGAAGGTGCAGTGGACTGGACACTAACCTGAGGCGTCAGGCCATGGCAGATGTACAGGATGGGAATGTTGTCGGAGTCGGGACCTTGATCCACACACAGATCCGGCCTTAGGCTGTTCCTCAGCTACAGACACAGACACACACACACACACACACACACACACACACAAACAAAGATGCAATATATGAGCAAGTAGATCAGACCCATTCCTCACTGCAAAACCAGAGAGGAGAAGATGGATTAAGATTGCAAAAAAACATCTTTCTTTCTCAGTCTGCTAATGGCCGATGTGTGTGAAAATGCCCTGGAGCTCAGCTTTCCTTTGTCTTCACAATGGAGCTGTTAATTTTGCTATTCCACAAAAGAATGCCAATTAGGAAAAGCGCTCTGCTGGCCTTGCATTGTGATAAATGAAGAAACAGCAGGCCTTGAGTAAGAAAAATAATACTTAGTACAAACTGTTTCTATAACTCAATATTATGAGAAACAATGTCATTTATCAGATAAGCAATGTCTTTTAGTGCTAATAAACTGCATTGAGCTATGTCAAGCTATGTTGTTATATTATTATGCCTTCAGAATGGATAAATATCTACTTTATGGATTTGCACATTTGATTAATACAGAAAATCATGGTAACACTGTTGACATTTTAAGACCTGATAAGCGAAACAAAATAAGATAAAATGATAATAAATGTATGACACTTGTCTTTAAACAGTTCACTTCCTGAAAGCACGATGATGAGAAAGTTTTTTGATTAGGAAATAGCTCATTACTTTAAAAAGGGGAAACATATAAGGGTAACATAGCTGATGCATAATCTATAAGTCTCTTTTTTAAAGAAACACATTGTCAACTAAAATCTAAAAGTATACACTGCCATTCAAAATGTGGGTAAGATTTTTTGTTTTTGAGATAAGTCTCATAAGCTAACCTAGGCTGCATTTATATAATCAGAAATATAGTGAAAAATATAAAAAATAAATTAAAAGTAATGTTTTGAAATATTATTAAAATCTAAAATACTTGTTTTCTAATTTAATATATTTTAATATATAATTTCTTTATTATTAATCTAGACGTCATTGTAACATGAGAAATCATTCTAATATGCCAATTTTGTGCTCATGAAAAATTATATCAATGTTAAAAACAATTGTCCTACTTAATATTTTTGTGGAAACTGTGATGCATTCTTTTAAGGACTCTTTAATGAATATGTGACTTTTGATCAATTTAATATGGCCATAACGACTTTTAAGACTAACAAGGACTAATATATGTATCCTAATATGTATACAGTATATACTGTATATATACACATACACACACACACACATTTTTTACATGTGTAAACAAAAGCCTAGTGCCTAGTAAAACCTGGCACTATCTATCTATTCATTAGGTTTTTTTTTTACAATGGCATCAGTTCTGCAGATGGGCGTTTAGCGATGACTGTTATTAACCGATAAGTGGATACTCACTACACCATAAGCGATGGTCTCTGTGTAGGTTCTCATCTCAGAATAAATATTCTTCAGGAACCAGCTGAAGGGTTTGCAGCGGAGTCTCTCTCGGAGAGCTTTTCTTTCTCTGATATCACCAATATCGATCCCTGAGTCCTGCACACACAAACACCCACAAGCACATGCAGTCGTGATCACACAAGAACTCATTTACAGAGTGCAGAATCTAACAGCTAGAACATGATGCTCAGGGCTGCGAGCGAAGAACAGCTCTTATTGTGTCAATGCACATTTAACTCTGTCCTTCAGGCACTTACAGTAACTTCAAGTGAAGTGATGCTATATGCTGCGGCATTTCAAGACGTCATGGGAAGAATATGTACGGCACTAAAGTGAGAGCTCATTAAAAAGCCCTAATGACTAGCTTTAATAAGTCATGGTCATTGCATTTCAGCCCATTACATCTTAACTTAAAAGGATGAAGCGGCATGTATCCTTTAACTTCCATCACATTCATGTACTAATATAGAACTGAATGCCACTCAAGGCTGTGTATTACAGAAAATCTGCCAGGGTTAAAGTATGGTGTTAGGTACAACACCACGCCTTTAACCATGGTTAAAAACACAGCAGAGACTGACTTTCAGTGGCTCTTTCATTTCATAAAACAGTGACAGCCGAAATATGATAAAATCTGTAATGTGCAAAGGATAGTTAAATTTAACTGTAGGCTACTTATACTATTTAGCATATTGATATACAAATACATATCTGAGACCTCAAGTGGAAATGCCTCTATTTAGCATTTTTTAAATTTAATTTATACAATACTATTTAAAAGTTTGGGGTCAGTAAAACAGTCAAACTTTTCTATTTGAAAGAAACTGATACTTTTATTCAGCAGGGATTCAGAAAATACATTTATATAAATGCTGTTCTTTTGATCTATCCAAGAATCTTTCCACAAAAATATTAAGCCGCACAACTGTTTTCAACTCTGATAATAATAAATGTTTCTTGAGCAGCAAATCAGCATATTAGAATGATTTGGATCATCGTGTGACACTGAAGACTGGAGTAATGATGCTGAAAATTCAGCTTTGCATCACAGGAACTAACTACATTTGAAAATATATTAAAATAGAAAACAGTTGTTTTAAATTATAATAATATTTTACAATATTACTGTTTTTTATTGTATATTTTCAAATAAATGTAGCATTAGTAAACATAAGGTACTTTACATTACTTTACAAACATAAGACCCCAAACTTTTGAACAGCATTTTATCATTTTTAAATGACAATTTATCTTAAAATTCAGTGAAAAAAATTAATGAATAAAATAATTTGAATAAAAATATCATCTTGAAAGTAAATATGATCATTTTTGTGAAGGAGTTCACAGTCAGTGTTACAAATTTGTTTATTTGTTGATTTAGAAATGTAGACATTTGTAAATATTTCTTGTTGATTTTATGTCAAATGTAGTTCATTTTAATACATTTTCCTTTAATATCACAATTCTAAAAACTATCATTAACTACTATTTATTTCCTGGTATAAGTAAAATTCTGAAGCCCAGATTTCAATCCAATCAGAATTTAGAGCTTCAACTACTCATATAAAGTGCGAGTGAGAGGTGTAGTACCTGTTGTGGAACGTTCCAGGCCATATAAACGTGGCTCTTGAGCTCATCCATCCACACCTCGGCCACTCTCAAGGCGTTCCTGCGGACGTGAGTTGCCAGGTCCTCTGTGTAGGGCTTGTGGGCACGCTCAATATGAGCTATTCTGGAACAGGGCATGACCTCCACGCTTCCTCCGCACAGCCATGCCTGATTACACACATGAATGTCTCGTGTTTTAAATTTGGACAAGGATGAAGAAAAATTAGCTCTCGAAAATGCCCTTTAACATCCATTAGGCAGTCCACAAAAACAGTTCTTGTGAGTCATTAGGGAGTATGTGAGTCATATAACAGAATAAACCACAACACATAAATCAAATCTCCACGAGGAACTAAAAGTACTGTACTTTATTAAAATAAAAGGCTTTGTTGAACAAATAAGCTAAACAATACACTTCAAATCAAGGAGGCTCATTTTCTATAATTATCAACTGTCTGAAGGTTACTAATTTCCTCACAGTGGAGCTCTTTGTTCAAAATAAACTCCTAAATCGGCTCTTCGTTAACAAAACAATATAGGGACTTTTTACCGCATGGTAAGGAGAATTTATTTGAAAGCTCTAACAGGCCATATAATTTGTTACATATTTGCCTAAAACGTGGCTGACATTGAGCAATTTAACTCTAAAACAGGCAACATGCACCACGGGATACATATTCTTTAGTCTCTTGTAAGAGAAGAATTTTTCATCCAATACTGTTATCTTTATCACAGTGGAGGTTGTTTGGAATATGGGGGTCACATGACTTGGTTCAAATTTTCTGTGCTTGTTTTGTCAGTTTGATCTAAAGCCCATGTGGCTGGACATTCTGAAAATGTATAAAATATATTAATATTAATGAAATATATTAATCTTACGTTTCTCAGCAAAGAAATGCAATACAACATTGTCTTGAGATGTTGATATGTTGTTCGTGTTGTTTTTTAGCGCATTTTGAAATATGCGTATCCCCTGAGATACGTTGCCTGATTAGGGTATAAAAAAAGGATTATCCTCAATATTGACAATGAATGGTGTCACAAGGTAAACTGTGCCCCCAGTTCTGGTTATTTCATCATTATTGTGAATTTTGGGGTGGTGTGTGTGTGAGGGGTGGGGTGGGGTGTTTTGAGGGGGTTTAGCGTTCCCCCTTGGTGGTTATCGGGGGTGTAGAAAATACACAGAACATACACAGTAATCACAGAAATCACATAAAATACAAGGGGGAGCCCCTTAATAATAAATCTCTCAGAGGGGGGGGGGATTATAAATCGCATCAAGGGGAGCGGATACCCCTCAGTAGAAATCGCATTCCGGGGCCAGGGGCCCTTAGAGAAGAGCCTTATAGGCATTCCTGGTCTCTGGGCCCCCTGTACACAGTCCCCTTTCTGATTATTTTGAGTTAAAAAATTGTGTAAATGTTCATATTTACATGTAAAACTGATAATATTACATTTAGTTGACTAAATCTTTGCATTTTTAACTAGATGTTTTTTTCTTGCAGGGTTTCACACAGCTCATTTTATGGTAGAACAGGGTTGTCCAACCCTGCTCCTGGAGGGCCACCATCCTGCAGCACTTAGCTCCAACCCTGATCAAACATATCTGAAAAATCTAACAAAAGTCTTCAGGATTACATAAAAAAAATATATAAACATTATATGATTGTTTAGTGATGGAGCTAAACTGTGCAGGACGGTGGACCTTAAGGGGTGGAATTGCCCATCCCTGAGACTGAAGATGGGACAGTTCAGAAATATAAAAATACAAGAAATGTCTGTGTCTCAATTTTAGGACACTTAGACATGTCATAAATGCAGCATATTTTGAATATTACATATTTGTTTGCATCAAATAAATCATAGAATTATTGATGGCTGTTTTTATACCCTAACAGGGCAACGTATCCTGGGAGATACAACTCATAAGATCCAAAATATATCAAATATTTCAAAAATTCCTTTGAATATGTTTTACTTAAGTCCAGATGATATAAAAAGTGACATGAAATTATTTTTTGCTGATCATTTTCCACCTTGCTGGTTAAAGGGGTCATATGACGTTGCTAAAAAGAACATTATTTTGTGTATTTGGTGTAATGCAATGTATTTGTGTGGTTTAAGGTAAAAAAAACACATTATTTTTCACATACCGTACATTATTTTTGCTCCTCTCTGCCCTGCCTTTCTGAAATGCGTCGATTTTTACAAAGCTCATTGGTCTGAAAAGCGAGGTGTGCTCTGTGGCCAGCTATCCAGTGCATTGTGATTGGCCGAATACCTCAAGTGTGTGACGGAAATGTTACGCCCCTTAACATAATTGGAAACACACTATCTTTGCGGTCACATTTGGGCGGTGTTATGCAAATCTTCCCACACAGTGACATGTGGGGCGTGTTTAAATGAGGTGTTTTAGGAAGGGGTGGTTTAGTCTTAACTTTTAGAAAGAATATCTCTCTGGGTTTGAGACTTTAATCTTTGCGATTTTATGGATCTTATATATGCACGAACAGCTTGTAACACTCCAAAGAGAAAGGAAAACATGAAATCACATCATATGACCCCTTTAACAGCAGTCACCGCCTGGTGTGTCAGTAAAGATGGGAGAAAAATCACAAAACGCTGAGGTTTTCCTACAGTGTTTTCATGTAATACATGTTCATTCAGTGATTTACCCTCAATTAGCACATTATGCTGCTCAAAATGCTCAAAAATTTATTTTCTTGGATTTTCCAACCCACTGCACTCCTGCAGAGCTTTTAAAGCGAGAGTATCTCTTTAGTAAATCTTCACAGGGGATTATATAGACCACATTCCAGCGTGCTGAACTTCATCCAGACATTCACACCCAAACACTTTCGTTCAGGCCTGGTTTGGTGAAATATGAAGTGCAACATCTGGTTGAGGCATATGTCAGGGTCGTTTCAGTGCAACTGAACTGTATATTTAAAAGCATCCAGTTCGCATTAGACTAAAAAATGGTTTCACGAGAACCTGGTGGTGTATTTTCTATCTGATTACTTGTTTGAATGGGAAGGGGGGGGGGGTCATATTCATTCTGATCTGCTTGTTTGGCAGGCTTTTAACGCTGACACGTTGGGCGGGATTCAACAGGAAGTGGACAGATGTGTGTTGTTCCTATTTGCCAGGAGAATGATTCATATGCATAATCATTGACAACAATCCCAATGATCCATGACTGAGCCGTCTGTTCTCCCGAAGCACTAAAAAATAATTTCTTGCATTTGCATACAATACCTGCTGCAGACAGAGATATTCAGACCGTAATCTGTCACACAGAAGCACATTTTGCAAGCATGAAATGAGAATCAAACCAGCTTTATATTGTCTGGGAGACATTTAAGACTTGGTCGCTTTCCAAAAAACACCACTGAGTGATCTACAATGAAAAAATCATTTTATCTGTGTTTTTGTTCGAAATCGAAACATCTAAGCAATAAAATGTACTAAATTTACTTCTTTATTGTTTTAATAATTTAAACCTCACAAAATGTTATAAATAATCTCTAATTGAAATGTATACAAACGATTCTTGTTCTATTCTTAAAACAAAAAAAAATCGAATAATAATAACAAAATTAACACTGGGGAAAATATTAATTTCATTCCATGTTTTCTGAAAATATCATTATTTTTAATCACTAATATTATAATGCTATAATAATAATAAAAATAATAACAATTATTAATATTAATATATTTATTCATATAATTTATCATGAAATATGTTTTCCACCCAGCATTATTATTATTATTATTATTATTATTAATTGTCAACATGCACCCTGTGTGGAGTGACTGCAACTTTGCTAGGCCAAATCACAGTGAGAGCAAGTGACCGTGTATCTGCTGTGGCGAGCTCCATTCACAGCCTGGGCTTGAATTCTGGCTGCGGAGGCTAATTACAGGGCTGCTGGGTCTGATGGGAGTCGGCAGAGGTCTTGATGGGGCTCTGTACATGTGTAATAGTGAGAGGTTAGGACCCTGCCAGTTTGGAGCGAGAAGCATGTTTGGCAGGTTATCATTAGCGAGGTGCAGAGAGTTCTACTTTAATTGTGTGCGATGACACACACACACACACACACAGGATCTATCTGCAACCAGAGGCTGCAAACCTCCACATATCCGTCTGTCCTCAAAGAACAACCTGCATAAAGCATCTTTTGAAATGAAACGGCATTATTCATTGACGCGCGTCTGCTCGTCTGTTTAAACTCCAGACATCCTGTATCCTGCTGCACTTTCAAAACTCTCGTCTGCAGTATGAATATCTCTTACCCTGATCCCCAGCTCCACATTTTCGCCTCCATAAACTTCCATCCCTTCATCAAGCAGACCAATCTCCTCAAAATACTCCCGATCCACTACAAAGCAGCCGATCAGAGCGGGGCTCCTGTTGAGAGAGAGGAGATACACGTGGCAACAATGAGGTTAAATGACTTACAAGAATGTATTTTACTACATTAATAATATTGTATACAGGCTGAGACAGTTTCTTGAGTCATTTAACACAAAGGACACAAGTTATTAAGAAGCCAAGGAGACTGATTTGTATCTGTCAGGGCTCAAAACTACGACTGAAATAGTCGCAAATGCAACTAAAAGTACACATTTGCAAGAATAATCTACAGCACTTACAATACAACAGTGTGTCACCCCATGGCTTACTGGCAGCAAATCAGACATTCCAGCATCACAAGCTGGACAAGCAACATCACAAGCTGGAATGTCTGATTTGCTGCCAGTTTTTTTTTTTTTACAGTAAATCTATTAGTTAACTGTGTATTTTGTAAATGTAAAAAAATCACTTATTTTTATTTCTCTTCAATTTTATTAATTCCTTAATAGTTAATTCTGTTCCTGTTTTATATATTTCTTCTTTAAGTTGTATTCTTTCTATATTATATTTTTGTGTTTTATTAATATACATGTTCTATGTTTTCCCTACATTAACATTTCACATTTATCTGTTAATATTTTGTCATATTATTTAATCCAGTGTGTCTCAGTATGTCAAGAATATATTCTTTCTTATTTTGTGGTTTCACCAGAAATCATGTCGCGATGTGGCAATTAGTTACTTTATAAGTTTACACTGCACACCAGTGATTCTTGCATGTGAAATGTCCGATTCACGATCAAATTATTCATTTTTTTATATATATATATATTTTTTTTGGCATGTTTTGCTTTTACAAGGCTATCGGCGCAGACATCAAAAGATTCTCAAGAACTGCTTCTATTTAAAGGAGTCAATCAAAAATTTTAATGTATCAATCATAAACTCGTTAGTGAATGCAGTAAAGATATCTTTTCGTGAAGTGGAGGTTACTTCCTAAGTGTGCCAGTGTTTCCTGCACTTGAAATGAACACATCACAAGCTGGAATGTCTGATTTGCTGCCAAATGATTCTTAAGAAATAGTTCTTTTTAAGTGAGTCAATCAAAAATATTCATGAATCAGTCTCAAACTTGCTTGTGAATGCAGCTTCATCAGCTATCTTTACACAATGTGGTGTTAGTTACTTGCTAAGTCAGTTTGGACTGCATGCTGGTTTTTCCAGCACATGACAATGAACAAACTGCAAACCATCAAATGATTATTAAGAAATGATTCTTTTTCAGTGAGTCAATCAAAAAGATTCATAAATCAGCCTTGAACTTGCTTGTGAATGCGGTTTCATCAGATATTATCTTGCAATGTGGCGTTAGTTCCTTACTAACTTTTAGTTAGTTTAAATTGTGCGTCTGTGTTTCCTGCACTCAACATCGAACACATCACAGGTTGGAATGTCTGATTTGCTGCCAAATGATTCTTAAGAAACAGTTCTTTTTAAGTGAGTAAATCAAAAAGATTCATGAATCAGTCTCAAACTTGTTTATGAATGCAGCTTCATCAGCTATCTTTACACAATGTTGTGTTAGTAAATGCCTAAGTCAGTTTAGATTACGCGCCGGTTTTCCTGCTCATGTCAACGAACACACTGCAAACCAAAATGTCCAATTCACTGTCAAATGATTCTCAAGAATCTGTTTTTTTAAGTCAGTCTTGAACTGAGCTAGCGATTTGAATCAGACTCACTCAGAGCCATTCACAACTGACTCCCTCACTGAACCATGAGTCAGTGTACGGTTATGCCTTAATCGAAATGAACCAGGAACTGTTACTGTGATGTATATTTTAAGTTTAAGACCTGCATATGTCCTATGTGTTATCCCACACAGTAATATTCCAACATGTAATTAAAGATATCTATTCATGTTAATTAATAATGGTCATCGAAAAAAGCATTCAGATATTTTACAAAAAATATTTTTGGTTATTGCTTAGCATACTGTATGTAGTTCACTCTAAGGGAATTCTGTATTTGTCTTTGTGTTTTTTGTAAAACCACTGAGCTGATGCTGGTCATATCTTGCGTGATTACCTGATTGGTGCAGTTTGATTCTTCTGCGTCCACCAGGATTTTGGAGGGTTTATATAGCGGCACCAAAGTTCCCAGTCGAACCCTTGAGCAGAGAGGGGGTACTCTTCGATCTCAAACGTGTCGTATTTGATGTTGTCGAATGACGGCGAGATGACCCGGGTTCTGTCCTCTTTGATTCTGTGAAGGATTGGTTCAGCCCTTGGATCAATACAAATAGAACATGCTTTAAGTTCACGAGCAGTAGTTTTTGGATGGATCTATCTAATTTGTATCTTGAGAGCTCTGAAAACCCAGAGTACAATGTTTAATGCAGTCCCTCCCAAGCAAAAGGCGATTTCACACTTGATTATTAAAGCTGATTGTAGTTTTCACATTGGCGGGCAATGACTTCTCAGAACCCATTGATCTAAAACTTAAAATGTCATTGTGGGAGATAACACTACTTTAAAAGACCATCTCAAAGTTGTGAAGACAAGCATTCGCGCTACATTTGATCTCGGAAAGTAGCCTCAGGCTAGCTAAAAGCTGTGCTATCCACTCTGTAAAAACTGCATCGAACCCTAGAGAAACTTCCAGATGCATCCATGAACTGATAGAACGCAGCATGAATTGAGAGCAGGAATAAGCTGACGTGCACTCCATCCAAGCCCTTTAGAGGGGTTTTTCGACATGTTGCACAGAGAATAATTAACAGGTATGTAAGTTGACAGCTGTGCCTAGCACAGCAATTGCAGCAGACAGGCACTTCTGCTCACATTCCTGCCCTCACACCCACAGGGAAGAACACACATTTCCATCCACATGTACTGTAGGTCTCCTACATTTTAACAGTTACACTGGCTTAACATGCCATTTGTTAAGCAAGCAGGGTATTTGAATTCATTTGTACTGGGGTCAAAAGAGCAATGAAGGGAAAAGTTACAGCCCTCCATACAAACAATGAGCAAAAACAACATCACGCAGAAGACCTACTTACACCAAATCTGCATTCTCAGCATGAAAAAGACAGCACAGCTAGATTTTAAATGAAATGACGCATGTCTATGAGCTTCTCTGCAGTAATAGTTTTTTATTTGTAGGCTAGATCAATTTTCTATTTGTTTGAATGTCTAAACGGAAAATGGCATTTTCAGAAAACTCTGCAAATAGTTGTTGCAAAATTTTATGAATATTTCACATTCCCATGCTGTTTAGTTCTATCAAATAGGCCGTAACAGGACATACAAATGAAATTTCTTCAGAACCTTGGGTCTTATTCATGAAACACATGCAAATTGTTCTGTGTAAATTGTTCATAAAACCATTTTACCGCACTGAATACTGTCTTTCAATTCAATGTGGCAATTTGTATAAGAATGGCTTTACAAACTATTTACACTACTTTTCTTTTGGAGGAATGTTTCAAGAACAAATGCCCTTGTTTCCAGTCTTCTATTCAATTGCTTCAACTTGAATAGCAGTATTCTAATTCATAATAAACATAAAAATTCATTATCTGTTATAAATAAGGTACAATATAGAGAAGATAGAGGGTAATTGCAACATTTTATTTTCGTTCATAACTCACATTCTATTAGAAATCTACCTACCGTCATTTAGTATAATAAAAATAAATATATGCCAACAGTATACATAGAAGTAAATCAGAATATATAGAGGTAAATCAGAATATAGGTAAATCAGAATATATAGAGGTAAATCAGAATATATAGAGGTAAATTAGAATATTCAGAGGTAAATCAGAATGGTGACCATGAGTTCACAAAGTACAACATGTTTCTGGATCAACATCCTTGTTGATCCTGGAACAACATTCCAATTAACCAATCAGAATGTAGGGATAACTGATCAGGGTTAGGTGCTTCTACACCCTTGTTAATCAACTATCATTCCACACTGATTTTAGAAATAAATTATGGGTAGGGTTAGGTTTAGGGGTAGGGATTGGGTTTAGTCTATATTTTTGGACAGTAATGTTGATCCAGGATCAACAAAAGATGTTGATCCAGGAACATGTCTTACTTGGCAAAATCACGGCGACTAAATCAGAATATATAGTTAGAATTCTGAACATATAGAAGTAAATCAGAATATATAGCGGTAAATCAGAATATATAGAAGTAAATCAGAATATATTTTTAGAAATCTGAATATATAAATGTAAATCAGAATATATAGTTATAAATCTGGCTATATAAATGTAAATCCAAATATACAGTTATAAGTCTGAATATACAGATACAAATTGTAATATAAAAATGTAAATCATGAATATATAGAAGTAAATCTGAAGTTTTAAGTCTGAATATATAAATGTAAATTTTGAATATGCACTTATAATTCTGAAAATATACATGAAAGTTGCAATATACTGTATATACATTAGTGCTGTCAAACGATTAATCGCATCCAAAATAAAATTTTTGGTTTACATAATATGTGTGAGTTTTGTGTATATTTATTATGTATATATAAATACACACACATACAGCATATATTTTGAAAATATTTACATGTATTTACATGTATATATTTACAGTATATGAATATAATTTATATTATGTATAAATATATTTAATATATAAACATAAAATATTTTTCTTAAACATATACATGCATGTGTGTGTATTTATGTATACATAATAAATATACACAGTACACACACATATATTATGTAAACAAAAACTTTTATTTTGGATGCGATTAATCGCGATTAATCATTTGACAGCACTAATAAACATACAAACCTAAATATATAGACAAAAAACGGAATATATAAAAGCAAATCATGAATATATGTATAGTTGCTATATAGTCTGAATATAATTCAGTTAATCTGAACATATAATTAAAGGTCTGATTAAATAGAATTAAATCCAAAAATATATACAAACCTAAATATATAGACAAAAAACGGAATATATAAAAGCAAATCATGAATATATGTATAGTTGCTATATAGTCTGAATATAATTCAGTTAATCTGAATATATAATTAAAGGTCTGATTAAATAGAATTAAATCCAAAAATATAGTTACATAAATGTAAATTGTGAATATATAGTTAATATTCTGACTATATAATTGACCCTTTGCAAAGACCCACCCTCCTTAGTTACTGTTGCTATCTCCGACAAACAGTGCCGCTCTCACACTACACATCATGTTCTCACACAGTGAAAAATACATCGCAGAGCAAAGAGGAAACTGACAACACACCAACAGACAACACAGAGTAGGTTACTTCTGGTATGAAACAAGGTCTCAGGACTCTCAGCTTTCAAATTTTGTCATTTTTAAAGAAATTCAAACAATAAATACAGTTTTGTGGCTCTTTCATGATTGCTGTATTGCCTCAGTTCAAGCGGCACGTGAACCGATCGTATTTTTCATATTTACTTAAAGCACAAAATGAACATCAGAACGTATTTTATTTTAACCGCGGAACACACCATTTTTAAGTTTAAGTCCACTGAAGTTAATCCACTCTCCTGTCTGTTTTGTGGTTGGGAAATAGCTGTGGCTCCTGGACATGCACGTTTTTTGTCACGTTGTACAACAATAATTACTGTTTTTGCATTATTGTTTATGGTTGGGGTAGGTGTAGGTGTAGGCGTTAATAAAACACAATCTAATAGGTAAAAAAAATGTCATTTATTGTTAGCTTCCGGCTGTAGCTGTCGGACAAGATGGTAGATTCGGCATTATGATTGGTCAGATCGCCTGTCAATCAAGCTCTTTGCGAATGGTCAATTGTAAATCAGAATGTAGTCTTGAGTAATTTTTAAATATTTAAAAAATACACTATAACAGACAAATTATAACATTTTGATGCAAATAGTTTATACATTTTATTAATTGAATATATTATAAGCATCATATTTTAAAGGCATCAAAACTAGTGGTTGACCAATATTGGCTTTTTGACAGCCGATATCTTAGAGAGCAGGGTGGCCGATGGCCGATATATATAAGTATATTTTTTATTTTAATTATAATTGTTATTTATTTTAATTAATGTTTGAGAAACTTGAAATAATTTGAAAATGAATTATATAAAATTAAATGTGTAAAATAGACATACTTATACTTTAGATGACAACTTCCTGATTCTATAATTCTATTACAGTATTTTTCACAAATAAAGAAATATTTTAAAATATATAAACAAAAAGAAAGTAAACACTGTAACCAACAGGGCACTCGGTAATCTGGGAAGTTTGTGTGCTTTGGGAATCATATTTTTTCAACTAAAGCCAAGGTAACACTCATTTTACATGCAGCACGCAGTAAAAATGACTTGAATATGACAGTGCGCAAATGCATAAATAAGCATAGTTTGAAATAACAAGTTTAAAGTTGATCGCGCGTCTCCAGTGAAGCTGAACTCTCCTCCTGTCCGGATTCAATTCGCACAGATCGACTGTCACGCAGAGCACACGCGATCAGGCAATATACAAATGCACACTTCACAAGATCTCACAGCTGGATTCGACTAAGTCCGCAAGGTTTGTGAAATTAAATGTTCATTATTCATTTAAAGGTTTGTTTAAATTATATGCGTATTTGCTGAATGCTGATGGCAAACGAGAAAGCATTATGTCTGCCTTTCTGTTACTAATAATATAAAAGCAATCGTTATAATACTTTTTGTATACCTTTTAATTCATTTCTTCAACAGTTCTATCTGATTATTAAACAGACTTCTATCTGTATTATGCAGAACTGTTAAATGACGACAACAAACAATGAAAAGGGAGAATGTGAGCACTGTGTGCTCTGGCGCTGCCGTTCTCAGCACCATCAAAATAAAAGTCCCCCCTCGAACACATCGGCCAGGCAGAAAAACTTATCGGCCGATATTTAAAAAATGCCAAATATCGGCCGATATATCGGCCTTGGCGATATATCGGTCGACCACTAATCAAAACTTTACAGAACATAAGTAAAAACCTACTAGCACTTTTACGTTCAGCACTGGCAGCAAAATGACTTAAAATTCAAGTGTCACTGACCATCCAACGCTGAACTCCACATGGGCATCAAACAGGGCCACAACGGGAGCAGTTGCAGCCCTCCAGCCGCTGACCCGAGAGCGAATCAAACCCTCCTGCTTGTTATGCCGAACCACTTTAATGAAGTCGGGCCGCTGCTGGTTGGTCTCGTCCACAAACCTCTGCAGGTTTTCTGTCAGTTCAGCTAAGTGAACGAAAGAGGGATTAGTTGAAAAGAGTCTCTTTATGCAATATAAAATTCATACCTGATACCAGCTGTTTGCTAAATCACCCTGTTGGCCTGGTGAGAAAGTTTCAGTACTCACCAGAAATGAAGAGGGGAGACCCTAGTGACACGTGTACCTGACTTTTATTACATTCTAATCAAAATTAGTTTATATAGACTCCCCCTTCGACCTCTCAGGGAATTACTAACATGAACTGAAACGCTGAGAACATCAGACACTAATATTTGCCAGCGGTCTGTGATATCTGGAGCCTCTACCGCTGTCTGCTGGTGATTACTCCCCTCCCATCTGTCTCCTGTGCTGTTTGTTTTTATTAGGGAGAAAGCCATCATCCTGTCTCAACATAGCAGCCAGATGGTATGACGTGGGGCCACTGTCAATCTGTGGGAGACTGAAACGTCCAAACCTCTGCACCTCATGTTAACCGCACTGCCCCCTTACTATATCCCACACACGCCGAGTAAAAGGTCACTGTAGCATAACCGCTGTGAAGTCATTATTCTGGAAAAACCAAATACTCTAGAGGTGACTGAGAGCAAATAAAAACTTTTGGTTCTGATCGGCCTGAGATGAACCCACCTCAGTAGTGTACTTTACTGCACAGAGCCGATCTGTGAAAACAGTCATCTGCAGAAAACAGTCAGTCTTAAGCCCAGTCTACACAGGGGTTTTCAAACATTTTGATGTCAAGGACCAACAAATGCATTTATCCCAGAGCAGGGACACAATATTTTATTATATTTCAGTGTATACAGTGTAAAAAATAATGACACTATATTTAAATATCTGTCTTACTTTTGTCAGTTTTGTTATAAAACCGAAGGAAACTATTAAATTAATTTTAAATTATTTAAATAATTAATTAAAATTAATTTAATTTAAATTAATTAATTTTTAAAATATGTATTTATTGGTTTTAAGTTTAAGTAAAAGTGTATTGTGATTGTACTTATTTTATATTATAATATATTAATAAAATATTAAGCAGAATATTACTATACATTATTTGTTGTTTTTAAACATTTATTTTTAATTTATCATTTTTATTGGATTGACAGTGTATTTTATATATAAAAATATTACAATAATATTAAATTAAATATCTGTAAAATCCTTGTTATTAATAACAAACTATATTTATTACTGACTGACAGTGTGTGTTAAATATTTGATATTATTATATAATAAAATATTATATATTACTAACAACTTTTATGCATTAATGATATTTTTAATATTCTTTTTTTATTACCTTTCTTACATTACATTGTATCTTATATATTTATTATTACATAACATTAAAATATTATCTGTAAAATATAAATATTAACAAAATAATTAATAAAATCTTTAACACTTTATTTTGTATTTTTACCTTAAGGATTACAATTAATTATATATTATATATAAGTTATATTTAATATTATTCATTATTAATAAATTATTACAATATTTAATCTGTAAAATATTAATATTATCAACAATGATTTATTATGCATATATTTAAAATATTTTTGTAAAAAATTAATTTGACATCCTTTTCTACTACTACTACAATTAATGTGAACAGAAAAAGTACTGTAATTCAATTCAAATGTTGTATTAAAACCTCCAATGTTAAATTCGACAGGTGAGAACAAACTCCTTATGGACATGACAATATGTAAAAAGAACTTAGAAATAAACATAAATTAATTTTACAGAAAGGCAGCTGTGGATTAAGCTAACAAACCCAGTTATACTGTACTGTACATGATACACTGTATATACTAATGGCACAATTATTATTTCATTATTTCATTTATTTATTTTAATTTTAATTTTATTGCCAGGCAATGCTTGGACTAATATAAAGAATATGATGTATTTGCACAAATGTAAATATTAGCCAAAGCAGAATATATGGATGGACACTACAAAACATCTACAAGAAACATTACACCATCTGGGCACCTTTCAGACACTATGCTTTTTCACACATCTCACATACCATTTAGGACAGATAATATGCAAAATGGTA
The DNA here is from genome assembly GCF_001515645.1 of Sinocyclocheilus grahami. Lineage (NCBI taxonomy): Eukaryota > Metazoa > Chordata > Actinopteri > Cypriniformes > Cyprinidae > Sinocyclocheilus > Sinocyclocheilus grahami. The sequence goes on along the minus strand of NW_015505209.1, from coordinate 2,505,129 downwards.
GTAAATTACTCTTCAGAAAAATAATTTGCTTGATTAAACCGACTCCTTCTAGACCAGAATGTTTATGAGAGAAATGACTCTCTTCTGATGCCAAAGCATAAAACATTTAGTTGTGCATACGGGATACATGTACATCTGCAGCCCATAATCCCCTAGTGTTATCATGTTACAGACCTCAGATATTTTTTCCACATGAATCCACATTCATATGCATTATTCATCGTAATTTGTCATACAAGAGGCAATCCCCACTGAAGGGGTCCCTGTATGCCCCCAGCAAATCAAAATAGCAGCACTGGGGCAAAAACAAGCCCTCACCGTTGTTGCTGTTGTCATCCACGAGGATAATCTCCTTCAGCAAGTGGGAGGGCGTTCGATGGATCACAGAATGAACGGAACGCAAGATGACCGACAGTGCCTCGTTCACAAAGATGAAGATGATGCTGACTTGTGGTAGACTGGAGGGGTACGAGATGTTTCTGCACCTGCGGATGAAAAAACCCCCCATAAATACAGGATCACACACCTGGAAAATAAGTCTTTCCAAGATTAAATATCTCAAATATTTTTATTTTCTTGAGTTCTGCCATTAAATCACATTGGAAACACTTGTGACTGGAATTTCATTTCAGTTTGAAGAGCCGAAAAGGAGGTGGTTATGTATTTTGAGTTAAATATTTAATTAAAAATTAAAGTGCAAGACTGTTTTGATTTCACACAAGCATTTTACATAGGCGGTATGAACAATCACATAACCGGAGGTGTTTAATTTCAGTTTAACAAAGATTATGTCTGCGCCAAATTTATTATCGCTCTGTCTCATAGAAATCCGCATCCACATGGATGTGACATCAAAAAAAAAAAAAAAGTTATATGCTATTAGCAAAATTAAACCATTGATCTATCATTGTACAGAAAGCAAAAAGAAATTATTAAAATATTTATAATTTATATAAAATATTATATAAATATACAGTAATGTGAAAAAGTTAGGACACCCTACTGAATTCCATGGTTTTCTATATCAGGATATAATAAAAAATGATCTGGTCCTTGGCAGGTCTTAAAATTTGGAAAATAAAACCTCAGATGAAAAATACATCGCACTGTGTTATTATTTAATTAACAAAAATTAAGCCAAAATGGAAAAACCATGTGTGACAAAGTTAGGACACCCTATGATTCAATTGCCTGTAGATCCACTTTTAGAAGGAATAACTTGAAGTAATCATTTTCTGTATGACTTTATCAGTCTCTCACATCGTTCTGGACGAATTTTGTCCCACTCTTCTTTACAACATTGCTCCAGTTTATTGAGGTTTGAGGGCATTTGTTTATGCACAACTCTCACCACATGATTTCAGTCAGGATGAGGTCTGAACTTTGACTGGGCTATCGCAGAAGCTTGATTCTTTTCTTTTCAGCCGTTCTGCTGGTGTGCTTGGGATCATTGTCCTGTTGCATCACCCAATCTTGGCCAAGCTTTAGCCGTTGGACGGATGTCCTCACATTCATGGTCGACTCAGTGACTGTGAGGTGCTCAGGTCCTGTGGCTACAAAACAAGCCCAAAATCATCAGCCCTCCACCAGCATGTGTGACTTTTGGTATGAGGTGTTTGTGCTGATATGCTTTTTAGGTTTTCACCAAACGTGGCGTTGTGCATTATGGCCAGACATCGCCACCTTGGTCTCATCTGTTCAAAAGACATTGTTCTAGAAGTCTTATGGTTTGTTTAGATGCAACTTTGCAAACCTAAACCGTGCTGCCATGCTTTTTTAGATAGAAGAGTTTTTTTTTCTGGCAAGCCTTCCAAACATGCCATACTTGTCCCATATTTTTCTAGTTGTACTGTCATGAACTTTATCATTTCACATGTTAGCTGAGGCCTGTAGAGTCTGCGGTGTAGTTCTTGGGTTCTCTGCCATTTCTCTGAGTGTTACATGGTGTGATCTTGGGGTGAATTTGCTGGGATGTCCACTCCTGGGAGAATTGGTGTCTGTTTTGAATGTCTTCCACTTGTGAATAATCTTCCTCACTGTAGAATGAAGGACTTCAAATTGTTTAAAATTGCCGTGTCACTCTTCCCAGATTGATGGCAGCAACAATTGCTTCTTTAAGATTATTGCTGATGTCTTAACTCCTTGGCATTGTGTTAACACACACCTGAAGGCTCCAGACCAGCAAACTGCCAAAACTTCTGCTTTTATAGAGGTGCTCACACTTGCTGATGATCAGTTAATCAAAGGCTTTTGATTAGCAGTGCCTGACTGCTACTTACCCTCTTAATTCCTATGTTAACAGTAAGGGTGTCCTAACTTTGTCACAAATGTTTTTTCCATTTTGGCTTTATTTTTGTTAAATAAATAATGGCACGGTGCAATATGTGTTGTTGTTCATCTGAGGTTTTATTTTCCAAATTGTAAGACCTGTCAAGGACCAGATTTGTTTTATTATGTCCTGATACAGAAAACCATGGAATTCAAGAGGGTGTCCTAACTTTTTCACATGACTTTATATATATATACAAGCTCAATATATATAAAATATATATATATATATTTTTTTTTTAGATAGATAGATAGATAGACAGATGGTTAGATATAGATAGATATAGTAATATACAGTTTGTATTGTCATATTAAATTGTAAAAAAGTATAAGTAAATTTGCATTTATTTTTGAATTATTATTACATTTTCTTCAACAATCGCATTATATGAAATACATTTTAAAAAATCATAAATTATTTTATTGTTTGAGGCTTTTTTGACACACTATTGTGTGCAGGAGACTATTTAAAACATTTTTTACAAAAAAACAACAACTGATGATTGAGACTGATGATATATGAAGACATTCCCCTATCTTATCTTCTTCTAAGCGATTCCTTTTGTTCACTGTGACCATGATGATAAAGGAAAATCGATGTTTGTAAAAGAACAAAGGCTGTGTATATATATGCTAATAAGAGTGAGAGAGGAGAAGGTGGTGAGCAGTGAGTGATTGTTTCACCCGTCGGGCCTGAGGTCTGGGATGGCTCTGTCTAGAGAGAGTCTGTCGCTGAGGTAGCCGTTGTAACCGTAGTACTGGAACTTTTTCAGAGCCACCTTGCGGCTCTCTGGGCCGAGGTCATGACCCCAGTGTGCAAAAAGAGAGTCTGAGAGGGTCTGGTCAGCTGCGTCTTCCCCATCTTTCAACGGTTTCTCTGGAAGTTCAGACGAAAAGAACAATGTTAGCAGTGTTAGTGTTGGCTCAAGGGCTTCTGGGTAAACATGGTCATCACGTCTTTAACAAACTCATTTTCACTCATGTTGAGTTAGTGAAAACAAATAATGTAGAAATGGAATATAATTTATAAACAATATAATAACAATAATAATAATTAGTACTAATAATAAATCACTGTTATTATTATTACTTCTAATATTGTTATTGTTTAACAACAATAATAAACAGTGCTGTCAAGTGTGTTGTGTTTACATAATAAATGTATGTGTACTATTTACATTTAAATGTATATATAATCACACACACACACAAACATGAATATATTTAAGAAATATGTACATGTATATACATATTCATATATATATATAATCGTGATTAATTGATTTGACAGCACTAAATAATAATAATAATATTAAAAGTAAAAACATAATAATAATTATCGCTATTATTAATATTTATAAAGTATTATTGTTATTATTCAATAACAACAGTATAATTAATAACAACAACAATAGTTTTAAAAATAAAAAACAACAATAATAATACTACATATTAAAATGATCATTTTATTATATATACATATTTACATACATTTTCAATAACAATACAATTGTAGTATTAATAATAACAGGGAACATTTATAATTACCATTGCAAATATTATTATTAAATAACAATAAAATAATAGTAATAATGATAAATATGATAAATATATGAAATATGATAAATGTGACAATAAAAATACTTTTTAAAGTATTAATTACTAAATACTAGCATAATAAAATTTTACTCAATTTTACCTTACACTAATATGAGGTACAACACAATGAAAACGTTTTACCATGTTTTTTTAATATAGTAACACCATGGGTTTTGACCACGTAACGTGTTTATTCAATATTTTTTGGACATGTGCCATGGCCATACCCCATCTTTTTAAGTACCTGGGTGTACTATGAAATATGAATATGGTATTGTTCAATATTATGATATAATGGTACTTTGAAATGAAAGACAGCCATTTGCAGTTTGGAATCTATTACTACTAAAATAATGAGTCCATTCTTCTCTAACTTCCATTCATCAAGTCAGCGATCCCATCAATGCCTTATGGAAAGCTAATCCTTCTCACACAGTCTCTCCATCAAGCTGTCTAAGCAGCAAATATCTACCTTCCGCTACATCAAATTCACATACTAAGAAAATATGACAGGTTGCAGAACTATGAACGCTGAGTACGCAGGCAGAACAGAGGTGCCCTGGCAATGCTCAAAGAATGATGAAAGGCCAATGTGCATAATTAAGGAATGCTAATTAACAGCAGAGGTTATTTAATTACAGCCACTGCAAAGAGCTGGCCTGCGGAGAATAATTCATATTTGCCATTGCAGACACTGACAGTTTGAAACCAACTTCAGACCAGGAGACACTGCTTTCGTGAACTAGAAATGCCTTTTAAGCGGCTGTCGTGTAAACATACACAAAAAGAAGTCAGTTTCAGGCTTCCAGTCCTTCAAATGCACATCCAAAAATCACTGAATAATTAACAAATCAGCTAATCTTTAAAATTTTATTTGTAGCTTACGTTTTTCAATTACTTTCCAAAACCGAAGGCTAGTCACAAGGCTTGAAAATCACACCCCCAGTAAATTAGAGCTTAGCCTCATTCCAGCTCTATTCAGCAGAGTAGCCTACATTCAAACTGAGCCATTGAGAAAACAGGCCACTGGCTAGAAATCAAACAGCAAGATGAATAACAGTATTTAAGATCCAAAAAGCCTCCATTATTGTGTTTAGAAGTTCAGCTCACCATGTAATTCAGGTAGTCTCAACATGACCATGCTGATATGCAAATAAATACTCTAAATAGGTGTCCTCTCTGTTTTTTTGCTCCAAATGACTTCAGATTCAGACGAAAATGGAGGCGGTTTCACTGACACTGTTGATTTGTGTCGAGATAAAAAAAAAGAGGAGGGAGTTAAACGGAGACTGAATTACTGCAGAAACTGACAGATCAGTGTAAGTTGAAAGATGGATCTTCTCAGCATATGATATGAACAGAAGGAAGAATGCTTTAAAGTTTGCTCATAGCACCTGTGATGTACCTACTGCTCTCCAGAAGAGCATGACAGGCTGAAAATGAATGTGCCTCTGGGTAGAGTAGAAATCAGCATTTATTCTCATAATAATTAAATTGCTTGCAGAAGTGCTAAGCAACAAGCTAAACATATGAAAATACAGTGAGGAACTACATGCTAAAATTAACTTAGCCATTAATTTTCACCTTCTTTAAATCATCACCCTTGCTGATATTTTGTTCCCATTTATGTGTGGAATAAAAAGAGGAAACTTGTTATTTTCGGATGCCTAAGTCAATCTTGTTAAATAGATTTTGAATCTTGCAGAGGTTTTTTGTCTTTGGTCAAATAAAGTTTATAATAATTTTTTACAACAAAACATTATATCATAATAGCCCAAACCCAACTAATAATAAAGCCCCTTTAGTTGCCTTTAACATTTACACTATTATCATTATTTTTGAATGAATAAATACATTTTTCCATCATCATGCAATTTGCACCCTTTATATTTAATTTTTTTTAATAAATACATATTTTCATCATCATGCACTTTGCACCAATCAATAAACAAACAACATCAATAATAAAAAAATATGATTATTATAATTATCAAATGATTATTTTTAGTTATTACTATTGTTGTTGTTAAACAACAATAACAAGTAATAATAAAAAAGTGATAATTATTGTTATTATTACTCATAAACATTTAAATTATTGTTATTATTACTATTATTATTATTATCCAACAAGTATTTAATCTATTATTAATAATAATAATTATGATCACTATTATTATTATTATTATTTATAAAGTATTATTGTTATTATTCAATAACAACAATATAATTAATAATAACAATAATTTTAAAGATATAAATAATAATAATGATACATATTAAAATAATATATATATATATATATATATATATATATGTGTGTGTGTGTGTGCGTGTGTCTATAAAATAACATGCATTATAACACTTATTATTATAACATTTTGCACCTATCAATAAAATATTAATAAAAAATATATAAAATAAATACAGAGATATTGATTAAAAATATAAAGAATAATTCTGCAAAGCAACATTTAAAAGACATTCACAGTTTTTAATGCAATAACCATTTTGAATTCCTAAATGTGTTAAAAAGTATTAAAAGCATTAGTTAAAGCAAACAAATGATTCATAAAAATAATAATTATTGCAAATATACATACTAGCATGGGCTTTAATGACCAACATTATAAGTCAACATAAAGCACATAAAATAATTCTATAATACATTACAAAAATTATGCACAACAGCAACATTTCACAGCTTTGCACCACAACCTCCTGCAGTGACAAAAACACAATTATCTTGCAATTATGTTTTTAATGCAATAACCATCAAACTACTTTGTAAATCTATTTAAGACTAAGTCAAAGAAGTTTGAAAAAAAGATTAATAAAAATATTTATTCTTCCCAAAGAACTTACATGGCCTTTACTCACCAAACAGAACTAATTATATATAATCAACTCCAGAAAAAGTACAAGCTCATTTCATCAGGCTGTTCGAAATCAATTAATAGAATCCTTAACCGCTGTGCTCAGTAAAGTTGAAGTAGGCTATATACTTACACAGCCACTATTGTTACCAGATTAAGTTCTCACTTCTAAGTAAATAACTTCTACATCCCTGTAAGCTCAAAGTACTAAAGTTGTCAACAAAATAAAGAAACTCAAAGCTTCAGATTTAATATTTAAAAAAGTATTTAACAGAATTCATTCATAATCTCTCTTTACCACCAAAACCTGGCTTTCTTGCTTCTGTGGAAATTTCTGAAGAAAACCCTGGCCAATCTTTTTACTACAATGAAAAAGAATGAGGACTGTGTCTGTCAAGCTCCGAAATGACAAAAAAAAGCACCATTAAAGTATCATAACGGTGGTTCATAAGACTTGTGAATGTGCACCATATTCCGAGTCTTTCAAAGTCATGCGATAGCTTTGAGAGAATACATTATTCAATATTTTGGTAACACTTTACTTGAAGGGGTGTGCATAAGACTGACATGACACCTTCATAATCATGACATGACACATGTCATGAATATGAAGGAGATTTTATGCATGTTTATGACAACTGTCATTAAGTGTCATTCGCTCAGTTATGTCATTTTTAATGCAAATATGACATTATTTGACCTAACCCTACCCTGACCCTTACCCCTAACCATAGCCCATCACAAAGACATCTCAAACAATGTCATCTTTGCATTAAAAATGACATAACTGAGCGAATGACACTTAATGACAGTTGTCATAAACATGCATAAAATCTCCTTCATATTCATGACATGTGTCATGTCATGATTATGAAGGTGTCATGTCAGTCTTATGCACACCCCTTCAAGTAAAGTGTAACCAATATTTTTCCTTTAGTGCTCCACAGAAGAGAGAAAGTCACACAGGTTTGGAACGACATGAGGGAGAACTATTCCTTGAAAACGCTGCGAATAGAAAAGATTCATGTTGTGAGAGAAATACAGTAGGATGGATCCAAACCAAAACAAAGTTGTTTCCCTTTTTAAAATGCAAAAGCCTCGGGAGGGTTGCGTCACGGCGGACGGCTAGCATTTCTGACCTCGCCTGTGGCATGCCGTCTGCCTGTCAGTGCCAGCACTATGGAGCGAATGTAAAACAAGACACCCAGCATGTAACCCAAACTATTGAGCTCAGAAAAAAACATGCAAACAGCCTGCAAATGCAAAAACATCATGCTGTTCTGACATTTCGGAGAAGCTCTTGCTACAAGGTTCATGTGAGTGTGCATGTCGCAAGTGTGTTTGTCTGAAGAGGACTCTGACTCACAGACCCGAGACGACAACGAAAGCCAAAATATGAGAGCACTCACATGACCCTAATGAGTTACATAGCTGACCTAATGTTTTGCTGTCAAATTTATTCAGACCCATGAGACAACGCAGACGGCCAACAGAGCTCTGCTTCCTGAAGACATACTTTCCATTTTAAGATCATTATCAAGACAAATCACTGGTTTCTTCTTATGTCCCAGGGCTTGCTTTTTATTTAGACCAACTGATTTTAAATTAAAGGTCATATCACGTCATCATTATTTACTCCATTTTCCAAGTGTCTTTTATGTAAAGATTTTATTTTTTAAAGGGATAGTTCACCCAAAAATGAAAATTCTGTCATTAATTACTCACCCTCATGTCGTTCTAAACCCGTAAAACCTTTGTTCATCTTCAGAACACAAATTAAGATATTTTTGATGAAATGTGAGAGCTCTCAGACCCTGCATGGACAGCAACGCAACTGAAATGTTCCCAGGTCCAGAAACGTAGTAAGGACATCAGTAAAACTTTGCAAATAACTGAAATAAAATAAGTTGAAGTGCAGTACTAAAATGACTAAAACTGAAATAAAAAATAAATTAAAGCTAAATAGAAATATATATATTTTTAATAATAAAAATGACAATCAATCACATAACAAAATTACTAAACACACACACACACATATATAATAGCAAAACACTGTTACCATACAACTTAAAAATGTATATTTAAATATTATTACAAATAAATTAACCATTTAATGTGTTAATAGACAAATGAAATCAATATTTATTTTGAGAATATTTGTTACCTATAGTTGAAGAAACACCCAAAGTAAATGATGCATAATGCATAAATCATGCAGCTCCTGATTCTGTGCAAATGCAACAATTGTTTTAAAACACTGACGTCATGAGCTTGTTGGCCTGATGCTGCTGCAGTAAGATAAGATGTGCATGACTAAGAGGTAACAGGATACTCTACCTGATTAAATTAGCCAGCAGTGCATGGCTCTAATTGAGTTGAGCACAGATACACAAAAACGATTTGTTCACATTGTCTAAAAAGGTATATAAATGACAACATATTGCATATATACAGTCCACCATCGTAAAAATTCCATGTAGCTATTTAGACCATTGAACAAAGATGTAAACAGCGCTTTATGAGAAATGTATAAATGCTTCTATTTATTGTCCGTAGCACCACAGACAAGTCTCATTATTCATTCGCTTTATTGTGCCAGAGCAAATATTTGGCACAGACACCATCATATACCACTTTATTGCTTTATTTCAATGCAGTGTACCTTAATCCAGATGGCTCTTATATTTCAGCACATTTGAAAGTCTCTCTCTTGCTGTTTTGCACATATCTCAGGGCTGGATCGTCTCTCTGCACACTAACAGCCGTCATTATACATTCTAGACAGTCGAGAGCTGCTAGAAAAGCTTCACATTGCAGAACAAAATGACCAGATGCCCAAAGCCATTTCCACAAGGAGAACACAGCAAGAGCATCTGTAACCGTGACAGACAGAGCTGTGAATGGCTTCTGGACGATACTCTCAAATGCTCAATCAATCCTGCTATTACTTGTGGAAAAGCATAGGGCGAATTTTAGATATCATTCCTGGATATATTCTTCCATATGCAATCTTAATATTTTAATATCTTAATATTTAATATCTAATGATCATTAGACCAATAGCCTACATGGCTGACCATAACCTTTTAATGCAAGTTATGTATTCATAAGAATTTTTTTTATTGCTTTGATCGAATATGTAATTTGTGTTTACACAAACAACCACATACTACATAGAAATTGAATAAAATAACATGCAGATTCCTGTGCTGTCAAATAGATCTTGTTATTTGACCTTCTCCCCTTTCATTACACAGTTTTCAAAGTAGACTAATTACACTGATATGGGTCAGACCGGCCTTATTCCCCTCACGGGCAATTATATTAAGCGCATATTTCAGATAAAAGACATGCCTAAGAAGTTAGTGAGAGTGCTCAGCTAAATTCATGTTTCCAATTCATTTGTAATTACTGCTGCCTTTTCCAAAGAGTAACAGTGAATCATTTGAAATTGTTGATTTCTTATGCTGAAAACACAATGGTCACTGAAATATCTTTCCTTGCTGAACTATAAGGCTTTGAATACACAATTCTTCTGCCACATAATCAAGTTTATTAAACTAATGTTGAACTGTTTGCAGTTGCTAAGCAATGTAGAAACTTGCTGTATTAATATAATATACAATAGCAAAGTCATTTTACACAAATCATCCAGTCCCAAATCATATTGAATGATTTCTGACACTGAAGACTGGAGTAATGATGCTGAAAATGTAGCTTTGCATCACAGGTATAAATTACATTTTAATAAAGCATAATAAGTTATTTTAAATTGTAATATTTAACAATATCACTCTTTCAAATAAATGCAGCCTTGGTAAGCAGAAGACACTTTCAAAAACATAAAAAAATATTTCTGACTTTAAACTTTTGAACAGTAACGTAAGAAGAAGAGAGTGACAAAAAGAAGAAAAACAGAGGGGAAAAAAGAGCCTTTCAAACCAAAATATTAATATCTGTCTTCCCAGAACATTATTGCCAGACTATAACAGCCAAATAGTATTTTATTTATTTATGATTTTTCTGAGTTTAGGGCATGAATCCCTTAAAAGTATGAAAGCTACAGGGCTAATGTCCCAGCAACCGTCATTAAACAATATTGTGACCTGAGGCAGGGCAGCCCAAGGCTGCAGAACGGAGAAACAGAAGGTACGTGTCCTGACCGTCTAAACACTCCATCTGCACACATTCGCCTTCCCCTCCATCACACTCTGTGCAGCTTATGGAAAAGGACAGCTTGCTGGCAAAGTCAGGAAATATATTTTATTCAATTTCTCTGAGAGTTTTTTTTGCAGCCCTCCAGGGATGGTGACACAGAGAGCAAGCGATGCTGGATTCGATGACCTGGCTCAGCCTGAAGCCAGAGCCGTTCCTGAGGAGAGTGAGGCAGAACGTGATCCACCGTCCAGGCCGGCCATCTGTCTGACCACAAGAGAGACAGGAAATGGGCCACCATTGAGCACCTCAATCAGAGGAGACGGATGTAGAGGGGAATAGGACATTCTGAAGTTTAGGATGTACATCAAACCCATTTATTGGGCTTCACTCAATAATAATTGTACATGAAAACATGTGGGGATGGGAATTGTAGAGAATTTAATGATTACGGTTCAATTCATGTTTCTTTTAGTACTTTTAAGAAACAAGCATTTGAAGAAAAAAAAGAAGCAATTTCATTGATAAAAGAAGAAATATTTTTTATTAAAATGTGGCATAAAATGAATAAAAAAATTGGTCTACTGACAAAACATCATCACATCTTACAGTTAGTTGTAAGATGTTTAATTCACACAAAAAAAAGACTTACAAGAGTTATTCGTTCAGGAGTCAGACAAACACTGTACAGTATGCTTTTGATTCACAAAAAAGAACTAGCTCAAAGGAGTTGGTCTTTCAGGACTCCGAATGTGCAGTTTGTGCTGTATGCTTTTGATTCACTAAAAAGAACCAGCTTAAAAGAAGGATTAATTCGTAAGTCGAAATACATCAGTTACACTGTGTGTTACCGATTCACTAAAAAGAACCAGCTCTTAGTCATTCTTTCAGGAATCAGACTGTGATGTATGTTTTGATTCACCAAAACATCCAGCTCATAAGAGTCGTTCATTCAGGATTCAGACTACACAGTTTGTGCTGTATGTTTTTGATTCAATAAAAAGAACAGGCTCATAAGAGTCATTTGTTCGAGAGTCGAACTACACCAGTTGTGCTACATCTTTTTGATTCACTAAAAGAACTGGCTCATTAGAGTCATTCGTTGGGGAATTGGACTACACTGGCCACACTGTATGTTTCATGGTATAAGTTCAGCAGTGGTGCTGTGGCATAGCTGAATAAATAGAGCCAGAAACCCTGTCAGAGTATTTTAGCAGTATCTCAGTACTTAGAGTATTTTAGCACAGCATTCCGTCCCCATCAGTGCAAGCAAGCATGTGGAAGACCAAAGTTTCAGTAAATGTCTTTTACAAATATAATGGACAAAAGACTGAAATTAACATACATTGACACCAATGAGGCAGTGAAAATAATTGATGACAAATGTACTGACATCCTGCTCTTTTAATTCCTTGAATCCAAATGTCTAACTCTCTAAACGTCAAGCCTAATCAGATCACATAAAATGGTTGAGAGCGTGTTATATTCACAACAGTGGAAATGACCAAGCTGCTGAAAGAACCACTCACTGGTGATGAATGCCATTTTGGCTGCTCTTCTCATTAAGAGCTGTTATGTAAGCATCTGCTGGGTTAAAATGTCCTGTCGGCGCCATGACGACAGCAGATGAGACATCTAAGTTGACAGTTCCTGTCGCCTTCTTTAAGGCACATTAAAGAGCCCACTGAAGCTACACGACACATAAATGAATAGATAATTCAAAGTTCCTGAATGTCTTTGCAACTCTTAGAAAAATAATCAATGAATTTTTTATTATCTGCCGTGGGATGTATTACACCAGAGTGCATGCTAAGTACCCTACTTTAGAGGCGCGTACCATTACACAGCAACAAAGTCTGTTTCAATTGGTATGTTATGAATATCCCATCTCCACCAATCTGAAGAGCTTCAGATGTTAGAAGCGCTTGATGCCTCCAAGTTGCCACTGATGTAACCGTAACGCAATGGTTTCTGACTTCACAGAGACATGTCTGAACATCTGAATCATACATGTACACCAGAGTAAGCCTTACTCAGTGACAAACATCTAAAACAGAACAAGGCATCACAATCCAAACAGCCCCATTCTATCAGACCATGATGATTTACAGTCATAGGCTGACAAAAAAAGATCATAAATACCATATAAAGATTTAAAATGAGAAATTCTGCCATCATTTACTCGCCCTGATGTCATTTCAAACCTGCTTCACTTACTTTCTTCAGTGGAACACCAAGCAAGCTCTTCTTTGCATGTTCATGGCAATTACTGATAGCCGAATCATGAATGAATCTTTCTTTGGATTCAGATTGTCTCAATGAATCTGTCTGAATTAATCATTCAGTTATCAATCAGACTGATCTGGTTCTTGAGTTGAACTTAACCAGACACAATTATCCAATGGCAGCAGTGGATAAGAATATTAGTGAATAATGGCTTAAATTACAATATGTTTCTCACAGAAGTTTTATGCTCCTTTAATGATATTTGAATGCTTCCGTTTTGTTTTATTTTAACTGCATGGAAAAATTATTCAGCACAGCATTCAAAATATCTTCTTTTGATTTTCACAGGAGAAAGGAATCATTGGCTCATTGGAAAACAAGTCTCTAAAAAATATATCTATACAAACAATTCACTGCAGTTTCCAGCTGAAATTAACATTAGTGGCAGTGAAACATTAACAACTTTTGGTTCTTTTTACACAAACTATGATTACTAGGGCAGATTATTGTTAAAAAAAACTTATTTTCATGTAGATTCCTTGTGCAATACCATGTTATGACCTCAAAACACTTTTACCATAGTGCATGATTTGTAAACTAATACATTCTCACATTTGCTTCACATATACTGTATGTACAGCTTTTCTGATGTAGTAAACTTGCTCTGTAGCTCACCCGGTACAGCATTGAACTTACAAGTCCTGAGTAACATGAATCATGATAAAATAGCTCAAAAACTTGAGGAAGCAAGCTAAAACAGCATGGTTGCTTCAGCAAATGTGTTTTCATCTCATGTTTGCTTTTATTTACACTACTGGTTAGATCTGGGGTAGGGTTTATTTAAGGTGGTATGAAATTTTCAAACACAATAGAGCTTTAAGCTTTTAGCGCTACTCATCTGCCACATTCATCTGTTTTGAATAAACCCACTGGACATTTCACTTTGAAAGAGTTCTGAAACTTGCAAGAATCAACAACATAATTTTGCAGAAATGTCACCACAGGCACTTTTTTTGTTGGACAAATTTGCTAGCCAATTCAACATAATAAAGTAACAGTCACTATGTAAAAACAGCATCAGGTGGGCCAGAACACCAAACATGTTCATGCGTTATAGTATATCACTGCAGACATTTAAAATGGTCTGTGACAAGCGCAAGTGTATCAGGTACATTAGCCTCTCTAACTGGAGTGTGCTGACGGCCTTTCAAAGTCAAGGTGAAAGCTGCCAAACAGCACACAGCTGGGAGTTCATGCAACCCTGCAGAGTGTGAAATGGAGGCAGGTCTCACAATTAACGGTTCTTATGGTTAATTGAAACAGTGCGAGTCATTTGAGTCATTGACACCATCTACTTCATGCTAGCTTGGCACATTAGCTACAGGCAAACTGCCGCGAGGTTAACACTATGTAAATGTATGTATATGAAATGTTCTCTCATCCCAGAGGTTTTACACTTATGGAATACAGCCCATTGTTCTTGAAGCTGAAATGGCTTTAAAACTTTTTGTTGGTAATAATTTGGTGAGCCTGCTGGTAAATGCAGGCCATTATGTGCACCACACAGAGCTAAATGATCATCTATCACAAAATGTCCTGACCAATTCACAGAGCTTGTGAATAATCATAATAACTAACAGGACTTTAGGACACTGTAGGGAAGCTTGCTATTCTGAATGGATTCCACACCTCAACATGGACAATTATTCTTGACAATTATATTGACAAAAAGAAAATAGTGTTTCTTTGGGCGATTTTCAATACGTCTTGCTATTAATCCATGACCGTGAGCAGTGAATAATTCAAATGAATTTCAGTATTTCTACAATCACGTTCTCATGAAAGCAGAGCGCTAAAAGGAATGAATGTTATGCAGAACTGTAGTCGTCAAACGCTCAGGGTTATTTCATTGGAAACCTTTTAATGTAAGACTAAATGAAGTTCATGAGAGAATGTCTTGGATTTTTTGAAAGTCTAAAAACTAAACTCAAAAAGTCATCAAAAAGTCAAAGTTAATCATAATAATTATTATTATTATTTTGAATCATAATAATACTTATTAATAACACTAATAATACTAAAAACTCTTACTGAAACCTTGAAATAAACAAGATTCTAAAAATATAAAATAAAGTAAAATGAAGAAGAAATATTTCAGCATGGGTGCCCACCAGTAAAAAAAATTTAGGGAGTGCTCTGCACTGAAAGTTTATAAAATTAATTTCATTGCATTCACATCCCTGTCCCTGAATCACAAATTTGTGTCGGAGCCTAACCAGTCACGCATCTCGTTTAGCAGTCCTCTGTCCTTGACACCAGTATTACAAAAGGCAACAAATGCCCATTTTCTTTCCGCTGCATTATGTTAGACTTCCTGTCACACTGATAACATTCACAGACTTGTATTAAAACTGTACAAAATTAAAGAACATACAACAAAAAGATGTGCGAAGAAACTGAGGTCTTTCAGTTGCTTTGAAATCGAGCTGGTTAATGCATGGCCTTTTGTTCGCATGGACGGCTGTGGGCTGTGCTAGAAACTGCATTAGCAGGTGACCTAGAAGTCGGCAGGATGCTCCATGCCACTGAATGTTTATGTGAGAGCGCATGGGCGGCCCCGGACAGCCATGTTAATTGCCAGAACACCATTAGCAGCAGGATACATAGCAGTGAATGTCCCTCAGGTGATATAATGCATTATTATGTGTGGGCTCCAAATCTCAAATCTGTGTCTGAATCATTAACAGGCTTTGCATAAAGGCAAGAGGGTGTTTTTTCTCTCTACGGAACAGCACTTTTGTTGATTTCCTTGCAAATGAATGACTTTGGCCTCGTAAATCAAACGTTACAGCTCATTGCCAGTAATTTCTACATGCAAAACACAATCCTAGAGAAAAGATGATAATTACGGCCTCATCAGCCAAACAAAAAGGCACTAAAATCACATTCGAGATCCTCTAGACATCACTTTAGTGACTCTGCAAATAAGGAAGCAGAAAAGACTAAGTGCATTCAAAGTCCAACAAATGCTAAAATAAACCACACAAAGAGAAACATAATAATGTGATAGAAATAATTTTCCTAAAATAGTCTAATAGACCCTATAAGATTAAATGAGAATGGAACAAAATTATTAGGACTGTAAATTAATTAAAGTGTTTAATTAAATCAATTACATAATCTGCTTAATCGAAATATTCATAGATAGATAGATAGATAGATGATTGTACAAGCTTTTATATATATATATAATTATAAAAAAATGCATTTTATGCATTTTACGCAGTAGGCAGTATAAGCACACGTGACACGCCATTCCCGCGTGCGCACATGCTCTCACCTCATGTTTGCGGCTGAATACAAATGATCATCATAATTAATGGACAACTAGGCTATATCAGGGAAAAGACATAAGCGCAGTCCGGCGCAGAGAAAAGAAAAAGAAAAAAGACAGAGATGAAGCCCGTACATCACTTTCAGGTAACTACGTTCATAATCCTGTGAAACTTTTTTGACTGTTGACGTTATTAACGTGCTTTAATGTCGGTAATGATTTCACCACCACCGACAACGCATCTGACTTAATATTCTAGTTTCCATGACTAAAAATGTATTATATAAAAACTACGAGGTAATATATGGTATATGGTTTAAATATGGTTTCACTGAATAATGCTGTTAAAATACATAATATAATACAAAATAAACAATTTACATTATTACAAATGCCTGCAAAGGGCACCAAAGGCCTGCTAATTGCTGTTTTTACACTTACAGGATGATCAAATCCTTGTTTAATATTGACCAAACATTTCATTCAAATATCCACTTAATTTTTAATTTTGACCACCTTTTTGCAATAGAAATGCTACAGTGCTATTTCTTCAACAAAAACATGTGGACATCACAACCCTTACCAAAATTAATGGTTTTATCATAGTAAAACTGCTTAATTTTATTTTTATCAGACAACTGTATTAATAAAATCATAGCCATAGGTAACTGTCTAGAGCTACAATTGAAATTTATAAATAATACAATTGAATTACTTACAATTGAATTTATTTACTTGTATATTTGATTAAAGTTCTACTTTGACCCCTTATAATAGGGTTTTTAATTTTTTTTATTTTTTTGAGGGAGGGGGCACAACAATACTATTCTGCTTAGGGCACCCATTTGGCCAGCAGTGGCCCTGCATATATCAATATTTGGTTATTATTATTATTTTAGTACCTAAAATGTTTCCTCAGTTTTGTGTCCTATGATTACTTGGAATCATGGAGTGAGTTGATTTTTTTTCAAGTGTGACTGAAATAATACATCAATTACACGCTCTCCCTCTCTGTCATGTCAGTTCATTAACAGGTGGCCTAATGCACAGAGTGAGCTATCAGTTTAAATGACAGCCCAGCACAGGCCCCTATTACACACACTAAAAAAAGTCAAAACTCCACCATCTGTGACTTTGTTGAGCTACGTATTTATTTAAATAAAAACATGTTATGTAAATGCAAGATCAGAGAGCAAAATGTGACAGAAATATAATTCCTAGGGGCCATGTTTACAAAGTGTCTGCCAAATACTGGCTTATAATAAATTATCCGGTCAAAATATGACACATACAACCAACCAGAACTCATATGAGGGTTATTTACATCAGTTTTATTGTGGCTTTGTCCCCACCACTGTATAACATAGCTAATACGGTGGAATATCTCTATTTGTTGAGTTTAATACATGACCATTTATATTTAGATTCATTCATTTATCCACCGACCTACAAAAACCAAAAAGATGAATTTATCAAACTGAATAAGTTACAAGTCCTCCAAAATTCAATGCAGGATGTGGTTTGATAGTTGGGTTCAAATTAAGTTCATAAAACACATATAGTTCCCAATCCCAATCTGACTGAGACACATCTGAAGCTGTGAAATATAGCCATACACAAACATGACATGAGGAATCATCTATTTTTGTGTTTGCAAACCGCATGACACGTCAGCTTTTCCGAATGCATCAACACAGTCATACAAGCATTGTTGCAAACACAATGGCTCTCCAGCTTCAGCACCATGATAACAAGAGACATTTGCAATAGAAATGCTACAGTGCTATTTCTTCAACAAAAACATGTGGACATCACAACCCTTACCAAAATTAATGGTTTTATCATAGTAAAACTGCTTAATTTTATTTTTATCAGACAACTGTATTAATAAAATCATAGCCATAGGTAACTGTCTAGAGCTACAATTGAAATTTATAAATAATACAATTGAATTACTTACAATTGAATTTATTTACTTGTATATTTGATTAAAGTTCTACTTTGACCCCTTATAATAGGGTTTTTAATTTTTTTTATTTTTTTGAGGGAGGGGGCACAACAATACTATTCTGCTTAGGGCACCCATTTGGCCAGCAGTGGCCCTGCATATATCAATATTTGGTTATTATTATTATTTTAGTACCTAAAATGTTTCCTCAGTTTTGTGTCCTATGATTACTTGGAATCATGGAGTGAGTTGATTTTTTTTCAAGTGTGACTGAAATAATACATCAATTACACGCTCTCCCTCTCTGTCATGTCAGTTCATTAACAGGTGGCCTAATGCACAGAGTGAGCTATCAGTTTAAATGACAGCCCAGCACAGGCCCCTATTACACACACTAAAAAAAGTCAAAACTCCACCATCTGTGACTTTGTTGAGCTACGTATTTATTTAAATAAAAACATGTTATGTAAATGCAAGATCAGAGAGCAAAATGTGACAGAAATATAATTCCTAGGGGCCATGTTTACAAAGTGTCTGCCAAATACTGGCTTATAATAAATTATCCGGTCAAAATATGACACATACAACCAACCAGAACTCATATGTGTGTTATTTACATCAGTTTTATTGTGGCTTTGTCCCCACCACTGTATAAAATAGCTAATACGGTGGAATATCTCTATTTGTTGAGTTTAATACATGACCATTTATATTTAGATTCATTCATTTATCCACCGACCTACAAAAACCAAAAAGATGAATTTATCAAACTGAATAAGTTACAAGTCCTCCAAAATTCAATGCAGGATGTGGTTTGATAGTTGGGTTCAAATTAAGTTCATAAAACACATATAGTTCCCAATCCCAATCTGACTGAGACACATCTGAAGCTGTGAAATATAGCCATACACAAACATGACATGAGGAATCATCTATTTTTGTGTTTGCAAACCGCATGACACGTCAGCTTTTCCGAATGCATCAACACAGTCATACAAGCATTGTTGCAAACACAATGGCTCTCCAGCTTCAGCACCATGATAACAAGAGACTGAGACACTGATCTGTTTTCTGCTTCTGTTCAGGAGGCATTATTGCCCTAATGCACACAACTTGAGCACAATTGTCAGGACACTGTGTGGCGCATTTGTGATTAGAGTTTTAAGATGCAGCTCCTGCTGTGGGCGATATACTCTTGCACTCTCTAACCAGTGCAAAGGTTAATAAAGTCACAGAGAGACATTTGAATTCAGTCCCTCAGGTGTGCCTGCTGGGCGAGCCGCGCGGCCTGGTCTCCATGAAACCCTCATGGGTCAGTGTGTGAGATGTCCAGCTATGACAGATAGTCGCCACAGTTTGTTTTCTGCTCTATGACGGATCTAAAGGCTCTTTCGTTATTTTAGTTAAGGCTCATCTGCTAGCATTGCAAATGTTTGCTCTTTTTATTATGTACTATAATAATATCTAAAAGCATACACCAAAATGATGTTAAAGTTTTAAACAATTCAATCATTTTATTAAAATATAATATATAATACTGTTTCAAATAATAAAATACATATATACGTACATACAAAAAAATTAATCTTGTAGTATTCTAAAAACTGTTAAAAAATTGCAGTGTATAACTGGCCCTACTAACAGGCTGCAGCAGAACCAAAAATTGTAGCCATCATTTTTTTAATGGAAGGAAATGGACAGTACTTATATTTCATTTTTAAATTGTATTCATGGCTTTTGCAGCATAGGTCAGTAGAGAACAACAGTGGGAGAGCGAGGAACCTCTCAAACCCCAGATATGACAGCCACTGCTGTGCTACAGCTATTTTAAGGTGCTGTTTTGAAGTTAATTAAACAGAATATTAATGAAAGGTTAATGAATATGAACAGAATATACTGAAACAATCTGAGTGTAAAATTACATTATACTTATATTAGAAAAGGTTGTTGGGAGAAATATCGTAATATCTTTAAAAAAAAGCACAGGATAGTTCAGCTAAATCTATTTATTCATGCGCCACTCTGGAATACTTGATTCTGATGGCCAATCGCAGCATTGGTTTTCAAATATTATTGTACAATGATACTACATTAGTATACATGACTGTTTTCCTATATTTATCATTTAGTTAGAGTAGTTTCTAGGGGTGGAAAAGTTCTCTGTAAAAAATCGAAACTTACGGTTCTCCACACACAGTTCGGTACGCACTAGGACCGCGGTTCAACTTAAATCTGACAATGCATCTGTAATATTTAAACAACATGTAAAAACAAACAGGGTTTGGCTGTTTCTGTTGATGGATGTGCATTCTGGCTTCCCAGAACATTACAACAACAGCGATGAAAAAAAAAACGTGGACAAAACATTCACTCTTGTTCAATGCGAATGCCTTATGCTGGAATATGAGCATTTATTCCATCATCATGCTGATGGTGCGCGTGCACAGGTGAGACCTGAACAGAACACGTTGATATCTGTGTTTAAACTAAACTCATTTAAGCCTTGCCAGTTTAAACATTTAAGAGCCAGAACATGCAAGCTCTCACGCAGTGAGAAGATTTGTGCGTGCGCTCATCCGAAGCGTGCAAACCTGCGCCTCAGAACGCGAGCAAACAAAGCTCTCTCTGAAGTATTGTTTTGGACAGTTTGAATGGACAAATTCAGACAAAAATTATGTCAAAATGCCCGTCTTGGTAAGTTTCAAAGCAGACATAGCCGGCTGAAAGTATACTGTATCAGTGCATTCTCTTAAAGTGACAGCACTTTCTTAATATTAATCAAACAGCCAGGGGCGATTCTAGGATTTTCATTTTAGGGGGGCTCAGCCCCCAATAAGTGTATAATATATATATATATATATACACAGTATCTCACAGAAGTGAGTACACCCCTCACATTTTATTATATCTTTTCATGTGACAACACTGAAGAAATGACACTTTGCTACAATGTAAAGTAGTGAGTGTACAGCTTGTATAACAGTGTAAATTTGCTGTCCCCTCAAAATAAATCAACACACAGCCATTAACGTCTAAACCGCTGGCCACAAAAAGTGAAAATGTCCAAATTGGGCCCAATTAGCCATTTTCTCTCCCCGGTGTCATGTGACTCATTAGTGTTACAAGGTCTCAGGTGTGAATGGGGAGTAGGTGTGTTAAATTTGGTGTAACAAATTCACTCTCACTCTCTCATACTGGTCACTGGAAGTTCAACATGGCACCTCATGGCAATGCCACATGCACTGGAATATGTATTACATTGAAAGTAAAATTTTCAAATGAAAATGGAAACATGATTGTTTTATAAAGTATGCGTTCATATGTGCTTCATTTTCACTGTAAAGTTTTCGCTGCATTTACCCCTCATCACACCACAGATGAGGGGTAAACGCAGCGAAAACTTTACAGCAGATGTGGAACCGATTGCTCCCCCATGATATTTTTAAACTGTATTTATGACAAAGAAGTGCGCAGATGCAGATATTATAACAATCTATCGATAAACACACACCTTGTCCTGTCCTGCGGTCTGTGGATTGAAAAAGAACGCGCTGAAAGATGAGGAGCTGATCGAAGTCTGCCGCAGTTTTCAAATGACTGAGGCGATCACGAATTCATGTACAATTTATGGAGCTAATCGCAAAATTTTAGGGGGGCTAGCCCCTAAATGGCCTGGTGACACCCATACATACAGCAACAACAAGGAAATCACTCACTGCTCTTGATTGAATAGCTTTTGTAACTTTAATAAAGATTCATCTTTAATTTATACAGTAAAATATGCAATGCTATTTTACATTTGATTACTTTATTCAATTTCTGTATCTAAAAACTAATGTTAGACCTACCTAAAAAAAACTCATTCAGTTTATTTTTTTTGTATCTTTACTCTATTGTATTTATTTGTGCTGTTGCTTGTAGTTAGATTATTCTTATTTTCTTTATTTTTATTTGACAGTATACCCTAAACTTAGCACATACCGAACCATGACTCTAAAACCATGATACAAACCGAACCGTGAGTAAGTTGACCCGTTCCACCCCTAGTAGTTTCATTTTATTTGTTGCTGCCAAGCAATAGCCAGAGCAGCCTCAAGAGACTTAACATGTTACAGGTTCTGTGGAATATTCACAGAATGTCACTCATTCAGGCAAGGACATCTCAGCCGCACACAGTATTATGGTCTCGCTCGGTTAGTCAAGGACAACTGACTCAGTTTTTAACCCTGGGTAATTGGCTCAGTGAGTGTTTCCTGCATTGCTATTCAGGAGCAGCACCAGACGACTCTTTACGTGGCTAACGGCACACAACTACAAACTTACGGGCCAAAGTGCCATCTAATGTGTGAATGAATCACTCAACTAAGCCGATTCGATTCGAACGAATCAGTCTGAATCAAACAGAAATCACCGAACTAATTCAGACAAGTCACCTCACTATATGTGTATGTATATCGGCATCTGTTGTCAGATTTCAGTAGAATCAATCATAAAACAATCAGACAAAACACGCTGTCATTCATCCCAACCACCTCCGTCATTACTCGTTTGACTGGTCGTTGGAATACAGCTGAAATCGTTTCAAGCTCTGAGGATTACCAAAGCTCAAGCTTGATTATGGGCTGCTCTCCGGACTACAGACATCTGTGAGACGGGCTGACAAATCAGTGTAGCACCCTAAGTGGAGCCCACTGACAGAGGGGAAGAAAGTGTTTATCAGGAGCTGACCTCATGATGACACATGCGAACAGGAGCTACAAAAAACAGTTCTGAATCCACTGAAAACATATCAAATTTCTCCCACGCATTAAGATTAACCCTAATCCTGACCCCAGACATGATTTAAGGGCATTTTACACATTCAGCTTGTGATATTGCCTCCTCTCGTGTACAGCCGTTTTCCCGTTGAGCAAACACAGCGACGGCTGCTTCAGCTCCAAATATGTTGGATGAGGAAATTACTGTAAATATTGCATTCAGTAGTGTTGCATTTAATAAAAAAACTGTCCATCAAAGACTAAACTTTCAATATCAATTAGAGTTACCGATAATTCAAGCGTGTGGTAACAAATAAAACAACCCGAAAATACGACAGTGAAATGTCGTCACACTGCTTTTTCACGACTCAGAATAGATTTAGCTAGTGTTTAAGTGAGAACTAAAAAAAATAATCAAAAATAATGAAATAAATATAAATGGTATATATTTCTCCATAAAATATTTTTTACTGGTGAAGTATTGTAATTTATTGATCAATATTGGATATTTAACTATGCATGTTTATTTTCTTTATTTTTTACATTTAGATTACATTTGCCATCATTTAACAAATTCATCTTTAGTATGTAAAACAATAAATTTTTTATAATAATCATAACATCAGCTGTATCACTCTGGATTAAAGTCTCTGCTGAATGAATAAATGAAAAATGTAATCCACCATAGCATGAAAAAATAATGATTGACTTCATTGTTGTTTCACCGGAAGATCAAGTTATGACATTTTGATAAAAAAAAATATATATACAAGGTCAAAACATTAAAGAATAAAAAAAATTGACAAATGGAATGGATGAATTGTTCACAATAACATCATGGAGTGTACGTTTACATGACAATGATGTATTAAAAATGAAAAATATTTTCCTTTGCGCTTTTGAAACTTTTTGCGTACAGATGACGTTGTCAAAATGATCCCAGTTCACAGATCTGCGAAAACAAATTAAAATGCTTTATAATTATGCACTCCAATAATCCAATTTACAACTTTAATTATTTTTTCTGATTTATTTTTGGCATTTTTACCTTTATTATGATAGGACTGATCAGAGCTGACAGGAAGCGAAGTGGGAGAGAGATAGGGGTGCGGGATCGGGAATGGTCTTCGAGTCGGGATTCGAACTCGTGACACCCGTAGTGTAACGACTCTGTATGTCGGTGCGCTGTCCACAAGGCTATCAGCATATTCAGTGCTGACTGAAAAATCTATTTTTACAGGTTTCATTTCAGTTACCGTTTCCCCTGTACAGCATTTAACAGTTTATCATAAAGAAAAATGTTTCTTCATAGAAAGACTGCAGAAAATAAACTGCTGGTACGACTTAATTTTCACTGTCTAGACTGAGTGCGCCTTGCCACCACAGAGACAACTCATTTAATTAGCAAAATCCGATGGGTGTCTAATCAATTACCCACCTTTAATTAACTACAACACATTTAAAGAGCCAATCAAGACATTTTGAGAAAAATCACAGACTGACGAAGCAACTTTTCCTTGATATCCATGCTATCAAGAATCCTCCTCCCGCTCCACTCCTTCCCTCTGACGTTTCCCCTTCATTTTCCCATCAGCAAGTGAAGCGTGGCGTTTAAAACGAGCCCTTGTGCGTCCTATCCTATAATAAGAGAACCGTGGACAAAAACACCTTTGATAATGATAACAGTCTCAGGTGGTATTTAACAGAGGTGGTACGACAGAACAACACATGCCTGCGGGGTGCGTGCGCAAAAACATCCAGTGTTAATTGTCAGGCAGGCGCACCGTAATGAGACTGTCCAAAATAAATTAGCGGGATAACACTCGGCTCGAAAGTGTGACTCATGAACTTGTGAACAGGGCATGGAGAGAAGAAAAGATAATAGTACGAAGGCGGGATTTTTTTATAGCACTCAGGCACCCTGCTGATCTCCAGTGCAGAGCTGTGTGAAAATGGGAAGAGAACGGGTGAATTATTCTCGCTCGGTACAGCGCTGCTGTTCTCTTTAGATGTACAGAAAACTCAGCAGCTGTTTGCACAGCAATCACCCATGAGCATGTGAATACAAGACTCTACTGTACTCTCTATACACTGAATCCAGTTAGGGACCATGCTTTTGAAAGCTTCAAAGAGGAGGGAAGCATGTATGAGCAGGTCCACATGGAAACTTTTTTCACATTTTAAGCACTCACTTAAAGGTCACATATTGTACACCTTTCTGGAGTTTTATTTTAGGTTTTGATGTCCTTAAGAATATATATTTGCGGTATAAGTACCAAAAACCATTTCAATATATTTTTACAGCTCCTCTCTCAAGAGCTCTGCTGAGAACAGGTCAATTTTGGCCTGTCTAATTAATATTCATGAGCCTCTCTTCTGATTGGCCTGTTGTGTTCTGAGTGACGCACGGCCAGGCCAACCACAGGTAACTAGGGTCAGCCGACGTCACAGCGCTAGCTGGAGGCAGCAAAACAAAGAGGAAACTGGAGACGGCCCATTCAAACCAGCGCAGATTCGGGAGCTTATAAGGAGCTTAAAATATCATCTTGTTGTGATGTTGGGTGCCAGAATCGACGTGATACAGCCTCAAATTAGAAATTTGATAGTAACAATTCTGTCAGCTCGTCCATCCTTTGAGTGAGTGTAACGTTACAGGCCGGCCGATCTGGTTTCTTGGTTAAAGTTAACCTTTTCGACATGTTTCCGTGTTGTCGTTGCTCAGCAATGGCATGGACGCGATGTTGTCTGGGGGTTTGGCAAAAGGAGAGTGGGACGGTGGGCAGTGCTCGGGGTGGTGACTGAAGGTGGTGACTGTGTAGTTCTGACATCAACTTTTTACGGAAGTCACAACGGTTCGTGAAAAATCACAGCTACTTTATGCAGGCTGTGTGCATTTCACTGTGGACTGACTGTTTTGAAACTTATATGGTAGTTAAATAGCCCCTAGACCTCAGTTATCGTGAAAAAAGCCAGGAAATTTCAGTTTTGACAATATGGGACCTTTAAGCGGAAAATCTGTAGAATGGATTTTTATGTGGTAAAAATATGTTAAACTGATCTGTACTACACTTTAAAAAAAATTTAAAATACGCCACTTGCATTATTAAATTGTCAAACAGGTTCCCCCAAACGCTCTCCTGGCATACTATTGGTCATCCACACCGATAGCCCCACCTCAAAATCATGCTATTGGATGAGTCAATGTTGCTGTTGTTGGACTGTTTGGGATGTTCAAACAAACAGAGCAATGTTTTCATAATGCCATAGCAAAGGCTCTTTCAAGGGAAGTCGGTTCATTTGGCGGCCATATCTGAAAGACCTCCGGGCAGCTTTTTCAAGCATGACAGCTTTTTCGGGCAGCTTTTTCTATTTATTTGAATGGGGAAATACTGAATGGGTCATATGATGCTGCAAAAAAAAACAGTATTTGGTGTAATAAAATGTGTTTATGTGGTTTAAGGTTAAAAAACACATTATTTTCCACATACTGTACATTATTGTTTCTCCTCTATGCCCCGCCTTTCTGAAACGCGTAGATTTTTACAAAGCTCATCGGTCTGAAAAAGCAAGGTGTGCTGTGATTGGCCGGCTATCCAGTGCGTTGTGATTGGCCAAATGCCTCAAGCGTGAGACGGAAATGTTATGCCCCTTGCTATATTGTGATGATACCCTGTCAGGCTGGAGCGATGATTCAAAAACATGAAAACCCATTATTATGAGGCATTCGTTGCATCCAGTGGGGACATAATTATGGATTATAATGACTTATACTGTCTTTTTACGCGTCGCGTTGCATCGCGCCGCATAAACATAAAACCATGTCAGCATTTGTGATCGGAGTAATTACAAACAACAAGCCCTACCCTACACTGCCCAAAAAACTCGCTTTAAATATATAAAATATAAAAACTCTTTAAATATAGAAGATGTACTTACAGTATGTGAGTCAGAACAGCCGGCATTGTAGTCTACTCTCCCAGGATCAGTAAACAGTCCTCCATAAAATGTGCTGCACACATCCGAATATTTGGGTTGAAGTGTTCTGGAACAGTGTTGTAAATACAACTTAACCACTGATTTCTAGTCGTGTCCATTTTTGGACGTCACAGCGTCACACACCGCGGCCTACAGTGAGCAGAGGCCGGGGGCTAGCGTGAGGAACGGCGGGAGCGTTAGAGTGAGCAGAGGCGGGTGGGCTTGAGAACGGTGCGGCCGGCGATTTCGACGAAGGAGTGTCCAGAAGGACATGTGACGACTCCGGGCTGGACTCCGCTTCGTCCACGGTGAAAGCCGATCCGGCGATCCACAGCGCGAACTTGTAGTATTTCCTCAGAAACCAGCAAGGATCAGCTCCAGGCATGACGAAGCAGATATCGTCCTCTTTTGGAAGGCCAAACAAAGTAGTTTCGCTTTCACAACGAAGCACACAGCGTCTTTACGACATGGCGGTGGAAACAACAATACTACAGTGAGAATAAAAGTTATGCCTTCTTTCTTTGCGTGAACATTTGGGCGGCGTTATGCAAATCTTCCCACATAGTGACCTAGATATGTGGGGGCATGTTAGAATGAGCCGTTTTAGGTAAGCGTGGCTGACTCTTAACTTTTATAAAGAATATCTCTTTGGATTGGAGACTTTAGTCTTTTCAACTTTACAGACCTTCTTTATGCACCAAGAGCTTGTAACACTCCAAAGAGAAAGGAAAAATTTAAATCGCATCATATGACCCCTTTAAAAAGCATTTCAGGTTGGTCGAGCCCATGTACATACGCAATTTCAAGCACACGATTCGGGAAACTGACTGTTTCTGTTGCAACTGAAGCCTCTAACGGCAGCTATAGTGACACAATGACTATACTAATTGCCGATTGGCACTTTTATTTATAAATCGGGACTTATTCCACCATATTGCGAGTTTAGCATACCCACGTAAACTAGTGTTTTTCCTTGATGACTCACCAGAGCTAATCACCAGTACATGATTTAGGCACATCAAGCATGCTGCATGCTTTTTTGCTCACTGACGTTGACGAGATTAACCCCTAAGGTATCGAACTTTGGTATTTAACGACATTTGTTTTTGGTACTCAATGAGATCGATAATTATAATTATGACAATTTGGTCGGTACTTAAATAGTATCAAATTCATTACCCATCCCTAAGACTTTGGTCATCAGGCCTGGAGATTTTGTGGATATTGACTGGCTTACTTAAAGATATCTGCAAATTAAGCTAGGATTTAAAAAAAATTTACTCAAAAATTAAATGTTAATATTTACTCTTATAGGAGACAATTTAATTAATATCCATTTGGGTGATTCCAATACAATGGAAGTCCAATAGGCACATTTTACACTGTCAACCGTTACTGAAATGCAGAAGAATTAGGGCACATTTCCACCATCTACTGGCCTGGAGTATAAAGTGCTGGATGCCACAGGAATGCAATGGCAAAACCTCAAATATTGAGTTGTTTAGTCTTTAGAGTACTTTTTAAAATGGTAAGCAAGCTACAGTGTACTTTTTAGCTGACACTCTTGGGTGCCTTATTGAAGTTACCATGAAATCAAAACTGACAATTCTTATGTAATATTGCATGGATTATAATTAATGATTTATTCGTGCACATCATTATTTGTTTCGAGCTCATATGCAACATTCCAAACAATTCCTGATGGACAAAATCAAGTCCAAGTACATTTGTTCTTGTTTGATGAGCTGTTTCAGTGGGATATATTTCACAATAGGGAAGAAAAGAGCAGACATTGTTTTTTTTCTGTGGAAGAAAATAACTTATAAGGGTCTGAAATGACATGAGGGTGAGATGCCATAATTTTCATTTTGGGTGAACTATCCCTTTAAAGAAGGAAACATCTAACTTAATTTCAAACCTAATTTTATATCAGATACTAATTGTATACTTGTTTTACTTGCTTTCTCCCTAAATCTCCAGCATCTTACACTCCGTATTTCCATATCACTCTCTGGCCATCACAAGCAAAGCACAATAAACGTGGCATTTCCACGGTGACCTTCCACTAACCAAAGTTCACATTTGCTAATTGAAACTGGGTTACAAGAGAATAATTGGCTTCATTTCTTTCTCTCTGTAAGACAGCACATCAACACTGTTGCTTGTGCCAACGCAAACCTGGAGGTCCAGTCTCAGTCTCTGCCAATGACAATGCAATCAGACAGTTCAGATGGGCGTGAAAACCAGACTCTTCGCTTTTAATGGATTTTGGAGAAATGAGACTCTCCAACAGCAGCCACTGACTCAGTTATCGTAAAACTGGAGGAGACTGCAAGAAAATCTGATGCTCCTTGATTATTTCTTTTACTGAGACTTATATCTTTGACTTACACTCTGAAAGTACAGAGGAGCAGTTTAAATGTGAATTGGGGTTTTGAATACATATATTAAATGTGTAGTTTCACTTCCCAAAGGCATTTCCAAACTTTTTGGTCAGACGAACCTCTTTGACCTAAAATATTTACTTGAGATTTAAGTTAATTGCAAATGGTTCCATGACATGCAAATAGACAAATAAAATACTCTATCTTTAAGTGTTTTGTTTTGACTGTTTTTATTATAAGATCATTTATGTATTTTAATTTAAAAAAAAATTTATTTAAAGGTGACAATGACATGAAAATCTGACTTTTCCAGATTTTAATTTTTTAAGTGCTATAATCAGGTCCCCTGTGCATCTACCAACCAAGGAAAGTGAAAAAGATTAACCCAGTAACTTTGTTTTGGTAAGCCTTTTTCTGCAAGCGTCTGAAAAAACGAGCGATTACTGCCCCTTACCACCCATGGTGCCGTCATTTTGATTTCGCAAGTGACAACGGTGTACCAGTTCTATTGCCACGGCAAAAGTTTGAGCAAAACTTGCTAACTGTTCTGTCTTTGGCTGCACAGACGAGCACAGAACACTATTTACAGTCCCAGCCTCAGAGGAGACAACAGAGCAGTTGCTTTACTGATTTATTTACTGTATATTGCTGCTGCCACACAGATCTAAAATAAACATGCGATTTATTTCCCAGCTGTTTACCTTGACGGACATAACTGACTGTTTTTGTAACTCTTATGTCTTCAACGTAAACTTGTGTGTAAATGAGAACTTAGTTTAGTACTCACATGCCGTCTGGTGGCTGCTTTCTGTCCGTCTGCTTCTGATGTGTGCGCTCAGAAAACCGTATATCAGATGTTTAAACTAATATGGTTTAAAATGCATGAATTCAGCACGATAAACATGATAATAAAAACCAAAACAGATGTTTTTTAGCAGGGCTGAGCTGTAATGGCTCTATTCTGGAAAAGGGGGCGGGGAGCAGCAGCTCATTTGCATTTAAAGAGACAGTCCCGAAAAACAGCGTGTTTCTGCTTCCACTCAAAATAGGCATTTTCAAAATGAATGATCTGTGGAGTATTTTGAGATGAAACTTCACAGACACATTTTGGGGACACCAGAGACTTATATTACATATTGTAAAAAGGGGCATAATATCCTTTAATTAATTATTAGCTTTTCTTCAACACACAAACCCCAGTTTGTGAAACTAGAGCAGTAAAATAATCTAATATAATTTCACTCAAATCTAAATAAAATGCTAAAAAAGCACATTAAAAAAAGATTTAAACTTAAATCATATTTCTTTTTTCCTCTTAACATTATTTTATTGCAATCACAAAATGAATTGTGGTTCATTTAAAATATCAATACTCTCAGTTTCTGTTAATAATAATTAAAAAAAAATCTCTAAACAAATTCCTCAATTTTCTCTCAGAAACGCAATACTTGCTTTTGAATATTATGTTGGACAATAAAATGATGATTCTTCAAACAGAAATGCAAAAACAATAGCTGTTTTCAAACAGGTTTCTCTGAACATTCCCTCCCTCTTCCATTGGTTGGACAAACAAAAAAATTGTCCAACCCCAAACTCATGCTATTGGCTGAGCCAAAGCTGCTGTTGTCAGACCATTCAGAAGGCTCAAACAAATAGCACAATATTTAAAGGGGCCCTATTATGCTCTTTTACAAAGTCTTGATTTTGTTTTGGGGGTGTACTAGAAGAGGCTCTCATACTAGGTTGTTTGAAAAACACATTATTTTTCACATATTTTTCATTATTACATCACCTCTCTCTCCCCAGTCTGGCATGAACGGCTCGAATAGTTCCTGTATCAAATGAAGGAATGCCTTCTGAAATACGAAATGTGCTGTGATTGGTTAGCTGGGCCAGTGTGTGTTGTGATTGGCAGCACTCGGCGCCTGG
Organism: Sinocyclocheilus grahami; assembly: GCF_001515645.1. NCBI lineage: Eukaryota > Metazoa > Chordata > Actinopteri > Cypriniformes > Cyprinidae > Sinocyclocheilus > Sinocyclocheilus grahami. The sequence goes on along the minus strand of NW_015505209.1, from coordinate 2,473,615 downwards.
TCGGGAAATGTCATGCCCCTTACCATAGCTGCCTGCTGCGAGCTTCAGTGTAAATATTGTGTCAAAATCAAATCAATCTGAGCGCGATTTAAACCCCGATGATTGTAACCACTCTAAGTTCGTCTGTCTTGGGAAAGCTAGCGTGTCTCCGACATAGTGATAACACTCGTTGCCTTCTCTAGTGCAGCTCAACCAGGTTTCATCCCATTCGTCAGTATTTGTGATATCACAAATCCCGGAAAATATGCGTTGTAGTCCGAACGAGTCGTTCGTTGTAGTTTTTGAAAAGTGATTTCTGTTCAATAAAATATCTCCTTTTGAAGTGGAGTTTGAGCTTTGTAACTTTGCAGATCTTTTTTATGCTCAAACAGCAACATTACAGACTAACTAAAGTTGAAAAAGTGAAAAAGCATAATAGCACCCCTTTAAACAGCATTTAAAAAGCCAGTGTTTACACTTGGTTACACTACAAATAGCTGTGGTTTTCTCTGTATGGTATTTAAAAAAAAAAGTTTTTTAAATGACATTTCAACCGAAATAAAGTATTTTAAGACAAGTCAGGAAGGCATCATTATGTGGTATCTTTTTTTTAAACAGTATATAATGTAGCATGATACACTCAATCGCTTAAGTGCCTCATTGTGTAGGTGTACTGGGTATATTTTAATTGACATTTATGGCTTCACTACGACTGCACTGAGCGAGAAGCAAGCTTTAAGACCTTGAGCTCAGCACAGGAGCTGTACTTATGGTACAGGCCAACATATCCCATAAATCCAGCCAAATGCTTCTCAACAAGATTAACGCATGCATTAATACTTTACAGAAATACAATTCCTCAAGCAAAGCCTGTTAGGGCATAAATGGGGGGTTATTTTGAAGACAGCACCCCCCTCCTTATTTCATTCCAAGGCCATATTTTTTAACACGACTGAATTAGATCAACATCAACTGTACACTAATGATGATTAATCATCCAGGATGAGAAGCTGTTCAAACTCTTGCAGGTTATCATCACTCCCAGCTGTCCTGTCTGAGTCCAGCAAAGCAACATGATGGCACCAGCCCGGGACTGATGTTTACGCAAGGACTTTGCCAAGTGCTAAATTTATGTCCCCACTCTATCAGCAATAAACCTGAGTTTACACTGCACCAGCTGAATACAGAAATCTGCTGGGAGCTACAGTCCAGATAGAGGTGCTATAACATTATGATCGGTCTCCAATTCATCTCTATGTATCTAAGTTATATAAAAAACAGAGCCATAAAAGAGGCTCATTAACATAAGCATCTGAAGTGCAAAGCCCATTTAAACCAGTATTGATCTTCATATCTGCTGCAAGTGGGACTGTGATATACAGCAACTGTAAAAAGAGAACATGCAGTTAATATAAATCATGTTGTCCTGTCAAAACATCGTTACCTTGGATGTGCTGGTTCACAACACTCTCCAGCCTGTCAAGTCTCTCTATAATCCTCAGCGTTTCTCCTCTGCTGTCATCGTCAAACTTTTTCTCGTGCGTTCTTCCTGTAACTTTGTCGTTTCCGTTATTAGACACATAATTGGTGATCCATCCGACGTAGAGCAGACACAAAATATTGGTCATGCCGCTTAAAATCACGCACGTGGACACCAAAGTTTTGGTTCTCCTCGTGCATGCCATCGCAACATCCCCACGTGCGCAAAGCGCGCAGAAACGGGCACAAATCCTCTACGCGTTTGGCGGCGGTTCTGCTCTCATACAGCCGGGCGGAATGATCTTCCGTATAACGTTTCGGTTCTCCGGCACATCTTATGTGACAGGGAGCTGCAGCTGCTCGGATCTGTGTGGATCTCTCTCGCTCTTGTCCGCGCTGTTTGACAGCGGGTTTACAGCTCAGCAGCACGCGCGCACGGCGTCAGAGCCAGAAGGACACGCGCTGCTGTTGACAGCCAATGAAGTTCAGCAGCAGTAATGGTTTACATTAGATATCAAGTGGGGGATACCAAATTGTTTACTGTACAAACATGTCGTTTTCCAAACTTAGAAATGTATTGGTGTTATGCTAATTTGTAATAGCTTAATCTGGCTAACGTTAGCTTCCAGGCGCCAAAATGACTGGACGTTGAAAACAACAGTAAAAAACAAAACGGTTTTAAAAACGGTAAATCTTATTGTTTTGTAATCCTAACTATTCAATATGAATATTTATGTTCGTATTCTCTTTTTACTTAAACAAGTTTAACACATGTGGACTGTAGGCCAGCCTGGTCTACTACAATAATGTCTGTCAGTTATCCTCATTTGAGGAATTTTCTAGTGCTTTCAAACATTAATCGCGATTAATCGCATCCAAAATAAAGTTTTTGTTTATGTAATATATGTGTGTGTGCTGTGTATATTTATGTACATATAAATACACACAAATACAGTATATGTTTTGAAAATATTTACATGTGTATATTTATATTTATATAATTTATATTATATATAAATATATTCAATATACAAATATAACATTGTTCTTAAATATGTACATGTATGTGTGTGTATTTATATATACATAATAAATATACACAGTACACAAACATATATTATGTAAGCAAAAACTTTTATTTTGGATGCAATTAATCGTGATTAATCGTTTGACAGCACTAGAATTTTCTTAGCAAATTTGCAAATAATTTGTCAGCATATCATGTAATAAATAATTTGATGAAAATTCCAGTTGGTTTACAGACCTAAAGACTAAATTGTTATTTGCTAATTATATGTTTGTATTTATCATTGTTTTCCCTGCTTTCCTTGCCAACCTGCATTTTTGGATCCTAACAATCAGTTGAGAACCACAGGTTTGACTCACACCCCATCTGCTCCAAACCACAGCAGTGATTATTTTTAACTGTTGTGATCTTATGTAAATAAAATCACCAATTAAATGAACTCTCTGTTAAAACCAAAGAATTCTAACTAAAGTCAACATGAACTCACAAATTGATCCTATTTACTTTATTAATGCACATTCCTGAGCTTAATTTTTGCAATTCATCTTTACAAAGTTATTACAAAAAAAAAAAAAAAAAAAAGTTTGTTTTTGCTATGTTTCTTAAATTATGCTTCTTTCCAGATGACGTACGGAGAAAGCTACCCATTAGCATTCGTATTCATCTTAGTGGCACTTCTAACACTTCATTTCTGCCTCCTCTTTTTGCTCACAGGAACCAAACCTTGATTTCTTGTTTTGGATGATGTGAGGAATCTTTTTTACTTTTCGCACCGTGCACCTGACACTATTCTAGTATGTAACAGCAACTTTTCACAATCCAGTCCATTCCAGATGGATAAATTCAAGCCTTTTCCTGCATTATTTCTTGAATACCATTCAAATACATGATATTACATAGGTAAAATGGGTTGGAACGGCGTTTTACGTTAATTTCAAAGTTATTAAACCATTACAAAATGTTCCAGCAGGCTATTCAGGCAAGGTACTGTATTTAGGGAGTCGATGAAGCAAACTTGACATAATTGCTTGATAGTAGTTACATAATAGTTTGTGTTTTACTGTATTAAATATATCTGACAGTACTATTTAACATTCAAGGGCGATTAAAGACTTTTTAATAAAAAATTTGACTATAGTTTAAATATTTAGAGAATTTCTGTTTGAAGACAAGGGGGGGCCAATTCCCCTCTCTGTTATGTCCTCTTAAACGGTCAGGTTGTAACTCAAATGAAAGCATGCAATCGAACAGCCTTCAAAGATGATCCTCATCAGCCTCCCCACTCCATTCGGGGTTTTCAGGGTGATCAAGCGAGAAGAAAAAAAGCATCAGAGAAACATTACGTTAACAGATGGAGTCAAGAGCAAACTACCCTGAGGCGCTGGCTTTGATCTTTGTCTTTGGCGCGCCAACTTACTCTTTCACCGGTTTAGTTTACCCAAATGTACGCAGAGACACCAGCAGGGCCACCGCTGCATGAAATGATGCATGAAATATGAATGGACACTGAAATATTAAAGGGCAGAGAATTTCTCTGTAGAGATCAAGGCCAGTAATTACTTCAAAACATTTAGAGGATCTAGACCTAAGGTCTATGAATTATTGATCTTAAAAGAGAAAATGCCGCAGTTCAGTTTAGATTTAATAAGGGGTTTGGGGGAAAAAAAGGTGAGAACTTACAGTACGACTTCTTGTAATGAAAGTCTGTGTCTTCTTGGAGATGTGAAGACCTGGAGACTTTATCTACAATATCCGGCTCCACCAGCTGAAATAATCAGATTGCTTTAGAGAGCGCATCAATTTTTTGAATTGTTAGTTTTGTTTTACACTAAAAATATTTCTACATCCTTAAAGCAAGACAAATGTACTCTGCACCACCTGGTTAACGACACATCCAGCCGTGACTTCCCGTGGCAATGTATTTAAGCATGGAGCCTATGACTCAGCTATGCATAAGATCAGTGAGACAGAATACACTCCGTTCTGTCTGCCACAGCCCCCACTGCAGTGAGATATTATTGGGCTGTAATTTAAACTGAGAGGTCTAGGGTATATCGGCTATGTAACAGAAAGAAGGAGATGCTGCCTAGAATATCAATAGCAATGGTGGTTCTTGCCCAGAAGAGCAATGTGAAATTTCCTTAATCAGAATCCGTAGTTCTGATGCAGAGCATGTGACGGTGCATTAATCTGATTGCTTTTCAACAGAACCTAGTTGACCTACTTGGTGAATGTTGAAACATGTGGAGGATTATGGTTATGCAAATCCACGTATACCAAGGTTTGTTTGGGAGTTAAAATCACCCTTACCTTTGACTAATATTATTACAGAATAGGAATAGGGCACCAGTGTTTTCAGATGCACCAACTCACTAAACTACTGTTTTCAGTAGCCAGCAGCTGAGTTGTTTTAAAAATGGTGTCACTTTTCCAGAAAGCAGCAGTGTAATTGGTTTGAATCAAAAATATATTTTTACAAAAAGATATAAAGGATTTCTTGTACATTTTTCACTTGAAATAAATTATTGGGTATGTCTAAAAAATATTAGATTCATCCACAGAAAATCTACGCTGAAGCACAAGTGACATAAAAATGTTGCAGTTTTACGTTTCACACAGATATGGCAATAGAGAACCCAGAATTATACTGTACTTTTAAAGTTAAAATGAAACAGAAGTGGCAGATCTTTTTTCCTTGTTTTTACGTACATCCAAATACAACGGTTTATCAAAAAAGTTCAAATGTGGGGCGCGGACTTGGTGTAGTTCATCAGTTGTTGATTGGATGTTGAGATGTGGGTGCTGCAGTTCAGTATAGAGGGGAAGAGTGTAAGTGGAGATCTTCGTAAGAAGTCTAATATTTTGTTTAAGATTTAGCTTTTTAATAATTTATTTTATTTCAGATAACAGTTAATTTATTTATTATTTTTTGGTACAATCCTGATTTAAAAAAATTTATTTTCTTCAAATGAACATGAATATGTCATTCTATTTCAGATTCATTCACAAACCTTCATTGTTTTTGAATACTCTGATTATATTATAATTCATATAATCTGATAGTTATATGTTTTAAAATATATTGCCTCTCATAAAAGTACGGTGGCCGAGAGAGCTCAACATGCTGCAAATCGCTCACAACACAAACAAATAAAGAAACCCGCTGAAAAAACAGAATCGTGCTGCAAATGCTCACAACACAAACAAATAAAGAAAGGAGATGCAAAAACAGAAACGTGCTGCAAAAGCTCACAACACAAACAAATAAAGAAACGTGCTGCAAAAACAGAAACGTGCTGCAAAAGCTCACAACACAAACAAAGAAAGAAAGGAGCTGCAAAAACAGAAACGTGCTGCAAATGCTCACAACACAAACAAAGAAAGAAAGGAGCTGCAAAAACAGAAACGTGCTGCAAATGCTCACAACACAAGTAAAGAAACGCGCTGCAAAAACAGAAACGTGCTGCAAAAGCTCACAACACAAACAAATAAATAAACGCGCTGCAAAAACAGAAACGCGCTGCAAATGCTCACAACACAAACAAATAAAAGCGCTGAAAATAGGCACAGACCACATTGGAAATGTTTATGGGAACCGCAAAGTGACAAACATGGCTGGGACATATTTATCAATGTTTGCTCTGAAAGGTGAGAATTTTGTTTATTTTAACATCCTGATCATATGATTCCTTTGCTGCTGTTTCTTCTTAATTATTAGCCTAAATAAGCTGACGAAATACACAGTTACAGTAACTGTGAAAGCATGTAAGCTGGCTAACTTACTTTACAACTTCCCTTACAAAAATTAACCATATGGTTTTACTATTAAAATTAATTAATTAATAAATACATTTATTATGTAAAAAAATTAACCATATGGTTTTACTATTAAAATTAATTAATTAATAAATACATTTATTATGTAAAAAATAAATAAAAACAAAAAATGGTTACTATAGTTAAACCATGGTAACCACAAATTAACCATATATTTACTACACTAATCATAGTTTAACCATGGTATTTGTACAACCGTGGTTATACAGTGGTTACGGAAAGTATTCAGACCCCCTTAAATTTTTCACTCTTTGTTATATTGCAGCCATTTGCTAAAATCATTTAAGTTAATTTTTTTTCCTCATTAATGTACACACAGCACCCCATATTGACAGCAAAGAGTGAAAAATTTAAGGGGGTCTGAATACTTTCCGTACCCACTGTACAAATGGTAATCAATACAAAAAACATGGTTATTTTTCATTTTGTAGAGGTAATTTTGGGATTGTTGGGGGTCCTCCCGTTGTGGTCTGTACTTACGTTTTTGTATTTGGTTGTGTTGTGAGCATTTGCAGCGTGTTTTTGTATTTGATTGTGTTGCGAGTATTTGCAGCACATGTGCTGTCAAACTGATGAAGATGTTTTCTTAATTTGCTGGTGCTTTTTCTATTTGTATGTGTTTTCTGAAGTTGCAGCACTTTGAGCTCTCTCGGCCACCGTACAAAAGCCTCAATGTATAGCTACTTTTTGTTTGTGTGTATGTAGCTGACTACTTTACAGTATCTATCTTTGCTGTAGTTTAAGGGAAAATTCACCCAAAAATGAAAATTCTGTCATTCAGAAATGGTTGATGTTAGCCATTAACTTATTTTTATGGAAGTTAATGGCATATATCAACTGTTTGGTTACCAACATCAACAATCAAAATATATTCTTTTGTGCTCAATAGAAGAAAGAAATTCATACAGGTTTAGAACAACTTGAGGGTGAGTAAATGATGACAGAATTTTCATTTTTGGGCAAACTATTGCTTTAAATATTGAGTACATTGGCAGGTTACACTTAAAGAAGCTTCTCTAACACTGCATTGCAGATGTCATTTTAGATAGTGGAAGGGATTTGGGATTGCAAATGTGGGCTTCCCATTGCAAGATCAATTGAAAATGCTAATGTTGGGTCATGCTGTCCTGTGGAGAGATTTTTAGTGAATTAAGCTGTGGTCAGATCAATTCAAAAGCGCTGAGCTAATTTACCAGTGAAAGATTGCCCATACTCCGATAACAGCGGGAATGCATGCTCAATTTTAGCAAGAACAAGACATGTCTCTGATAACAATGTTCCTCTACTGTATATAAATCAGAAATTATGCACAATACAGTGAGACTGTCAACAGTTTAATTTATGAACCTCATTACTTCTATTACAGATTCAAACTTGCTTGTATAATATTCAGCGACATGTAAGACAGTCTCTCTTGTGTAAGTCCACATTCTCTGAAATGAAAATCTGTGTGCTTAGTTTGCATTCATATTCCTGGCAGTTTTAAGATAAGGCAATGTTAGAAGTTCCTGGCTGGGAAAATCTTATTTCCTCAGAATCCATTAAGCGGAGAGTCCGAATTTATCCCCGATTCAGACGGTCTGATTACATTGTCATACAGAATGCTTTGTGATCAGCCATGCTGTATAATTTCCCATGGTCATGGAAACCCTGGAAATAAACAAGAAATTTAATAATTGTGATTTCCAGGCCTGCATAGCTACTAACAATTTAAAATTCCCATTAAAATTACATGTGTACAATCATGACCGTTTGTCTTTCAATAAAAGATCTTCTGAATATTTTAGACTTTCATTTATTTTATGTACTTTTTGAGTGGTTAATAAAAAAAATTCAGGCAAAAATTATTGCAGATTTTCAAGTTCATTTGGTTCAAAGCCTACATAAGAACAGGCATTCAGCAGACACATTCTTTATGGTTTGAGGAACTCAATAAAACTCCCACTTTGTGATAATTTACTGCATAAAAAGTGTACAGGAGAGCTAATGTGTTTAATCAAGAGAGGGCCAAATGTTGAAACTAAAATAAAAATGGTAAAATGCATTCAACAGAAAATTATGTTCTTAAAAAACTAACACAATTACTGAGAATGAGTCACTGAATCATAATGACATAATCTTGTAAACACAAATTGGATATTTCAAGGCTCTTTTTATCTTAAACCATGCATCACTAATTTTTGCCTTCATTTCTGAAATGCTTTTCTTCTTATTCTTTTTCTTCAGATATTATAGCAACAAATAGCTAAATGCCCCCCCCCCCAACCAAATACATTTTGTAGAGTTTATACAATTATTTCAAGCCTAAAAGTCATTGTTGTTATATCTTGAATTATGTTGCATAATAGTTAAATCACATATAGGCCTACTCTTTGTAGATATGAGGCTGATGTAAGTTTGTCCAGTGATTATGTAATGATGACCCAGCAATTTCATATACTCTGTTTGCATAAACAGCTTTCTGGGAAAGCATGTGCAACAATGCAGCCTTTACAGCAAATGAGACTAAGTAGAAACACTCCGAAAGCACTTTAAAAACCATGTTGCTACTACTAAAAAATTCAGAAGCTATTTAGAATCACACCCTGTGCCTGCTGGAAGAATTTATTTGGTCATTTAAGTGCCTCACCTCATAATATGTCACTTTCCTGCAGAGTTTAGCTCTAACCCTAATCAAACACACCTGAGCATGCTAATCAATGTCTTCAGGATCATTAGAAAATCACAGGTAGGTAAGTTTGATCAGGGTTGGAGCTAAACTCTGCAGCGCATTGGCCCTCCAGGGCAAGATTTGAGGAACCCTGCCCTACACCAAACCCAACCCGATAGTGTTAACAAGTGCAAATCTGATATAAAAAAACTTTTGTTGTTGCAATCGTGCCATTTCAACTTTCTATTACACAAATTTGAATTGTTTTGTCGAACCATGGTTACACAGAATTCAAACCGGTGCTCCTCGCCTCTCAAGTTTGTCTCCGTACTCCGTGAGCTACCTAACAAACCTACTGTCTATGAAAACCCATAGATATGAAGCTGCATATGTGCGATGCTAACGTTCAAAAGCATCGGTTTTCAAATCTCCCAGCATATTAATATTGTTTTGAAGACATAACATGATATTGTTCTGAAGACATAATATGATATTGTTCAAGTAATTGTGCGAAAATTACGCTTTATTAATCGAAACTGTACATTTGTGTGAAAAGGAATAAAAGGTGTCGGAGTTTTACTGCCTCTAGTGTTCATTTATTTTGGAAACTGCAGTGATATGTACTTATTGGTACGTATATTGGCGTCTCGCTAAAAAGTGCACCCAGGTGCGTTTATGCCATGAGACCAGGTAGGAATTTTCTGATCAAGTACTCAACAGATATATACTCAAATACTCCTGGGCTGTTTTTTATGTAAATGTATCTGAAGACTCCTGACATCTATCTTAGCTCTAATAGGTCTGTTTATGAGAGAATCAGATGCATGAATGAATCATTCTTTTGTTCTCGTCACCAATGGTCTCTATGTTTAAAGTGCTGTTCGGAAACTAAACTCTGAATGATACATTTGTGAATCCACCTTATTCAGTGTTCAGCTCAATGAACTAGTTGAAGTACTGGATGGGACGGTTATTAGTCAACAATGTCTTTTTGAACAAGTACTTTTCACACAAATATATATGTCGAATGGCTTTAGAAGACTTGGAATATAGCACATAAATCTTATGAAATATTTACATTTTGTGGTGAATTTGCATCCACCCTCTATGTTTAAAGTGCTGTTCGGAAACTAAACTCTGAATGATACATTTGTGAATCCACCTTATTCAGTGTTCAGCTCAATGAACTAGTTGAAGTACTGGATGGGACGGTTATTAGTCAACAATGTATTTTTGAACAAGTACTTTTCACACAAATATATATGTCGAATGGCTTTAGAAGACTTGGAATATAGCACATAAATCTTATGAAATATTTACATTTTGTGGTGAATTTGCATCCACTTGAAGCTACTTGAAGCCTCATTTGCCATTCATTGTAACTGCATGTAAAAGAGCCATCAGCACATTATTAAATGTTTTTCATTTGTATTCCACAGAAGTTTTGGAATGACATAAAGGTACAAAGGAGTAAATAATGACAGAATTATCATTTTTGGGTGAAATATCCTTTGGGTTCTCTTGGAGAAGAGTCCCGTCATAGTTTGCAATCCTTTGCCTTCACACTTTATTTGCTGCGAGCTCTGGCATTTTTATAATAAATTCCAATGGTAAACATCCTCTGGACAATTTCATCCATAATTGAGAAATAACATTCAGGCCAACCACAGAGTTATAGGGCAACAGAAGGAATTTCTGCATTAAGGGTCTGAAGCATGACAGACCTTGGCTTCTTGCTTATGTGCTCTGAAAAACAACTTTTTGTATGGTTGTGATCATTATATATGCCTGGTGTGAATGTAAACTGGTCATGTACGACACATTTGAATCATGGTGGCTTACCATAGGGTAAAACCATTCTTTACTAAATGATGTGGTGGATCATAACATCTGCAATTTGGTCTTGATTGGGTTTGTAATTATGATGATGCTGATGAGCAACTGCGCCAACGATCACATCCATGGTGGAAATACCTCAGCTGAACTGTAAAAGTTTTTCAACACAACAGTGCACCTCCACTGAGTGAAGTACACATTTTATGTGCAATTCTATACCAATCCATATTAATACAACTATATAAGACCTGTACAAACCCATATGTATTGTAAAAATCATTGTCTTAATCAGATTTTTTGCTTTATTTTTGCATACCAGTAAAAAATCTTCTAATAACATCCATAACACAAGATAAATTCATTTGAAAGGCAAAGTTTTGTTATATATAATATATAATGGAAAAACATGTAATGTAAAAGTATACATAATAGGCATTGTTAGACTGTGATGCATTTTACACCCCATAAATCATACACTTTCATCAGCCTGTAATTTTTCTTCTGCAGTGACTGACATATTTGTACTTGTATCATATCTCATCTTAAGAAGTGATATATGAGATGCAGTAGGAATGAAATAATCCCAAAACAGTGTGACAAAGTAGTTTTTTTTATCTATTTTAGGATCCCCTAACTGTTTTTGTTGTTATTTTTATCATTTTCTTATGACGAGACCGATTCCTGAGGCATAAAATGTGCATTAGAATCTCATCACAGTCAGAACAGAAGCTACAGAGATTAAGATTTGGTGTTTTGTGTCTCAAATTTCACAGCTGCTTGTGGCCTCAAACACACGAAACACAGGGCAGCGGGTCCTCAGGATGGATTAACTCAGTTCTGCCTTTCTCATTACCTCCATCCCAGACAGCGAGACACTGCTTCAGAAAGGCGCTTCGAGCTCTATGAAGCCATAATTATCATCTCTACAAAGAGATTATGTGCTGCATGTAGAGATGGGAGCCAATGGGCTGTAAACTCAAATCATTAGGCAGGCAGAGAGAACCTGAGGAGTAATTCAGAGACCCAGGGAGAGGGTGAGCTGTCTCCAGAGCCCACACTACACTAACACACTGAACTATACACACTTACATGCTTAGCGTTTCCCTTCCTCTGAGAGGTGCACACAATACATTATGCCGAGAAGAAAGAAAACAGAAAAATACAGTGTTCTTGCACATGTTGCCCCCACCCACCATATGCCACCTCACAGGAACTTGATTAATTGTTCTCACAGCCACTTTTGCTGTATTACAGATTGATTGACCACATATGGAGAGCTTCATCTAAATCCACTCCACTTCCTCTCCATAGCAAAGTCATTACCCCACTCCAATCACTATGGCGACCTATGACAGGCCACCCGCAGGTACTGGAAAGTGCTTCAGCAAGGTAAAAAAAATTGCTGGTCATCTCTGGATGCATAACTATCTCTATTATTACTAGCTTTCTAAAAGCTTTTCAATTTGAAGTCCTTCAAAGTCAAACCAGAAGAGAATTAGCATTCTCAAGCCATCTTCGAATGGATTTTTAAAATGGCAGATTTATAGCATGACCATAATGTGAATTTACATGTTTGACAAATCAGACAGGCCATATTTAACAATTTTAGCAATGTTTTGGAGCACAAAATCATGTTTGAGGAGGGACAGTGTGTAAAATTTATGTTATAGAATAAAACTGGAAAGTTTCTTCTTTACAAGTTGTATAGGTAGTCCATATAGCCTTGTTAGTTTGCTAGCAACTTTTAGAAACATTTAGTGAAAGTTTCCTCTTGACAAATCAGGACATTGTAGTCATAGCATTGTAAGCTTGTTAACTTTTAACAATGTTTTTAGTGAGCAGATTCGTATTTAAGGTAGGATTTTTCAGTAAATTGTGTTGTAGAACAAAACTGGAAAGTTTCTTTATGAAAAATCAGACAGGCCATTGTAGTCCTTATGTCAGGGTGACCATACGTGCCATTTTCCCAGGATGCGTCCTGGCCAGGATTTCTATATTGCCTAAAATATCTAGGTTTTGGCTTTGTTTGCGTGTGCAGACCGATCGGTGTATGACATCAAAATACCATACAGACAGATCCTTATGCTTTCAAAATGCTATCGAGGTATTTTGATGTCATACACCGATCGGTCTGCACACGCAAACAAAGCCAAAACCTAGATATTTTAGGCAATATAGAAATCCTGGCCAGGACTCATCCTGGGAAAATGGCACGTATGGTCACCCTACCGTATGTAGCATTGTTAGCTTGTTAGCAACTTTTAGCAATATTTTTAGAATACAAATTCACTTTCGAGGTAGGAATCGTTTGTAATTTATGCTGTGGAACAAAATTTTAAACTTTCTTGATGACAAATCAGACAGGCTAGCTTGTTAGCAACTCAATATTTTTAGAGTGTAAATTCATGAATGAGCTACAGATGTAAAGCAACACAAAAAATGATCTTCAGGTAAAACACATCAAGAATAGCTAGTTTAAAAACACATTTGAATTCCTAGAGTAGGTGTATTCTTAGCCTTCCAGGTTGGCCTAGAAATTGAGGAACTCTTTTTGAATACAAACATTAATTGTACTGTGATATTGAGGATAACTGCATAGGTCCAATATTGTTAAGTGTTCTGAACACGTATCTGTTTGATGTGGAAGCTCTGGAAATCCTAACACTGAGAACATCAGTGCGCTTATTTAAAAAGCAAATGTCAGAGGAAAACATGTCTTTATGACAATACTGGCCAAATGGAAGAAGGACACCACAAAAGGTCAAGAGACAGAGATGTGGGATGAAAGGAAACTTTGAAGTCTTGTGCTTTCGTTCCTAAATGAAGCATAAGAAAGCCAAATTGGCCAAAAGGCAGCTGAGGAAAAGAACAAGGCAGCCCTAAAAACCTTTCACAAGAATAAATGCACAGTGATAATTAAGGAAATGTATTCATTTTTAACATTTGCAATGACACTAATAAATTATTTTTTTGTTTTAAATGGCAAGCCTGTATATATATATATATATATATTAAAATCCTTATCTGCTTGCTTTGATTTTCAGTCATTACTTATGCCATACCATGTTTTTTTGCATTGCATTGGGTCATTAGAAACAAATTAAATTACCTTGGCTTTACCTTTAACTGGCACAGAGACTGTATCAGCAAATCACCCAGTGTGTGTGTGTTGGTTTGTGGTGCAACTTGCCGACAGTGTTTGAAGTTCATCCTCTGACATGATGGATAATTGCTATAGAACGAGTGTTTATAGAAAGAGGTGATCCACATCCCGAGAGGGAGAATGGGAGAAAGAGAAAAGGAAGGCACAGTGATAAATTAGGCTTATGTGAATGCATAAATATGTTTAGTAAGCTCTCCCAATCCATTAATGGCAGCCGATAAATTCAGGTAGTGACGCCATGTCAAGACTTCAGCAAAGGTCACCTTGGCTTTGGAACTTTGGAGCCTTTTAAAGCCCAAAAGTCACGCATTAAAGAGAAATTTGTGAACTATTTGTTTACTTCAGTAACAGGCTATAGACCAAGTATCGGTTTGTAAACATTCAGGATGCGTGCACATCATGGTTGCAGAAAACCCGGGAGAGATAGCCTTTAAAGCTAGAGAATTTCACGGATATGGTACAAAATAGTTAGGTTTAAAAAGATTATAAATTATATTGATTAGGTGTCATTTTCAAAATGTTCTACACATATTACAAGAGCTTGTCAGCCAGCGATAAGCACTGTTGTTCAACGAAATTGACGTTAGAGAGTGGGATAGTCTTACAGAAACAGGGGTGATGGTTTTTGGGGGCAGAGCCAATCTGGAGGCAGAAAATGACAGTTTTCAAGCGGCAGTCTATGGAGCCATGGAATAAAAGAATAAAAAAAAGGTAAATTTGATTTTATATTTAAAAATTGTGACTTTATTCTCGCAACTCCGAGATTATATCTCACAATTCTAATAAGGAAAAACAACTCGTCATTCTCTCTTTTCCCCTCGGCTCTTCTGACTTTTTTCCCTCAGATTGGATTTGACAAACTCACTATTTTTAAGTTAAATCGAGTTATAAAGTCCGAATTAGGAGATATAAACTTGCATTTGCATTTGTAAGGTTTAAATTATATTTCTAATAGTAAGGTTTAAATAATATTTCATGCTGTAACTTTAGGGCTAATACAAAACGTCCCCTATGAACAGCATATGTGAATATTATGTAGATCTATTGTTTAAATCGAATTTATGCTTTAAAAGGAGAGTAATCATAGCAGATCCCTTTCATGGGAACTTCAAACTGCGTTCTCTAGGGGTCGCTATGGGGAATGCATCATCGTGACCCGTGTCTGAAGCATACATTGAAAAAACACCAACCCGTTGGCCGAGCAGCTGTCTGCTTTCCTGTGATTCAGGACCCGCCGATGCTGAGGCACGGAAGGGAATGAGCTCGTGGGGGTCGCAGGTGGATCTGGCCGATGAGTTTGAAGAGGGGTTTCCCTTTCGCGATCGTTGGCTGTGCACGAGAGTGAGCTGCTGGAGGGTCTGATTCAGGGGCCAGTGCTCTGCTGGGATCAGCCCAGCAAAAGCAGGATGCATATCAGGCTGACCTACTGAAAGACCGGGATAGCGGCCTTGTTCGGGTCTGAGCCCGAACAAACCCAGGGGTCCTAGCCAGTCTCGGTTTGAGGATCAGTGACTGGCTCAGAAGGCTAGTGTCGCGGCGGGTAGGGGTAGGAAGAATCACGGGTCAAAGGAAGCTAAGTAAAAGACCTAAGGGATGTGATCCAGACAGGGCGTCAGCGCTTTTGTCCGGATCAGAGTGATACCTCAGTATCTACTCATTTCCTTCGGGGGTCTTACATCTGCCCTGATCGTCACCTTCCTAATTCCCCTGTAACCACCATCTCTCCACCTGACCGAAGTTAGGTGGGAAATTTTCCTGCATTATAGTCTCCTATGCTGTACCTATTAGGTTTGGTTGGTTCTATGGCTTCATAGTGACCATCTTACTGATGGTCTGGTCTAGAGGCTTCTTCGGACAGAGCTCCGACACGGGAACCATGGTGGGTGAGTACGATCCATGTCTAAATATATGTATATATAAATATATATATATGTGTGTCAGGTTACTTATGTAACCATGGTTCCCTGAGTAGGGAACGAGACACTGCGTCCTCTAGGTTTTCTTGCCATGCTGCGGACGCAAGCTTCAGACGAAGAAGTGAATGATGTGTGCTCCCGGCACCTATTTCTACTATAGTCGCACCGGTAGTGACGTCATGGCTGTTGCCGGCCAGCGAGTTGGTGTTTTTTCAATGTTTGCTTCAGACACGGGTCACGACGAGGCGTTCCCCATAGCGACCCCTAGAGGAAGCAGTGTCTCGTTCCCTACTCAGGGAACCATGGTTACATAAGTAACCTGAGACGTTTTCATCCATAGTATGTCAATTTAAACATCTGCGTTTAGCTTCAAATGAGGACAGTATTCTATAAAAATTATTTGCATTCCGATCTTGACATCAAAAGGCACAAAAATATTTTTTTCTTTTATTCCATGGATTTTACCTATTTACCTCCACTTGTTCCCAGTGTTTTTCTGCAACCACTATGCGCGCGCAGCTGCAAGTTACGTAACTGTGACGTCTACTCTAAATTGGTCTATTTCCTCAGGTCATTGATCACTTCAAGCCTGCATAAAAATACCATATATTTACATGGTGCACTCTTAAAGATAAAGGTTTCAAAATATGGGGTTTGCAGCAATGCCATATTGAGACCCAGCTATGGAGTTTTTGCCTCTGTAGTGGACATTATATTTGAGTGAATTTCTCTGAGACCTCACACGTCACAGTTTTAAGTCTGAAGTCCTGTACAGAGCACATGCAGGGCTTTCCAGAGATACCAAATGATTGGATGTTTCCCCGAGAGAACAATTTTCGTTCCCTGAAGAACCTTTAAGTGAAATTTAAATTTTTAAGATTTTAAAAATCTAAAGAACCTTTTTTCAACTATAAGGCATCTTTTGTTTATTGGAACGCTTTAATGGATGTTAAAGGTTCTTCAAGTTTTGTGTGTGTATGCACCATTCAGATTTTCTTGAGAAAATAGTTTTTAATATTCAATCACTTCTTTCCTAATGTCTTTTGTAAGGAAAAAACTACTAGATCAATATAACCCCAGCTTCATCAATATTTACTGTATCCAAATGAAAAATGTCTCTACAGTCACTACCGAATGGTGTGGCCATGTGACATTATTACAATAGTTTAGCTAGCTAGCAAGGTCAGCTGCAATCTGTTAAGCTGTAACAATAACAACATTAATAGTATTGTTATAATGTTGATTAGTATGTTAATGGCATTTGTATTATGGATATAATCAAATTGAAATCGCAATTTTACTTTTGCTTAAATATGAATACGGGTAATATTACATCAGTGAGCACGGCTGTAACGGGGCTGACAAGACGTGAGACATGTGGATCCATCTGCAGGCTTTATTTAAGAGACGTGGTAAACAGGCAGGGTCAGAACACTGGCAAACAGGTATATGGCGGGCAAAACACAAGAATAGTCCCAGGGCTAGCGTAGGTCACCGATCAGCAGACAGAATCACAGGGGCGAGACGAGAGGGAGAAATCCAAGAAAACAGGCAAAGATCAGAAACCGCAAAAACAGGCAAGGCAAAACAAGGAAA
>NW_015505209.1:2416410-2455137 GCF_001515645.1 Sinocyclocheilus grahami | reverse complement strand
TGTTTTATGATACATGATATACAGTATTATATTTGTTTTAACTGTATAAATTTGCAATTTAAATAATATTAATGAAAAATGTAATGAAATAAAAAAAATTATAAATCATTATTCAGCAAAAAAGAATAGAATAAATAAAAGCACAAGTTGTTGGAAAGTATGTATAAGGGGTCAATTATAAGTACTGTGTTAAAGCTTATAATAGCACCAATTGAATCAACACAAACAACATTTCTGAGAAAAAATATTAACTATAAGTAAACTTACACTCATTCTAAGTTAGATCCACTATTGTATGCTGTTGCCGTATGGCAACATATCATAAAGTACCTTAAAATAATATTTTTTCCCAAAATTTTTTTTACAGCACTTCAAGTTAAGCCATTCTTAGAAAAGAAAAAGAGTCAAATATTTTTTTCTATAGGTCTATCATAATGTGTGCGGCAGAGGGTTAAGTTTCACATTGCAAGCTTTACATTTACACTTGACTCGTTTTGCTCATTTCTGTCCAGGATTTAAACTGCACAGGACGGTTGCCTTGCTCAGTGTCTCTTGCAGTAATGCAAATCTTCATATTGATCTGAAGAATTGTGGCAAATTGTCTGAAAAATGATTCTGTATATGAAAGCGCCATAAAGCCATTCTGATGGATCTGCCCCTATCATCCATAGGGCAATGCTTGCCCGATGTAATGGTCTCAAATACATCATCGCACCATATTTATTCCAGCTCTGTTGTGCTGTGCCACACATCATCAAGACAGCGTGAATCACTGCAGCCCTGTCGACCCTCAAAGAAGAGATGGATGGATTCATATGAGCAGGTAAAAACTCACACTTCAACAGAGGCATAACAAGACACTAGGCCTGAAAAGGAGCCAATCTTTTATTCATTGAAATGTATTTTGCGTAACATCAGGTTCAGCATGAAATAGTGATATTCCACTGTTGTCAGTCTTTCTGAATATCAAATAAATTTTATGTCATGATCCAGTTTACAAAGACCAAAGCTAACAAATCTCTGTCAAGAGTGTTTCCTTGAAATTAAAATTGTCATTTTACTTTTTTTATATCCTGCTGTGTATACAGTGCACCCAAAAACATCCTCCATTTTAAATAAGTGACTGAAAGTAACCGAAAGAGTGGATTTTTGTTTTCACTATTTTTAAGATTAGTTGTACACAGTTATTTAATATAATATTTAATATGTATAGTATAAATTAATAAAATTTAATATTTACATTTGTGCATATTTATACATTTTATTAATCTGTAAAACTGAACACCCTGTTGTTGTCAGCCCTGTTACATCATATATCATTCATCTACTAATGCAATTTTTTAGCACTTAACACACATTATTTATTTTACAGAATGTTTAAAAATGTACAAAAATTGCTATTTTAAAGATCTGTAAAAGGCAACTGTATTATAGAACAATCCAATTCATTTTTGTCTGTATTGGAAGCCCACAGCCTGATTACCTATAGAGATGCAGTTCAGCTGACACCTATTCATTATTCACAAGCTCTGTGCATTTCGTATTCCTATTATTTTGTTTGTGATGCTTTATATTCACCCACTCACACAGGAAATATGAGACAAGATATTGATTAAGACACATTTCATGGGACCGTATGCAAGTGAAACAAGCATCAGTCAAAAGACACCAACATGTATTTTGCCAGTTAGGAAGGAGCCACAGTAGCCCGTGAGATGCCTTAATATGTAGCCCAGTGAATAAAAAAAACAAAGGTAGTGCACAGTGGGTTGTGGGCCAAAGACAAGTTATTTATGTTCAGTGAGTGAAATAGTGTTATGCATTTATTTATTTAAAGGTGCCTTACAGTAACCAGTTCAATATAGTAATATAGTTTTATGGTGGAAACACTGACTGATATTTTCTCTTAGAGTCAAAATAGATTTCTTCTCACCATAATACATTTGAAATATGATGCAAATAAATGTTGTAAAAACAGCATAATCAAAAAAATATATATATTATTTTATATTTTTAGAAATTGTGGCTGGATAGTGTGGTCCAAGTTGTTGTGTATAGAAAGAAAAAGAAATATCCGAGGTCCGAACCTTGAGGTACCCCAGCGGCAAGTTGATGTGACTTTGACAGGGCTCTGTTTCAAGATACCCTGAAAGATCCACCAGTTAGGTAGGACTTAAACCAGCTGAAACAAGTTCCTGTGATGCCCAGTGTCAACAAGGTGGATAGAAAAACAGGTGATTAATGTTGTTAAAAGATGCAGACATGTACAGAAAATGCAAATTAACAACCATCTAACATTGTTGATAATAATGACAAGAACAACATTATGCTGTTATATTTGGTATAAGATTTCTTGGACTACCACAGATTTTCTAAAAGCATGTTAATTATATTATATGAGGGAGTCGAAAACTAGAAATTGCTACTCAAAAAAAGAACTCTGTATATAAGTAAATATTCATAATGAATCTGTGCAAGAGTGATTTAATTGGCTTGCAAAGAGAATAAGCAGTTTTAATGAGGAAGAAATGACCAGAGGCGAACTATATCAAAAAAAAAAAGATATATATACTAATAATAAAAATAAGACTTCTATGCACATCTGTGTTTGTAAATACGGTAGATGTCCAGCTCATAAATTTGCCTGGCAGAAGGAATATGGCTGTATGCCTTAAAGCACTATAAGTCTGATAAGAAGCTCTTATAGAGAGTAAACATGGACTTGGGTTTCAAGGTGAATATATTTCTATGATTCATACACATTTTTACAAGATCGTAAACACTGTGTACATTGAGTTTTTTCTCTCTTTAATAAGAGCTTGCTTCAAGAACATTCAGCTAATGTACCTCATAAAATCTTCATATATGCATGCAAGATTCAAATTGTACTTGCAGAACTCTGACTCATCTTTTTGTGTGGTATGTGTCAATACAGTGTATGTGCCTACAACTGTCAAACTCTACCATAACAACCTGGTTGACAGGATATGTTTTAAATAAACTGAAATAATTCTCAGCTATTCTCAAAAAATGTGATATTGTGGCTTATAACAAATATCTAGTGTTAATTAAACATCTAGGCTCATGTTAGCTATAACATTAAAAATCAATAATGTGTAGGGAATTACATTAGGGTTGTAATTTATGCTGTTATCACGCAGCTCCTCTGTTCCACCCTTGTTGCTGTGCTAAAAAGCAATGAACTGAAGAGTCTGTGCACTAAATCATTTTTGTCAAGTCAATTTCCTTTAATTCACCTCTTTAATGAAGATAAACAACTTTTGTGTTGTTTGGAATTTGTAGCTTAAGTGAACAGGGCTGAAACCGATCTGCATAACAGCAGCAAACTGAAAAGGGTTTTTCGGTGCTAAGCTTGTCAGTGTCACTAATGTGTAGGAGTGAATGGATGAGGGATACGGAGACAGAGAAATACTCTTTTTGAGGTCTGGAAGAAGTTTATCTAAAATCCAATCTCTCATGGACGAAGCCTTTTCACAGATCAGGGCTTTCTGACTAAGGAGCAAAAGTTCAGAGCCCATCTTTCTAATTTGTGCTGTGATTGCAGACAGCGCATTTATTTGAATGAATTCTGTCTGCAAATATGCACTCAGCTGACCTCAGATATTATTTCTCAAGCAGACGACTTCAAGGCATTTGCTGAGTTTATAGAATTTATATTTGAATAGAGAATGTTTTGAGAAATAGAACTATCAAACAGGCTTTGAAAATCATAATTTATATGAGGATTTGGGTATATTAGGTTTATAGGGTGTTCAGTCAATATTAAGTCATAAATGTATGAATCTACAAAAACTAATAACTGTAAATTATTTATTATTGTTTTGCAATGTGTGTATGTATGTATGTATGTATGTATGTGTGCGTGTGTATATACTGTATATATATATATATTTTGCATCCTGTTGCTCAAAAATCTGTTTATTATAACTAATAAATAGAAATTGTTAGGAGTCAAGACACTCAAGCTCATATTTTGTTTTTTTTAATCTTTTTAAGATGGACTACTAGACAGTTCAGTGATTTGTGAACTTGACTGTCACTAATTGAAGCAGTGAGGCTACATCCACAATCACACACTCTCTGAGAGTAAGTACTTCTTTTGAATAAATACTTACTTAGAGAGTGTGTGAAGTATGAATATCATTTTGGCATACTACGTTCATCATAAAAAGGAAACATTAACAGTCTTCTATTGTATTCATACTTAATAAAAATACTGTATTAATACTGAAACTATTCATAAAACCTATTTCCAGCAAGATTCTGAAGTGTGCATCCAATGGTTACTATATCCCACAAGGCCATAGATAGGAGAGAATTTGTGAGTGGCAGTGAAGCAACGCAATTGACACTGTAGATCACATGACAATGACAACATAATGAATGTACAGATTACATTCATACTACACACATTCATACTATATAGAACTTACCTTTTTAATGGTCATTAAGCAATTACTTATTCAAAAGAACTCAAAGAAGTATGCAGTTTCTTTACCTCTTAGTAACAAAGGTAATAAAACAAATCGATTTTTATAAATTGCAGCAATGCATAATACATCATGCAGAACAAGATGAATGATTATCACATACAGTATGTTTGTATTCCAGCTATTTATGTCCACATCGACATTATTTCTTTTAACAGTGTACTTTTGTGATTTCTTTTCACATCAACAAGACTAAACCTGTGAGAGAACATTGCTGAGTAGTCACTGAAGATCATGTGCCAGAAAAGCTGAGACTGGAGAAAGCGAAAAGTTCTCTTGCACCTGGTTGAACCAGTGCCAGTTTTGTCCTTTTCTTTGAGACTTTTCAGCAAGCTATAGTCGTCCTCTTAACCTGGAGAGTTGGCGAGACGTGTCTGTTTACAGAGAACAAATGCTGTCTTTTTCCTCACTGCAGTTGCAAGTATCATACCTCGAAATAACACCTCAGATGGGCCACGAATTCCAAAGGAGAGTGAAGGAAACTTTTGTCTCAGTGTTCCTTGGCCAAAATAGCGATATAAGGAAGAAAAATTGATGTCATGCCTTTATTTGACCATATTTGACTATCGTGTTTTTCATTTCCTCTTTGCTGAATTGTTTTTAGTAAACACATTTCTGTGATAAAAACTTCTCTTGACCTTCTTCTTCAGTTTGAGCTGATGTCATGATTAGGTTCCTAAACCAATCAAGCCTAGAAATATATTCAGCTTCTTTCCTGACAAATGTCCCGTCCTTTCAATGCTGAAGTGAAGCTCATGAATGCACCTGGAACAAAAGGTTTTTTATTTCCCCTTAATAAAAAAATCTGTTTTCAAGGGCATTCGCTCCATTTCATTATCTAGTGCATCACCACTGGGGAATCATGTCAGCGTTCCTATTTAAATCTCTCTGTAGAGAACACCACAATGTGAAGATTGAATGCGTTGCAGGGGTGAATTGTGGAAATGAAACTCCTAGAAATCCATTGACTTGCCTCAGCATGGGACTCAGAGTTTTGTAATTGCAGTCTGCTGGCACGGAGTCCAGGATCCACTATTGTGGTTATATGATCCATCTGCGGATATCCTCAATCATGTGGAACACATGGTAGCCTAGGCTACGTTTTGTTTACACTTACTTGCCCCCCCATTTTCATTTTGAGAACATTTACTTCCCTATATTTCAAAGCAATATCTTACATTTTACTCTATACATTCCAGAACAAAACATTCCTTTTTCGTTGAACAAGCCGACATGTTGCGATGGTAATGTCCGATTCGTGAAGAATGATTCTTTTGAATCTGTTGAACTGGTTCACAAATTCACAGATGATTCATATACAGTATATCATAATATCATTAGATCTTGCACATGTGGAGGATTTGACTGAGGCAAAAGGTAAGTTACTATAATGATGTATTTTGGTATTTTTTATTGTAAATGTTGATACCATTTTGGCTATAAGCGGCTATAAAATGTTTAAACACTAGCTAAATCTATTCTGAGTCGTGAAAAAGCAGTGTGACGACATTTCACCGTTGTATTTTTGGGTTGTTTTATTTGTTACCACACGCTTGAATTATCGGTAACTCTAATTGATATTGAATGTTTAGTCTTTGATGGACAGTTTTTTTTATTAATGAAAAGGAAATTTTGCTTAGGCCTACTTCCAGAAAATGTGCCCATTCTAATCAAAATTTTTACTTCTGCCTTGCACAGAAGAAAACCAGGTTTGAAACTATATGATGATGAGTAAGTAACGACAAAGTTTCATTTTCAGGTGAGCTATATTTTGTCAAACTTAAGTATTATTTAACATGCAACAAGAGTTTAGTGGGGATTTTACTTCATCAAACAAGAATTCTGTGTGCTCAAAGTGCTTTTGCCACTTTTTCACTTTTGCAAATGGAAAATAAAACATATTTTTGATGGACCTTTTTTGGTCTGATTATATTTTTCCAGTGTGCGGACAACTTCAGCTACTTCGGGATTTTACTTCTAATCTTTATTTGCCCATGTTTATCTTGTGATTTTAGTCTTAAACAACCCTCAGTTTACTAAATGGTGAAAATACATGCTGAATCTATTAGGTCTACTGCAAAATACTGCTTTACCCCAAAAAAGCTTGTAAGTCTAAGAGGAGCTCCAAGAGATGTAACAAAATGAAGTATTGACTGCTTGTCAGAAGAAAGAACACAATCATTTGTCTCCACTGAGAGGCAGGAACCAATCTTGAGAATGCAGTCCAAACAAATGATGGTGTGTTTGTCTGAAATAACGGAGTGTCTGCCACAAAAAGGGTGAATACTGCAAATAGTGAGGAGAAAATCTGTCTGCAAACCATCTCTGGCACAAGATATTTCTATTGGACAGGAAGCAACAGAACCATCCGCAGTTTGCCATGAATGTATTTCCCCACATCTCTATAAATAATTGTTTATTGATCACTGAAGGAACTATATGATTTATGAAACTGCTAGCCTAGACAAAACTCTCCATCATTGAGTCAGTATGATTAGTATTTCAGAGCAGGGTGAAAATGCAGTGCCACGCCTGGCAAGAAATGTAATCATTTTCTGTCATTTACAAAGCACATGATTTAAGAGACTGCTGCAAGAGGATCTTTGACTGCTTTATTCAGGGACTGTGTTGAGAGGAAGTCAAAACTTTAATAAAGATAGCACAAATACACATTTAAAGGGGTAGCTCACTTGAAAATGAAACTTTTGTCATTATTTATTATTTATTTTACTTTCTTTCATCTGTGAAATACAAAAGTATAAGTTAGGAAGAGTCTTGCACTGCTTTAAGAAAGGCAAACAGGTTTGGAACAACATGAGGGTGAGAAAATAATAACAGTATTTTCGTTTTTTGGGTGAACTCCTCAACACAGGTCGCCATTCATTTGAACTCTTATTTATAAGGCAGAAACTTCATACCACTTGTATTGAGGTGACTCAAAGGTGGTTATTTCAATTTCCCAGATTTCTCAGCTGTGAAAGGAAGCAGAAGTAAAGCCGCACTCAGTGATCAGTGAGTTATATTTTCTTTTCTTTCTTTCCTTCCTTCTTTTTTTCTTTCTTTTTAAATAGCCAATAGCCTACATTAAGGGGGAGGAACATTATAATTTTAGAGCATTTTATTAGACAAAACATTGTATAGTACAGGATGAGTCATCAGTATTTTTGATCCAGTTTCCCAGAAAAGAAAGACCACGTTTCTAAATAAGAAAATATGAACTCTGAAAATGTAATGTTTAGGAGTACACTAGCATATGACTTCATACGCATTGTAAAAGTTCTGATTTATTTATTGTGTGCTCTCAAATTAATCATGAAAATTTAAAAAGACATGATACAAACAGTATTAATTTGAATGATGCACGATGCAATATTTTTTAGGTGGGATTATTGATCTGGAAATAAACAAATATTGCATAACTCTGCGCAGAAAGCAACAAAACGTTTGCCTGAGGGCAGCAAGGAAAGTGGGAACTGGCTACAGGGTCATTTGTCATATCTGTACAAAGCAAAAGCCCCCAGGACCTTCACAGGCATACTCATATATAAGGACTTATTCACAGTGAGAGGATCCTGGAAAGCAATATACACCGATTTTCATTCAGACAAAGTAAGAGATTGTTGCCTATTAATCATCTCAGGCCTGGACAGAGAACAACTGCCTTTCTTTAAGCATGTCTCCTATCGTCAGCCTCTTTATGGGATTTGGAGGAAATGGGTCATGACTTCCTGCGCTCATTTTATAGCTGAACAATCTCACCTCCAAAGGTGAGGTTTAACAAGAACTTATGAGCCTGTGTGTGGGGAACATAAAGTTTGAAAGGAAAGTTCGCCAAGAGAGGCTGGTAGTATAATGCTATTCAGGGCTGGATTTAGTAGGGTGCTGGGGTGGGTGACGCCCCTAAGATTGTCTCAAAGTGTGACATTCAAATTATTATTGCTAGCAGAAATGACACTGGATTAAATTAAGTTATTTGAGGAGCGAGTTTGCAGTGGCTTCTGCAGCTAACCATGAGTGCTCCGACTGACTTATGAAACATTTTCCAAGTGAGTATTTCAGTAGTTCTGTCATGATAACTCTCTGAGAGTTTAGCATGGTATTGTACATGACAATGTTAATATGTTTGGTCTTGGCAGAATAGATCTGCTACGCTGCTGCTGGGGCAGAGCAAGTACCGAGACTTGCTACTGCGAATACATCCACAGACATGTCGCTGTGAGCATATAAGAAAAATTGCTGCTGCACGTATAACATGTGAAATAACCCCCAAATAACATACATGCAATCACCCCGTAGCAGATCTATACAGGTGGAGCTGGGGAAGGTGGAGGGTTTCTGAAGCGTGCTGCAACTGTGTATTTGAATGTTGAGCAGCAAGCTCATTGGCTACTGATACAAAAAGAAAGCAATCAGCTGAGCCATGTGAATGATGATGTCATTATGTCAAATTGAGTTAGTACCTGTTGGATTGTGCCATCTATGTGTATGCGCCTTAAATTCGACTGAACTAGCCGTGCCAATCATTTGTAAATTAATCATTCTTTTGAGTCAGAACTATCTTTTCAGTGCAAAACGCAAAACGGTTTGAAATGATTCATATTTGTACAAATCGCTAAATTAATCATCTGAAGCGTTTTCTCAGTAAAACAAACAGTATAAATACTTAAGAATACAGAGAACAAACAACATTGGATGAAGTGGATATTCACCATCAAACAACTGAAACAAACGGTTAAGTTTTTGAGAGTTACCTTTGTGGAAATTCAGCTACAGCTGTGTAAAGCGTGTGTTTGTGTTTGTGTTTGTCTGTTCAGTAAGTTCTGCCCCAAAGTATACACCATAAAAACTGTTGAATCAAGTTTATCCCTATCTCAGCCATGAACTAAACATTTGTATGAGTTTCTTTCTTCTCTTGAGCATAAAAAGATGATATTTTGAAGAACGTTGGTAACCATAGTATGGCAAAAACTTTTCTTTTTGAGTGAACTATCTCTTTAATACTTTTTAGAGCTACTTAGCTATACCATTTTTAATAAAACTTATTTAGAAATATATATATTTAGTCAGGATACAGGGCTACTTTTTAATGACTGTCAAAGGAGAAAGATTCTTTTTTTCCAGAATAATGTAGTTATATCATCTTACCAATAGGGTGAGCAGATAAACCTTGACATCTTGAACACAGCAGGCTAGATCCAGATTTCATTCTTTTTTTATCATTTAGCTTCAATAGCTCAATCTTTTTTACCAGAAGATCTGATTAAATGCAGTCTGCGAGTGTTGCTGAAACTCAACAAGATGCGTCTGACAGCCTGAGGAGTGGGAAATGATGAATATCTGAAGTTTTTTGCTCAGCTAGGACAGCAAGCCTTGAGGCAATCTGAACCAAGCAAAGGCACAGACAAAGCACAGTTGCATGCTGCATAGATCATCTCCTACAATCTATTATTAATCCAGTATCACTGATAGCCCTCTAGTGAATAGCAGTGTTTTCTCATTCACCCGTTTGTCTTATGTCCACAGTTTTATCAAAGCACAACCGCTTCCAAAATGAACCAAAGTTTGGCTGAAAATCAGACAAGTGAGAAGCTTTCGGAGAGCTAAGCCTGATCAAGTGTTCGCTCCAAGTTTTTTGTATTTTCCCTTTCCTTTTTGAAGTTTGTAAGGGAGTGCATATTACCCATACAATGTCCCAAGAGAGAATCAGGGTGTGAGCAAAACCCCTAGCGAGCCAATTAAACCTCACAGAGCAAACAGAAAACATAACATCGTATGCGTAACAGTCTCCACAAGGAGTGAATGACTTCAGTAAACGAATAAATGTTTTATCAAACCATTTACACTGTTCGGCTCTATAGAGACATTCTCTCTGGTGCACTACTGAACTTTTCATTATTTTTCTGTTTACTATTCTGGCTGTGTAGACACTCCAAATATTGCTGTGAACATCTGCGCCACTAATCTTGAAGTTGATCGGTGAGCATGATACATGGTTTCTTATCTTATTAAAGTCATAATGGTGGAGGTGAAAGTTTTGGATAAAAAAAAACCCCACACCTTATCAATCAGTACTCCTAAAAAATAGTTCACCCAAAAATGTATATTTGCATACAGCTTTTCTCCAGAATGCACAGGCCTATGTGAGATATTAGGATAAAATACTAAAAATGTGTTTGATCATAGAGCATATAATCATCTATGCCATGGAAATAGACATGGTACTTCATTTTAGGCCAAACTTTGTTCAGTGTGTGGATGAATCTGCACAAAGAGGACTTGAGAGGTGTTATGTTTAATGTGAAGTGTGATGTTTCGTGTGGAATGGAGAACGTTCAAAAGAATCTGTGATCAAAGGGCAAGAGAAAGAGAGAAGTTTCAAAAGCAGATGGGCTGATCTTCATGTCTACTTCAGACAAACAGGGCAGTTTCAGTGTTCTCGTGTCACTAGTGCAGGCATATATATTTGTTTTAAAAGCTAAAAAAAATGTCAATAGGTCTCTGTTATAGACTAAATAGTTAAAAAGCATTTATAACATTAGCCATTGACTTAGTCTACTTTACAAAATGGTAATCAAAAATGAATAAATTAATATAATAAAATAAATTTTAATAATTTTCCTGTGTAAAATTAAAATATAGCATAAATGCAATGAGGATCATTGGTTAAGATTTATTTACAACAGAACAGCACAACCCAGATGTTTGAATTTGTGCAACACATTTTATGGATGACAGTTTTGTGAACCTAGGAGAGGTTAGCTTTCAACTTTCAAGGCTACAAACTTTGCACGCTACAAGGCTGGCTGTGCAAAGGCTATTTCTAAAAAAAAAAGGGTAAATTCCGACTTTGCTATGACAATCTGCCGCTTATTCTGAATCAGCTACTGTAAGTATGTTTTCTGAATGGTTTAAGTATTTGCTATTGACTGTTCAAATGCGGAGTTTTGGGCCATGTAGAGTATTGCGTCGTGTGTGTGTGTGTGTGTGTGTGTGTGTGTGAGTGAGTGAGAGAGAAGACAGTGTCACTCACAGTGGAGTCAGATTTCTTAATCGCAGCTTGTGTACTGCAAATACATACGAGCATCATCACTGTGTCTGTCACGCGACTGTGTTCCCCTTTTGGGCTTCAACTGATGGTAAAACTAAGGACATTATGTACTGTCTTTACATTTATGTTCATAGCTGAAGCTCGCGATTATGGAAAGGGGCGTTACATTTCCGATGCGTGCTTGTGGTGTTGGGCCAATCACAATGCACTGGGTCAGCTGGCCAATCAGAGCAGACTGTGCTTATCGGAAGGAGGGTTTTTTTTGTAGAAAACGATGCGTTTGAGAGGCGGAGCATAAAGGAACTACAATAATGCACAGTAAATTATGTGTTTTTTGAACATTAAAGTGGTCATATGATTTCAATTTTTCCTTTCTCTTTGGAGTGTTACAAGCTC
This sequence comes from Sinocyclocheilus grahami, assembly GCF_001515645.1. Lineage (NCBI taxonomy): Eukaryota > Metazoa > Chordata > Actinopteri > Cypriniformes > Cyprinidae > Sinocyclocheilus > Sinocyclocheilus grahami. The sequence goes on along the minus strand of NW_015505209.1, from coordinate 2,443,182 downwards.
TTGGTGCATAAAGAAGATCTGTAAAGTTGCAAAGACTAAAGTCTCAAATCCAAAGAGATATTCTTTATAGATATGAACCCTTTAAACGCTTATCTTCCCTAAACTGATCACATTCATTCTCTATGATAGTGCTAATCACTACCGATGCGTTATATTTTTGGCCACACGCGAATTTCATGGCGCTGTTGCGAGCTTGTTTCCCTGCGTCGTGTTTCTTTCAATTTAATCAAGCAGTGCATAAATCATAAACCGTGCTTATCTTCCACCCTCTCCACTAAAAGAGCTGTTTTCTATTGAATAAAATAACTATTATGTAAGATTTTCAATTTGAATTACCAAAAGCTCGTCATTTCATACATTTTAAGCCATCAGAAGGAATGAGCTCTCGCATACATTATGGACGCAGACAGACGTTCAGAAAAACCAAAACATGCTCTTCTCGTCGGGGAATCGACCCCCGGTCTCCCGCCCGATGACTTACCACTATTCTAACGAGAAGTACGGAGAAAGAATTTTAGGAATGTAAAAAATGTAACTGTAAATTCCTCATAAACGGTATGTATAACTTCACATTTCGACTTTGGGTTATCTATAGCGAAATTCAGTCATTTAAAAAGAAGCGTCTAGTGATTTTTGGTAAGAAATTAAGCGTTTTCTCTCTCAGCCACAGCCAATACGTTTTCTTAGTGAAAGTAATAGAATAGCGCCATCTGCTGGATTGTAAAAAGTGAGCTTCTGGGGTTCTCATGCTGATAAGCAGCATGTGATTCAAGAAAACAAACAAAAACTACATAATGATCATGGTCCACTTTATTGTAACTTTGTCTTCACATTACAAAGAAACGGCTTGCATGTACATAAGGCCAAGAATGAATATGTTAACGTGTGAAAATGTGATCAGGACAAGCAGACTCCTAAGGGAATGCTGAGGAAAGAGTGAATATTGTTGGTTGTGGTTTGTGAGAGATAAAATCGCAGTACAAAAAAGACAAATGTCCATTAAAGACTCATTTACAGTACTTGTCATGAAAAGACATCAAGTTTTAGATAAAAATTCCTAATAAACATCCAGGGCTACGTGCAAGGTGTTTTGTACAAATGGTTTGGGGAGGGTTATATTAAACCAGTCAGTTGGGAATGATATAACCATTGGCCCTTAATCTGTAACAGATGACCTAGTCCAATTATGTCCAAGTATGTACATACTACATCAACTCCAGCACCTGAATATAAAGCACTTCACGTAGTATAAAAAATAAAGCACATTGAAGTCCCTCATGCCTATAGTAGCTTGAATACATTAAAAACTGAATAAGGTGACACGTAGATGCCCACTACAGGTCCTGCTGAGGTTCCAGTCTTTTCAGACAAAGGCTGCGTAATCTCATCCTGTATGTGACCTTTACAACTTCCTGTCTGGGTGCTCAGAGCGTCCCGCCCTCTGATGCCTCACTTCCAGGTGTTTGCTCTGGACTCTGTCGAAGTGCTGGAGCAGTTCACTGTAGTCGATGTGTGGCTGGGCTAATCGTTTGTCTTTGACGGGTGCCTTTGGGTCTTCCCTGAAAAAATAAAGCAGTTGAGAATATCCAGTCAGACTGATGTCAGACTGTTTAGAGCGCATGAGAACTTACACGGTCCTCATGAGTTCAGGGTTTGGCACACAGCTGAGCCGATGTGAAAGCAGCTGGAAAGCCTGACTCTGAGGAAGCAACATCAGCAGGCCGTACAGAGCCTTGATGAGATACGGGTTATGCTCTACATCCAGTAGCTGCAGACGAAGGTCTGCAAAGAGAATGAGTGTTAGTGTGGAGAGCTGAAAATGATACTCAACACTTTTATGTGGTGGATGAATGGGACTCACAGGTGAAGATGGGGCTCTCGATTAGCTGCACAAGTTTATCCACCTCCATGAGGAAGTCCACAGTTACCTCCAGGTCTCCACTGATCAGCTCAAATCAAGGTGTTTTTGTCATTTTTTAAAAATATATATATTTCTAGAGTACGGGCACATTTTGATCAATTAAATTCAATTACTTCTACAGTAGTTTGTGATTACTCAAAGATTTTTTGTAAATATTTTACACATTAGATTACAGAGAACTCTTATTTAGCAAGGACACATTACATTGAGTGACAGTAAAGACATTTATATAGTTACAAAAGATTTATATTTCAAATAAATGCTATTTATTTGACTTATCAATGATCAATGCTATTTATTTGACTTGTCAATGTATCAGTGATTCCACAAAAATATTAAGCAGCACATCTTTTTTTTAGCACTAGCATAAAGAATATTGAGTCAGTCTTATACATTATAAACTCTTTACAGCAAGGATACAATTTCTGGATGAGGTCATAGGCATGCTGATAGTTCTGTGTCAGGAAGCAGAGCGACACAGTGGCCACTGGATTGTGACACCAAGAGCGATAGAGGCAGCAGAAAAGAGCACAGCTTTCCTGATGGGTAAAAAGTAGAAACATAAAACAGTGATAATGAGCACAGATAACTTGTGATTAATAGGTTTATTATGCCTTCAGTACCTACTTTTACCACTGGCTAGCACTTATGGGTTAAGTTTTTGGGTGGGGTATTTAAAAACATTTTGTTCATTTATTATTTTCATGACATTTTCTTTTTTTTAATGTTTATTTGTTAAAATGTAAGTTTTATATGTTTGTATTTTAAAAAGTGTAATTACAAGTGACTGTCTGCAAAAATTTCTAATAATATATTTAAACCATAAGCCATGAGCACAGATGCAAAACCTCAAGTAGAAACAATCGTCCTGGATTTTATGAGTCTGTTCTTAAGATCCTAGTCCTCAAAGCAGATGTTACCTGTGTGCGCAAGTCCTTGAGCTGGTTCCGCAGCTGGAAGAGTTCAGCTGAGGTAAGCAGAATAGTGTTAAGTGTCTGCACCATGGTGGAGGCAAACTTCAGATCTTCCTCCTTGAGTAAGATGTCCGCCATAGAGTGAAATACGTTCTCCGCATGCAGGAGGAGACACAGCTGCCTGTTGAGAAGTAGACGAAACTTACTGACAAAATCTGTTGAATCTATTTGTATACTCAGATTTACAGATGTTTCTACTTGGATTACTACAATTTTACTAGGTTTAAACCATTGAGGAACTACAGTAGTCTTCAATAAAGGAGCTAGGATAGTTTTACCTGATAATGAAAGCCCCTCTCATTTCTAGAAGCTTCCTCTCTAAACTGAAGCGCTTGAGCAAATTAATCATGAACTTGTAGAAGTATGAATTCATGCTGGGAGTCGATGGAGATAAATCTGTCACCTTTGAACCTGTCAAATAAAAAGAGCTTGTTTGATTTCATGTTCACAGCATTCTGTTAATAATTTTCTTTCCTGGTATATAAACAGATATAAAGAGAATCAGGAATTGTTACCCACCAACCACCACTGGCTGTCCATCTCTGACCCCACCTGGAATATGAAGCTCTGTTTTGCTATCCGAGCTGTCGCACAACCCAGACGTGTCCGTCTGACCAGCAGGTGATGATGCAATTTCTGCTAAAACCTCCAAGTCTTTTAAAATCACCTATGAGAGAGATTTGTTCTTTAAAATTGCTGCGTCTGGTAGACCTGCACTGAGATGATTGGGAAAATATGATGACTTACTTCATCAGATTCGTCTGATAGTGTCTTCAGTAACATGGGGAACAAACTATCTGTGTGCTTGAACATCTGGCATGGAGATAAAGTGGAATAAAACACGTTTAGCACTGTACTTTTTAGCATTGAAACTGCACATTTAAAATACCATCTATAGAAACCTTGCGAGGGGTCTTGATGTACAAATGGTACAACCACTTCAACACAGCGATGCGAGTCATCATTCCGGTGGATGAATCGTGTAAATGTCTGTCCAGTACTTGCACTATGCCATCCAGATCCAGAGTTACAGCAGACCTGTCAGAACTACACAGCACAGAGTAAATCAGAGATCCTGTAGAAATCCTTAAATAGCTTCTGATATTTTAACTAGACACTTAGGTAGACATTTAGTAACAGCTAATGGTTGACTCTTCTACTTAGAATTCATGTTCATTAATGAGTTATTTTACTGTGTTTAGTGTGTAACATCAGAAAACAGAAAGACAAAGTGTTGTTGTGTCAGTGACTGTCAAAACGTACCTTGCTGGAGTGAAGAAGGAGATGTTGCTGAAGCCTACTGACTCCTGAGACTCATTTAGGGAATCTATAACCAAAAACAGAGATATAAAATCAAAGCAGGCAAAGGTTTTCAAATTAATTTTCAGGACACTTGCATTTAGAAAACAATGTGGAAACAATTGCTTCAGGGTCAGTAAAATGTATGACCAAGATCACACACATACACACACACACACACACACACACACTGTCAGCTGCCATTACTCGTCTTCAGTGTTACATGATCCTTAAAGGGGTCATATGATGTGATTTCAAGTTTTCCTTTCTCTTTGGAGTGTTACAAGCTGGTTGTGCATAGATAAGATCCCTGAAGTTGCAAAGACTAAAGTCTCAAAACCAAAGAGATATTCTTTATCAAAGTTAAGACTCTGCCACGCCCCCCTAAAACGGCTCGTTCTAACACGCCCCCACATATCTACCTCACTATGTGGAAATATTTGCATAATGCACCCAAATGTTCACGCAAAGAAAGAAGGCGTGGTTTCAGTAACAGCAGTTAGTGTTGAAGCAGCCATGTCAGGGAGACGCTGTGTGTTTCTAGGCGAAAGCAAAAGCACTTTATTTGGCACTTGCATTTAGAAAACAATGTGGAAACAATTGCTTCAGGGTCAGTAAAATGTATGACCAAGATCACACACATACACACACACACACACACACACTGTCAGCTGCCATTACTCGTCTTCAGTGTTACATGATCATTAAAGGGGTCATATGATGTGATTTCAAGTTTTCCTTTCTCTTTGGAGTGTTACAAGCTGATTGTGCATAAAGAAGAATGATTTGGTGCTGAAGAAACATTTGTTTTTTATGTTGAAAAAAAATGTGCTGCTTAATATTTTATGACACACAATTCTCTAATGAATAGAACGTTAAAAAAACAGCATTTATTGGAAATAGATTTGTTTTTTAACAATATGTTTACTGTCTCTATTGAGCAATTGGACACATTTTTGCTGAATACAAGAATTAATTTATTTAGAAAAAAAATCATACTGACCACAAACATTTCAACGTTAGTGTGAATAAGCAAGATATTTCGAAAATGTGCAACAGGAAAAAAGTGTGGATGCATTGGCCGGGAATCGAACCCGGGGATTCTTTAGCTAAACGGCCCTAAACCGTTTCCCATTCATTCTCAATGGTAGTGCTAAACCACTACGGATGCAATATACTTTCGGCCGCTAGAGCTCTCGTGGCGCTCTTCCATGTTTTGGCACCCCGGGAAATTTGAATTCGCAGAAGAAGAAGAAGAAAACACACAGCGGCGATCTGCCTCGGTAGTTTAATTAAACGCATTCCCAGCGCATCTATCAAAGGTTGTGTGGATGCATTGGCCGGGAATCGAACCCGGGGATTCTTTAGCTAAACGGCCCTAAACCGTTTCCCATTCATCTCAATGGTAGTGCTAAACCACTACGGATGCAATATACTTTCGGCCGCTAGAGCTCTCGTGGCGCTCTTCCATGTTTTGGCACCCCGGGAAATTTGAATTCGCAGAAGAAGAAGAAGAAAACACACAGCGGCGATCTGCCTCGGTAGTTTAATTAAACGCATTCCCAGCGCATCTATCAAAGGTAAAATACTTTATGTGAGATCAGTTTACGTTTTGTAACCGTTAATGCTGAAATCACATTAGTAAACTTTGTTCGTTTCCAAACGTTACCTGTCGGGTTTTATTTACTACAGTTCATCGTAGGTTGATTTGTTTGCACGCAAAATTATGAACATTGCTGTAATTTACGTTTCTGTGTATTGTTTGTCATCTGTTGATTACAAGCTAAATTATGAATGGACGTAACCTAACGTAAATGTATTCCACAGTTCAAAAATGTTTTCTGACCATGGTTTTACTATAGTAACCATAATTTAGCCATGGCATTTTAGTTGAATCACAACAATAAATTTACTATTGTTGTTATTGTATTGGGCATTATATTTACAGTACAGTAGGATTACTACAGTTTTACTATAGTAACATTATGGTTTATTTATATATATATATAATGTATGTATGTATGTATGTATGTATATGTGTGCATGTGTGTCTGTAATAGAATTATTGCTTTTTGTAATATTGCTATTTTGTAGTTCTTGTAGAGGCCACTGTTTGTACACGTCCTATGCCCTTGCTATCATCTTTTCCTGGTATCCAAGCAGATCCTCAGACAGATACAGGTAAATATTTGACACATTAACAACACCATACACAAAAGGTTTCTACAGGTTTTAAAGTCTTAAAATGTCTTAATTTACCCGTACACAAATTAATGCCTTAAGAAAGTTTTAAATCAGAGCAGAAAGTCTTAAATTCATAAAATGATGGCATTAAATGCTGGATGCATAGCAAAAAGTGAAGGAATCTCTTCCTCTGTTTTTCGTCTTGTTTTCCAATACAAATATTAAACATCTTTCAATCAAGATACGTTTATTTCACATGCAAATGTAAAATGAAGTCTTGAAAAATGTAATAAAATTGAGTTTACACTTAAAACAATAACAAATATTTGTCAATGAGGTGTCAAAACTTCCTTTTAAATTAAGTTGACTTTTTTGCCAAATGGCAGATACTAGTTCAGTTTTAATCACAAAATCACTTCAAACAATACTTCATATTTCATGTCATTTTGTATCTCCAGTAAATGTATCTTTATTTAAGAATCTTTAGGCATTTGCACTGGAAAACAAGACAAAAATACAGTGGAAGAACATCACTGTTTTGCAGCATGATCTGAATGTACAGAAAAATATATTGTATTTACATATTCTAGTGGCTGGGAGCGGACTGTTTCAGTGCATTTTTGTAAAATGAATTAAATTATGAATATCTGTTGGAAGTTGTATTTTCAAACTCATTGTGTTTCTCTCCAGACATTTACATTTACAGAACATATTTGTGGTTTTCCTCATTTGTTCCTCAAATTTGATTTACTTGGTCTTAAAAAGGTCTCAACTTTACCTTTTTCCTTACACATTAAACTAAATATTCAACTTGTTGCAGACACCACTGGTACACTGCCTGTGCCCTCCCTGTCCTCATCTCATGGTTCCCATGTGGAGGCTCAATCAGAATTTTCAGAATGCAGAAATTGATTACATTTTTTCCCTCTGTATAGGAACTACATATATGCCACCTCTGCCTATGCTGGCCTTGCATGCGACCCGTACTGGACCTGTGAAGACTGATGGCAGGGGGTTTGTACTGGACCACAAACGCAGAGCCCATTGACAACTTGCTTAATAAACACCATGGGAAGAAGGACATCCTCGGGACTATGCAGCAATGGTCCACAATTCCTCTACTGATCCAAACAGCATGCTCCATTCGACCACAAAACTACACATTTCACAGTATGACAAGCACCTGGCCAAACTGCTGAACACCAGTTCAGCCTTAAACAACTCCAGAGAAACGTCTTTAAAGCAGGTAGTAAAACAACCAGAGCGCCAGTGGTAACAATGAAGCCTGTGGATGTAAACCCACCAGCACCTGCTCTGACCACACTCCTAACTCATGACACCATTGAGAGAATTGTATTATGGAGCGCCAGCAGCAACCGGAGCAGGAGAAGAAACAAACAAACAAAGACTTGTCTTGCTTGTGGACAGCCAAAGATGGTTCCTCTATCCACTTTTGTTTTAATCAGCAAGGCCCTGTCAGGTACTTCTACTGTTCCACAAAGGTTTTTAATGCTTCCAGTGATTAAGGACTAACAAACCCCAGAATGCCATTCCAAGACTTTATGGAAATGGAGTTTTTTAAGAGTGAACTTGAGGACACAAAGAAACTGGTGGAGGAGAGAGGACAGCAAAAATGCAAGTTGGTTGCTTGTGCAGATTTTGTAAAATAGACCTGAAGCAGGGTCCAAACAGTCCTCACATACACACAGGCTTTCCTGGCGTAGCAGGGAAATATGGTCATTGCCCTGCTAAAGTCTTTTCCATTTACCAACCTCAGGGCATGCAGAAAGAGATGACCTGGAAAGAGTTTAAAGAGTCTGCATTTTTTGAGAACAAATGGGCAGAAAAAAAAGAAATGCATGTTTATTTTTCAGTGTGAGATTATTATATGTATATATTGTCAGAATTCTATTTTTCTTTCTGCTTTATTATTTTGGATCAATATTTACTAATCTTAAAAAGTGCTTAAAGCATTTAATAAAAATACAACTGAAAATGATAAATTGCTTCATGAGTGCTGTGTTCTACTTCATAGGAGTAATATTTTACAGTTTCTATGGTTCTGGAAACACTTAATTGGTCATTTAACTTATTAAGTGTTGACTTAAATTATTCCATCACTTAATTTAATTTTCATTGAATACTTGAATATTACTCCATTAGAGTTCAATTTAAATGCCTCTTATTTACATTACAAAAGCCATTTAATATAACTATTCATGTTTTCATATAACCATGTAATGTTATATTACTATTATTTTACTGTATTTATTTTAATACTAATCATTTATTCATAATACTTTGCTTTGTAATCCAAAAAGGCAAGACATACATTTAAAATACTTTGCAGCTGTAATGTATTGTTACATTTTAGAATTGTTTTATAAAAAACATAAAGCTGTGTGAAATAATGGTTTAGACCTGCGTGATTGGGATTCGAACCCTGGTCCAAATAAATACATGAAAAAAATCTGATTGGCTGTGACATAATTTCTGCCCTTTGGCAAGCTGTTGAAATGCTTCAATTTCATTGGCTGTCAGTGAGTTACAACTATGCAGCTGTGGCAGGCGAGAATTCTACCACTGAACCACCAATGCCTTCCTGAAATCTTAATGTCGCCCCCTGGCTTCCAAAGTGAGGGCACTTTCAAACGCAGTTGCCATACATGCCCACTAGGTGGCACAGCCAATCTCTCTTACTGTCTTGGAGCTTTCCTCAGTAATTACCACATTTGCTCACTAGGTGGCACACTCCAATCTCTCTTACTGTCTAGGAAATTTCCTCAGCAATTACCACATTTGTACACTAGGCAGCACAGTTCACTCCCTCAAACGATTTTGGCACTTTGCCACGCGGGAGGCCCGGGTTCGATTCCGGCCAATGCAATCACTTTTCTCATACCTTTTCACTTTATTTTACTTCCACACATTTAAATAAATAAAATTGGAAGAAAATAAAGAAGAAAAATTATAATTAAAAAAAACTTGCCATTCAGATCACTCTCTTTCTTAGATGGAGTCCCATCGCCCGGAGGGGACGATTTGGTCTGTGATTCTTCATCATCTTCATCATCTTCAGGAGTCACAAGCTTCATCAGGCTATGATTACATGCACTGGCAGCCTCTTTAGTACCTTGGGATGGTTTATTGAGGAGCAGTAGCAACTAATACTAACAGGACAATATCAATACCTCAAAAACATAGCTAAATGGCACTGAACACAAAACATACTCTCAGCAAATGCATTTTATATTAGATATGCAACCACAGTTTAGGATACTCTTTTTGCGGTCATCATAGGAAAGGCAAGGCAGCACTGCTGTCAGTATGCCAGAGGAATATGGCAGTACCACTCTTCCAGCAAGCTGAATGAATTCCCTCATCCATGTCATCGACGTCAACTGGATGAGATCGTTAGCTGCAGAAAGACAAAATTAAAGAATTACACTACTTACCTATAAAAAGAATTCTACAAAGTTTTAAATCTGACTCACTCGACTTTGATTCATCAGACACTTGACAGTGGATGACTAATATGTTGGCCATTTCCGCAAATTTGACACTGGACGGATTCTTCTTAATTTCTTTCAGGAATTCCCCCAAAACCACCTCACACCTATTAAACAGCAGCTGTTAATGCTCTTTAAAAATGAGAAAAACATAACAGAGAAAAGAGGAAGAGGGAGAAACTATCTCAGGTAAAGGAAAAGATAATGAGACATACATCCGCCTGATCTCTTTGCTGCTGTCTCCAAGAATCTGAAAGAGTCCGTCTAGAAATTCTGGCAGATAATCCAAGAGGTTGATATCAGGAACCGACTCCAACACGTGGATCTGGAGTCACAGGAAATCACAAAATGATAATGGCAACTATTATCAGTGTTGTTATTGTTCATGAAAAACAAAACAATTTGACATTTTCGGGTGACTGAAATAGAGCCAAAATAAAATATAAATATTAGGCAAAAAGCTAAACATGAAAAACTTAACGATTAATCGCATCCAAAATAAAACTTTTTGTTTACATAATATATGTGTGTATGCTGTGTATATTTATTACATATATATATATATATATATATACACAAACACATGCATGCATATATTTAAGAAAAATATGTTGTGCTTATATATTAAATATATATAATATAAAATATAAGAATATAAATATATAAATGTATGCATTTAAATATTTCCAAAATATATGTTGTATGTGAGTGTATGTATATATACATAATAAATATACACAGTACACACATATATATTATGTACACAAAAACTTTTATTTTGGATGCGATTAATCGTGATTAATCATTTGACAGCACTAAAAATAAGTTGAATTTGAAGTACTAAAATTACTAACAGTAAAACTGAAATAAAATAAAGCTAAATAGAAATATTTAAAGCAAAAATAAAACAAAGATTGGTGAAAGTGCTCAACTCACCCATGAGATAATGAATTGGCGGGCATACTGGTTGTTTGAGTAAATCCTCTCACGCAACAGCGGGACAAAAGCCACTAGGTCAAATTTGTTGCTCTCTGTTACAATGTCCTTAAAATAAAAAGGACATAAGAAGTCATTATTTCATTTGATACCTCCAAACTTTAACTTTATCCACTTTTCTAATTTCAAACTCACCTTAAGAAGCCGATCCAGGAGCTCAGATCCACTCTTTACGTTTGGATCAGGATCTGCAGCGAGCTGTAAAAAACAGATCACATGTAAGGTGAGTTTTAGGCACAGGAAGAGGAAATTACAATACAAAAGTTAGGAATGACTGTGTAATGACAATTCCAATGAAAATTATGTTCAAAATGTCAGTAACGGTTAAAAGGTAAAATGTTATCACCTCTTACATATGAAATATGTTAAAAATATATATATTTTAGAAAAGATAACAGAAGAAAATAATAAAAACATTTTGTATTATATACTATTATAGTATTTATTAATATTTTCAGTCATTTTGTTTTGTACTTTTGTTTTGAACTTCTGTCATTTTTATTAGTTTCAGTTTCTTTTTCAAAAACTTCATTTTTTAAAAATTCCTATATAGCTTTAATTCATTTGAATTAATTATTTATTCGTTTTAGTAACAAAATTATTTTGGCAAGTTGACAATTCTTACAATTTTTTCTTAAATTACGTAAATAAAAATAAAACCTAATATTTTATTGTATTTCAATTACTGTAAACTAAACTATTTTTAATAGTTTTAGTCAGTGTTACTTTAAGACCACTGAGATGCTAATATAGTTTTAGTAATTTCTGTTTTGTCATTTGTGTTTTATTATGTCTATACAGTTTTTAAATTTTTTTTTACAGTTTTAATTCTCATTATTTTAGAACATTAAATCAACTTAAATGAAAATAAGAAATGTTGCCTTGGCAACAATCTGAAAAAAAAAATCTGTTAATGTACATTTTATTTCAAATAACAAAAAAGTTAAACCGTAATATCCCAAAAGTTGACAACAACAACACTGCTTTTTAGCCTTAAGAAATATTTTACTATATTTAAATTTTTAAATGGCATTGATTACTAAAAAAATATTTCAACTAAATATTTCAAACTAGAATGGAATACCATGTGGGATTAATTTCTACCATTCATGCATGCATCTAGACATGAAGGGGCATCAGTTTACCTTGCTAAGCCCATCAAACAGCACATTAAAGTGTGGCAGCACTGCTCCCCTGGCAACTTTCACTATATTGTAAAGGGCCTCACAGGCGTAGTAGCGCAGACGGCTGTCAGAATCATTGAAACATGTAAGAACCGGATCAATGAGTTCTTTCAGGTACGATCCAGAATCCTGAATAGTACAAAAGATAAGATAAACATAAGCAAAGCCTCCATATTTGCTTTGGAATTTCAAGCATACTGAACATCTTGCAGCCAATATACCAATGAATCAAGTATTCAGTGGTGTATTGAGTTAGTATTTAGCACATTTATTTCACATACTTTTCCCAGGGCAATGGAGCACGCCGCCAACCCAATGAGGCCTCCTTTTCGGCTGTGAGGGTGCTGGGAGAGCGCAAACTCTGTGGCCAGTATCTGGATGACATGTCTGATCTGTGCAGAGTTGTTCTGGGCGACGAATTCCCGTACAAGCCTGACAGACGATTGGGAAGAAGCGGGTAAATGGAATAGCCTATAAATAAAACACAGCATTCTAATAATTCATTTCAAACACTAGCTGGACTTCAGTGCTGTTTGGACTATGGGCTATTGATCATAAGCCTGACTAATGAGATCATGTGGCATGTCAGATGACCAGCTCTCCATTTGAGCAAAATAACAACGATTAATGACTTATTACAGAGAGAAACTAACTATGCATGTCAAACTATAATTCACGCGCTGTAGTATGAGTGTCAGTGGAGCAAAATAGGACTAAACATATCTAAAAGCAGTTGTAGGCACATGAATACCACATATTCTAATTTGAAAACATTTCCTCTCATTTTTGAATATAAACAACAGATTATGACTCACTTTTCAATCTCAAGAGCTGCCACCTTCCTCTTCTCGTACAGTTTGTCGTTGAGAGCTCTCACAATGCTTGGTGTCAATGGAGAAAAATCCTTTTCTGTGTTCATTTTTTTTAAGTATTTCCGAAAAACCCCTTAAATTACGCATAAACCACAACTGCGAATTGTTCAAACTGGTCTCCGAATAAAGCTTAGTGAGTAAAGAGAAAGTCTCATTAGTTGACAGTTCAGTTAGTGTATGACTGAATACATGTATTAATGTTTCATCCAAAAGATTTTGCTCGTCACTTGTATTGTATACAGACAAGACGACGCCCTAAAATCCTCACAAGCATCACTTATAAGATATTAAATGACCTGCTGTCTGCGACACTCAAGTGAAAGCGGGGAGCAGAGGATGAGAGCAGCTAACTTACTGCCAAAGCAGAATAAAAGCCCTAGAGACGACTAACCGAAAACCGCGATTATTTCTGAACAGAAGGTAAACCTGATGAATATTTTCTCGCGGGTGATGATTTTTCAATATCAACAATTGACCAAAGCTACCATATGTCGCGGCTCACATGACTTCCTCCAAACATCATGCAGCGACTGTAACTGAATCAATCGAGCGCCGATCAACGGATTTGTTTTGATTACATCATACGAGTCACATGTTCTTTGGAAACGTTAAAGAAAAATATTAATATGCTGTTAAATGCTATCATTTGAGAATAGGACTGGTTTTAATAATAGTTCAAGTGTTATGTGTATTTATTTTAACACATCATTATAATGTAGCCGGTGTGTAACCATAACAATGTATAACAGGCTATGTACATGCATGAAATGTTTGATAATGTATTTTGAATATGTGTGCCTATTTATTTATTTATTTTTCGTCGGTACCGCCACATAAACGTCTTGTAAAAGAAGTGATTGGTCATGTAATGTGTCAATCAGACGACCAGAGGCATTGTTACAGGTGTCACTCATCAAATTAATTTAGCGTTTCCTCTGATGTGTTTAATCCTTATTTGGGTTCCATTTGACATGTAGACTAGATATTAGGCTACCACTGCTATTTTCTAAAAAAAAAACAAAAAACCTCCCCCCCCCCCAAAAAAAATCTAAATAAAAAGGATTAGCCGATAAAAATGACGTACTATCAGAAATCAAAGGTTTTATTTCTTAATTGATTTTGTTTTTTTAAGTATTTCAGTGTCAGATTTTAACTGCGTAATTTCTCTCACAGGTGTTTCTGCAACTTGCAACGTTACTCTGTGCTGTTGGGAGTATTTCTGGTAAGGTCACATGTGATGGAAATATTTCATCTCAATCGAGTCTTGTTATTAAACCATTTTTTTTCATTCAGGTGAATGTGAGATCTCACAGTGTTCTGACCCATCTACCTGCGTTTTGTCGCAGAGGCGAACTTGTAAATGTGCAGTTGGCTACTTTGGAGATCTCTGTGACCAGGGTAAAAGAGTCAACCTTGAGGGCAAAACTGTAACCAGTTGAATTGCTGGTCTTAGCTAGTTTACACTGATCTCCTAGACTGGCGTTTAGCTGGTTGTCAAGCTGGGGCCATGTTCACAAAAGTCTTGAGAAGAATTCTTTATAAATGTTTTCTTTTCTTTTTTTTGTCTAAGTTGTGTTGTTTTGAAGTATTGTCATTTTATTTCTAATATCTTAATTAAAAAAAGAAGAATAAAATGACAGACTATAGGCTACCTTTGGGGTTAGGTTATCCTAACTTCAAGTTGTTTACAATGATTTTTAAGATTGTTTTCAAGAATTAGAATTAAGTTTTGTTTTAATAACAATTTAAAAAATAATAATAATTTTCCTTCATAAGAATGTCTTGTGAATCTGGCTCTGGTTGCTTGGCTAACTAAGAACCACCTAAGACTAACAAACTTGCTGGGTTTTTTTCCATGTTATGTTATTGTAATTTAACAAATTTTGTATTAATCTTAATATTTCTTTTCAAGTCGCAACAATGAATGTGACGTGTGGCAAAGACTTCATTTCCATCCTAGTGGATGAAGAGTTCTTCAAGTACTACAATGTGGGAATAGAAGCTGTTCATTTGACTAACGCCAGCTGTCGTGCCCATAGAGAGGAGATCTCTGGATCAGCCTATTTCACAGTGCACACACCAATGGATCAGTACACTGCATGTGGAGGCAAACCTCTGGAGGTAAAATTTAAAAAAATTCCCCCCTCAAACTATGCAAGCATCAGCATGTTCACATTACATGTCCCTAAATGGCATCCACTCTAAACAGAAGAACATAACGCACATTGTGTACTCCTTAACACTGATGTCTGACCCACCTATCTATGGAAACATTGTGAGAGATCCAGTTGTACAGATTGAGTACAAGTGCATCTATCCGTACATCCGTAGACTCAGCCTGGCGTTTCCCATCATCACTTTCTCCAGGTAACCCATTGATTTTGAAGGAATAGTCCACCCAAAAATGAAAATTTGCTGAAAATGTACTCGCCCTCAAGCCATTCAAGATGTAGATGGGTTTGTTTCTTCATTGGAACAGAATCATTACATCACTTGTTCACTATTGGATTCTCTGCAGTGAATGGGTGCCATCAGAATAGTGAGAAATGGCGACTCGGAGTCCAAACAGCTGATTTAAAAACGTCACAATCCACAAGAAATCCACATCTATTAACTCCAGTCCATCTATTAACATTGTGCAATAATTTTAATGGTGATTTTGTTTCTTCACAAGATATTAAGTGATGGATTTCTAAATTGCTAAAACGATGAAGAAACAAACATATCTACATTATGGTTTGCCTAAGGGTGAGTACATTTTAATCACATTTTCATTTTATTAAAAAAAAAAAATCTTCAAATTATACCCAAGCATGCGTGTTTAACCGATTTGATTTGTTTTTGAAGTGAAAGAATGTTCAAAGTGGATGAAGTGGATGCCAAGGTGGAGATGAGCCTGTTTAAAGATCACACATACAATGAGGCTTTCACCAGCGCACCTACTATTAAGCTTGGAGATCAAATCTATGTCCAGATCCAAGCGACGGAGCCTGAAGATTTCTTCCATCTGAAAGTAAATGAGTGTTGGGCGACTCAGACTCCTCAAGCTAATGATAAGTCAGGCTTTAGCCACACACTGCTTGTAAATGGGTTAGTATTGTGAATTTCATGCTTGTAAATTTTAAATCCAAATGTCTCCTTTTTAAGATCAGTTACCAATACACACACATGGCAATTCATAGGTATTTTGTTTTTGGTGAACTGGTGACTGAAGGTACAGCAACTTTGTGAAATTTTGCAGGCAAAGGTCCATTGCCCATTAGCAATAGTGTAGCAATGCATCAAGTACCACTTAAGGTGAAGTCACATTAGCAACATTTTGGTGAAATTTTGCAGATGTAAAGCAATGCGGCACACTTTCAAACCAAACAGCTGTCTGTTGTTCAACAGCGAATTTGTGTAACCAACATGAACACGAGTAAAATTTGTGAGGAATTTCTTTACCCTCAAGCGAAACTCCCGATCATGTGGATTCCCATTTTAAATTACTGTTTTTTTTTTTTTTTTGCCTGCAAAATTGTCGAACAACAAAGTGTGAACACCCCCTTTACTCAAGAGTCACTTCTGTACTTGGTTCCACTGATGGTTAGGGTGTTTCCACTCAAATCACACTGTAAATATGACATCGGTGGCTCGTAAAATTAAATTTTTCTCATGAGATTTGGTTGCGATAACTAAATATTTAACCTTTCAGAAATGTCTTTGTTTTTCTGATTGTCCTCAAGGTGCACAAATGACAAAACAATTTCATTTGGTAATGGTACGGCACACCCTGCAGGAAGAAACGGTGAGGGGTCGACTGTCCGTTATTCGTTTGATATGTTTCGGTTTGTATACGAGCCCCACAGTTTCTACCTGCACTGCACTGTTCATCTCTGCACACCTGAGGATGGAAAATCTTGTATTCCTGTAAGCATTTTTTTTTTTTTTAACCAGCTGGTTTCGGACAATCACGTTTTCCCATTGTTAACCTGACCTGATTTGTTTTAGGAATGTAAAACTGTATCCAAAAGAGAGGTGGTTATGGATGAGCAGGCTCGAGGCCTGCTGTCTTATGGACCAATCAGACGAGAGCTGCCAGTCAGACCTACAACAAGTATGTTTATGTAGTGTCCTATGACATTTTAATACATCGATACCATACTTTTTATCATGTTTGACCCATATGGATTTGGTGTCATTTTAGATCTGGTCACATTGGTCCTTCCACTGACAGTGATTTGGACTCTGGGCATCTTCCTTTTAATCCTCATCAGAATCGCCAAAGCGGGAAATCGATGACACATGACAAATAGCTAAATAAATCACATTTTCACCCAACACAATGGTATTTGTTGGGTATAAAAACTACCTCAAGTACACAAGCTAACTATTAGCATGTTAGCTCTGACTGAGTGAACACTCCATGATAATGGACCCTCAGTGAACATTAATGTTCTGTCAAGAAAATTTAGTTAAAGTAAAATTGGCTTGAATGTGATTTTACAGAGAGACACATTGATCAATCAGGGCTGCTATTGTTTTTTTTGTTTTTTTGCTTTTGTTTTCTTGCGTACAATATGAATCCTACTTTATATTTACAGTACTGAATATGAACAACAGGTGGCAGTGAGAACTAAGTGGAAGTTACATTTGCATAACCGTTTTTGTTCTTTAAATAAACCAATTTCAGTACAGCTCCCTTTATCTGCGTTTTTCAAGAATACATATGGAATGTTTATTATAAAACCAAGAATGGTGTGCATACTATCACAAAGGTAAACCGAGAAAGTGGGCGGGGAATGGGGTGCGGCTGCGTGCTGCAGATCGGCATGAGATCCTCATCATGAGCTTTCATGCATTGCTCATACTTGGTGTCCTGCATCAGATTGAGTATAGTTCCGAGGACGCGCCGCCTGGTTCTCGACATTTCCAGATGGGGTTATCCAGGCGGTGCTTATATCAACACAAACAATGCAATGCAGATATCAACAAGTACAGTAGTCTTTTTATTCAATATTTAATGGGTTGATAGCCGCTGGTCATGCTAATGTTATAGTTTACAAGCGTGCGCGCACCAATGGAGACCTATGCGAACTGTTTGCACGGATAGCAATAAAAGCGAAAACGTTCACTAAGCTGGTGGGTTTGTGGTCCGAGAAGAACAATGACCTCATTTTGGTGCTAAAAGACTGCAGATTCTCCCGGGTTACTATCTAATCACACGGTTTTTGGGGAGGAGAAGGTAGTGTGTTCGTTTCTCATTGCTGTCCAGGAGTGGAGAGATGTCAGTCCGCAGGAGCAGATCGCATCGGTCGCTGAGACCCGTTACTATGATTTTCATCCTGCTGTTTGTCAACATTGCTGAAACAACTGCAGAACATGATGCTTTCAACGCAGAGGTTTGTAGACTCAGTGGTTTAAAGTTTTGACACTTTTCAACTCCTAGTTTTAATAATATCAGGTTTACTGATAACACCATTCCTTTTTAAATAACTATCATTGTCATGTGATAAATGTGTAACAGATAGACATATCCCAAAACAAAAAGTGAAAAAAATTGATTTACGTTTGTATAGGTCATAAGAGCTTTAATAAAATATAATGCTGTAACAACACCAATAGTTTTTATTATTAAAGTGTATTTTTGTGTGTGTGTGTGTGTGTGTAACAATCGAATGATCACCCTATTATTGTATTAGAAAGCATAACTTATTGGGTTACTGGACACATAACCGATAAATACAAATAAGCAGTCAAAAAAAAAAGCTAGCATTTCTCTTTACAATGCTGTTTGTAAGCCATTTTACTGTTTGACTTTTTTTTTTAAATAAAAAGCAAGTTTTAAAGTTTCTTTTTACTCCTCACAGGACCATAGGGTTTCATTGGGTTACCTGGTATTGA
The DNA here is from genome assembly GCF_001515645.1 of Sinocyclocheilus grahami. Lineage (NCBI taxonomy): Eukaryota > Metazoa > Chordata > Actinopteri > Cypriniformes > Cyprinidae > Sinocyclocheilus > Sinocyclocheilus grahami. The sequence goes on along the minus strand of NW_015505209.1, from coordinate 2,424,360 downwards.
ATCCAGTCCTATCTGTTTAGTAACTGTTTGGTAATTTCAACGTCGAGAATTATAATAGGATGTTTCTGCAACCTCTGGTGAACATCAGATGGTGTGTAAGTATGTGCCTAAGGATGTTGACATCTGTCCTCATAGCCTGACCATGTGGCAGTGGTCTTAACTGAAAACACCTTCAAATATTAACATTCAATTCTTTACCAAACATTTAAAACTTGTCTCTGGAGCACAAATTCTTTTTTTGAGTTCGTAGTTTAAGACTTAACTTATCTTAATCCAGACCTCCATAATATTTCCTGATGGATTCTAACGGATAGTTGCGTAATTAAAAAGCAGCTTGAGTATTAATGTCTTCCTGTATGTTAATTTTTTCTTTCTGTTGTGTAATCCCATCATCACCACACTTCTTAGTAGTAGTTGTTGCAACACCTTGTCAACTCTCCAACATTTTCTGTGTGTTCCTTAAAGTCATGGCTGAGGACGTATGGCTACCTGTCCCAGGCTAGCAGACAGATGTCCACCATGCAATCAGCCCAGATCCTTTCTAGTGCCATTAAGGACATGCAGCGCTTCTATGGCCTGGAGGTGACCGGACACATGGACTTGGCCAGTCTTAAGTATGATTTCCTTATTCAACTGCCTGTAGAAAAACAAGATGATCGCAGTCTGTTTTGATTGTGTGTTAACTGAGAAAATAGAAACTGTGATACGGTGTACAGTGTAACTAGGTCAATTAGCTTATCTATACCACTTATTACTTAATAAAATTAGTATTTTTTTTTTTTAATGATAAGAATAATTTTATTATTAATAAAATAGTTTTATATCTATTTTAAAATGTATTTAGAGTTGTTGTTGTTATTATTAATATTGTAAATAATGTATACCAGTGTTGTTATCGTTAACTAAGACAAAAACTATTAAAATTAATTTTTCATTAATGGAAATAAAGCTGTAATAAAATAAAACCTAAATTTTAGATTAAAAATAAAAAAATTTAAATGTGGCATTAGCAACTAGTGAAAAACTAAGTGGAATAAAGTTTAAGTTAAAGCTGAAAAAAAAAAATATATATATAATATATATATTAAAGCTAGATATAAAAAAACGAATTAAAAATGGCAAAAGAACATAATCGTTAACTAAGACAAAAACTATTAAAATTAATTTTTCATTAATGGAAATAAAGCTGTAATAAAATAAAACCTAAATTTTAGATTAAAAATAAAAAATTTTAAATGTGGCATTAGCAACTAGTGAAAAACTAAGTGGAATAAAGTTTAAGTTAAAGCTGAAAAAAATATATATATATATAATATATATATATATTAAAGCTAGATATAAAAAAACGAATTAAAAATGGCAAAAGAACATAAGATTATCATTGCCCAAAGTACAATAAAATTTAGAATGGCAGCTCTCAGAGAGCAAGCAATCTCTAAACACATACATATATACACAAAAAATAAATAAACACATATATTACTGTAATTAAGAAAATTACTAAAATGGAAAATTTAAATATGAAAAATAATTCACAATATTAATAAATATATGAATAATATAGAACTAACACTTAAAGGGTTAGTTCACCCAAAAATGAAAATTCTGTCATTAATTACTCACCCTCATGTCGTTCCAAACCCGTAAGACCTTCGTTCATCTTCGGAACACAAATTAAGATATTTCTGATGGAATCTGAGAGCTGCCTGACCCTCCATAGACAGCAACGCAACTGAAATGTTCCCAGGTCCAGAAACGTAGTAAGGATAATGGTAAAATAATCCATGTGACCTCAGGGGTTCAACCGCAAGTATACGAAGCTACGAGAATACTTTAAATGGTGCTACAGGGTGACGCGGAGGAGACGAATTGTTGAATAAAGTTTTTTTTTTTTTTCTTCTTTTGCGCACAAAGTATTCTCGTAGCTTCGTATAACGTATAATTGCTGTTGAACCACTGATGTCACATGGATTATTTTACAGTCTCTTGCTACGTCTCTGGACTTGGGAACATTTCAGTTGCGTTACTGTCTATGTAGGGTCAGACAGCTCTCAGATTCCATCAAAAATATCTTAAATTGTGTTCCGAAGATGAACGAAGGTCTTACGGGTTTGGAACGACATGAGGTTCATTTTTGGGTGACTAACCCTTTAACACTATTTTATACTCATTTTAAAATAATGTTGATAAATATAAAAATATTGTTATTTTATATATACAGTGGGGCAAAAAAGTATTTAGTCAGCCACCAATTGTGCACGTTCTCCCACTTAAAAAGAATCGCGATATAACAATACATGAGTGTGGATTGTGTATATATAAATACAAACACATGCATGTATATATTTAAGAAAAATTGTTTATATATTAAATATATATATCATATAATAATATAAATATATATACTGTATGTGTGTATTTATATATATATATATATATATATAAAATAAACACCGTAAACTTACAGATATTATGTAAACAAACTTTTATTTTGGATGCGATTAATCGTTTGACAGCACTAATATTCATTCATATATATATTTATTTTTTTCTTTTCTTTCTTTTTTAGTGCCATGAAAAGACCTCGCTGTGGAGTGCCAGATCATTTTGAGGAGTCAACAGAGGGAGGTACTCGGCGTAAGCGGTACGCACTTACTGGCCACAAATGGGATCAGGACAAGCTGACTTACAGGTGAATTAAACCTCAAAACCAGAAGAACAAATTCAGTTTACATTGTTCAAGTTAATGATCATCAAGCTAATGATGAGAAAAAAAATCTTTATTTCCTGCCAAAGTATTCAGAACCACTCACCCAAAGTGGGCCAGGAGCAGACCTATGAGGCTATTTACAAAGCCTTCCAGGTTTGGGAGAAAGTAACGCCTCTGCGGTTCGAGGAGGTCCCGTATCCCGAGATAAAGAATGGCAGTGAGGGGCCTGACATAATACTACTGTTTGCCTCTGGGTATCATGGCGATATGTCTCTCTTTGATGGGGAAGGAGGCTCTCTGGCACACGCTTTTTTCCCTGGTCCCGGAATGGGAGGAGACACACATTTCGACATAGACGAGCCATGGACCTTGAACCAACAGGAGGGCTCAGGTGTGAACAATTTTCTGCAGTCTTTTTCCTACTTCAAACTAAATGTACTTTCTTTTTTTTTTACTGTGAATTAGCTTAGCGTTTACTTTTTTCACAGAGAATGTATGAATGTTTGCAGCATTTAAATGTCTTTGAACTGTTCAGAAACAGATTTTTTTTTTCTTTGTTTATAGTTTAGTCATTTAATTTGCTGTTCTTGTTAGGTGTTGATACTGTGAATTAGCTTAGCGTTTACTTTTTTCACAGAGAATGTATGAATGTTTGCAGCATTTAAATGTCTTTGAACTGTTCTTTGTTTATAGTTTAGTCATTTAATTTGCTGTTCTTGTTAGGTGTTGACTTGTTTCTGGTCGCGGTTCATGAGTTGGGTCATGCGCTGGGGTTGGAGCACTCCAACAACCCTTCTGCTATCATGGCGCCTTTCTACCAGTGGATGGACACAGAAAGCTTCTCATTGACTGAAGATGATATAAATGGGATTCACCAGATCTATGGTAAGCTAGTCTGAGGTACTTCCTGTTTCAGTTAATTAACCTAACTATCTAAATTAGTTCCATGATATGAATTCACATTCATTTGCGTGTTATATGGCTTTTACACAACAGTTCAATAAATGATAGCCTAATATTAAGTAAATTACATCTGCGATAGTGTTGGAAATTGTTGTCTATTTTCGTTCTGCCATCGAAAATAATTCCAAACAAAGCCACAATGGAACCATTGCATGTCTGCGGGCAAAATACAGTAGTGGTTTGTTGTTTCTAAATGAGTGAATAATTCACCAATAAAGTCACTTATTTATTTTCTGAATGAATAGTTTTTAATTAATGTTGACTAATTAATTCAATAATTCACTCATAATGACAAACACGTTTCGTTCCTGGTTGAATCAGTGTATTTTTTTATTGAATCGATTAACTGAGTGATTCACTCATTAACAAAGTCACTTTTTAACATTTTTTAAATGAATCAATTAAATGAATGATTCAATGATTCATTCATAAATAGTCACATTTTGTTCTGTTCTAAAACAGTGTTTTTTAATGATTCAATTAAGTGGTTCACTCATTAAGACAGTCACTTGTTTCATTCCTGAATGAATCAATGTTTTTTAATAAATAGGTTAACTATATGATTCAATGATTCACTCTGTTTTGTTTGAAGATTCAGTTTCACTTGTCTGTTTTAATGATGTAACCTGCACAAAGAGTCAGGAAAAAAATCCCCACCACTAACACAGTCAAGCAACCCAGAGTGATACAAACAGTGAAATATCCCAGGTTTATTGCACTAAATAACAGCACTCTTAGAACGCCACATTCATTTTCAGTGAGTTGTTGATTCAAATTCATTTTTGTCAGTGTTATTCGAATGACGCTTTTGCAGTTGTAAAATGTGCAAAATGTGTATCTGGTGCAACTGAGTTCTCACAATGCAGATCAGTCATTATCCGATTATTTCTTTAGGCTTTGCCACATTTATGATACAGTTGTTATCCTCACTTTGCCTGTTTTATGTGCTTGAGTTTTCAGTCCAGTTGCATTGACCTCGCACCAATGAATTTCTCAGCGTATGTGTCTTTGTTTGAGTCTGTTTTCTCCATTTGAAAGTCTCCACTGATGGCTGAATGAGCCTCATGGGCCTTCTGGTGCTGGATGGAAAAGTGACGCGTTCTGTGTCTGTGCAGTATGTATGGAAAAGAGAATGATTAGCTAAAAGTGAAAATGCATTATGGTTTGGTATTTACAGGACCTCCAGAGACTGTCACCAGTCAAGTACCTCCCACCACAACCCTGTTTACAACCACTGCTGAGCCGGAGCCCACCACTACAGTGGCCCAACCGAAAACAACCAGACCCTCGCTGCAACCCACCAGGCCCTGGGTGCCTCCGGTCCACCCCACTAGGAGGTCCCATAGACCCCAGCCCACAGCACGCTCGGATCAGGATGCACCTGACATCTGCGAGGGGAACTTTGACACCGTGACTGTACTGAGAGGGGAGATGTTTGTGTTCAAGGTTAATAACAGTGATCTGCAGTAAATGCAGTTACATTGTATAAAGTGGTTCTTCATAAAAAAAGCCCAGTTAGAACACCTTAGTAACCATATAAATATGTACTAAACCACTAGCAATGTGTTTAGTTTGTTTTTTAACCATCATTTGGATCCTGTGTCTGCCAGAAGATGGTCAAACTTTTGTGATAAGGCATAAATCTCCACACATATTTGTGGTAAGTGTTATGAATAAATTAATTTTTTATTCTTTGTCAGGGTCGTTGGTTCTGGAGGGTTAGGAGGAACCGGGTTTTGGATAATTACCCAATGCCGATCTCCTTCTTCTGGATGGGGCTTCCAGAGGACATAGACGCTGCCTATGAACGGCATGATGGGAAATTTGTGTTCTTTAAAGGTCTGAGTCATGAAATAAATGTTTAATCACTTAATCTAACTGAGGTTAATTGTTGAAGCAAGAAAAAAGGGTGAAAAAAACAATTTATTTTTAATTGTTTTATAATAATAACAAGAAATGTTATTATTAACGATAATAATAATAACAGTAATAAACTTTTTTTTGCCAGTGAAGCTGTAAATATTGTGATCCAAAGTTATTTTTATGACGGTGATAGAGTATGGCAGACATCTTTAAAAACGACAAAGCATCAGAATCATTTAATATTTCCCAGATATCAATCTACTTCTCCTTTAAACATCTGTTCCTCTTGCTGTAACAGCATCTTGGAGTCAAATTATGTCACTTGTAAAACTCTCAGAGAGGAAAGAAGGAAAGTCTGGCAGCATCTCAGGACTTTGCCTGCATTGCGTCAGCTTCAGCTTCAGCTCCAGATGCTGACTGCTCTGTTTTCATTTTGAGAGAAGAAACCTGGAAAATTTGCAGCAGGGCATGTGTAGTAGAAAGAGCTACAGTTATTGTTTTGTTGTTTATGCAGATTGTGAGATTTCAGGTTTCATTTGTGCATTTGTTTGAGGGGAACTTTGCTTTCATGCAGCACAAAAATTTTCTGTGCAATGTCAGTAATTGAATAGATGTCTCTGTGATATCATCTCTCAGCCATGAAACCCCTCCCGTTCAAATCTTTCCATCTAATGTGGCTTTTTGTCCATTCCCTCTTTGTATTTTGTATCACTCCCGCAGGAAGTAAATACTGGCTTTTCAGAGAAGCAGACGTGGAGGCCGGATACCCTCAGGACTTGTTTCGTTATGGTCAAGGCATGCCTGACAGAGTGGACACAGCAGTGTGGTGGGAACCATCTGGCTATACATACTACTTCAGAGGAGACAGGTAAACATGCTGGAGCCCTTGTGGAAAAGGCCAGATGTGTCAAGTGTTTGAGAGTTAGCCATTAACAGAACAAAGTGATATTTCTTTAGCGGGCAGTTTGATCTGGGACTTAAAGGGATAGTTCACCCAAAAATTGAAATCCTGTCATTTACTCCTCCACTTGTTAAAAAAAACCTGTAGGAGTTTATTTCTTCTGAAGACATTTTGGTAACAAGATGTTGGTAACAAAACAGTTGATAGTAGCCACTGACTTCCATAGTATTTTCTTCCATACAATGGAAGTCAATGGCTACCGTCAACTGGTTAACAACATTTTTTGCAATATCTTCTTTTGTATGCAACAGAAAAAACTCATAGGGTTTGGAACAAGTGGAGGGGTGAGTAAATGACAGCTTTTTAAATTAAAGGATAGTTAACCTATAAAAAATATTGTCCACATATTACTCAAACTAACATTTCACCAAAAAAAATTTAAGAAAAATAAAACTAAAAAATAAAAAAGTCAAATTTGATTTTTTTTTTACCAGAAATTGCTTTGCAGTATGTTTTCAAACATATCCCCTTCAAAAAGTATTAGAACTATATAATACCTATATAATGGGGAAAAAAAGTTTAATTGTATACATATTTCAGTTTTTTTCCATTATGATATTAAGAATTAAAGATGCAGTAGTAGATCTTGGAAAATGCTAACTTTAGCCTGATAGCACTGAAAGTGAACGTCCCTCCCTCCCTACAAATCACCATCCAAAGCCACACCCCCTGAACGCACGAACGCGAGCAGATCAGACAATCAGAGACAACATTACTACAATACATCATGTGTCATTCACTGGTGAGAGAACTTTATAGTACAGTTAGTAAAAGTACTACAATACCAGGAAGGAAGATCAGGTTGTTGATGTTTGCCTGCCGTTCTCGCACTGTCTGCACATCGTACGTGAACGCGCTGATGACGTATCCTGTCTGTGCGAACCGGGTGCGCAGAGGTATGCAAATACATTTGTTGACGGGAAGGTAGGAAAGTCAATAAAAACGCTCGCAACGAGAGTTTTGATTGGATGAACATTTCTTGGTCCTATGTCTTCCACAGAATATATATATAAATATATTTAGACCACTTAACTTAATGATTGCTCTGTGGGTGTAAAGAGACTTTCAACCAGCATAACAATAAATTTTTCTAAAGAAAATCACCTATTGCACCTTTAAGATGGTCATATCAATAATATAATAATATATAAAATATAATAATAAAACATAATAGTTTATTACAATTAAATCACAAATTTAAATACCTAAAACAAGTGTGATTTTTTTTTTTTTGTAGGGAAAATATAATTTCTTGCTTCTCTTTTAATTATTAATAATTAAAATTATGTATTATTAATATATAATATTATCTGGACAAAGTTCTGTAAAATCTATGACTTGTGCCTTTTTTTTTTTTTTTTTCATTAAAAAAATAATGAACTGATCATTTATCTATTACCTTAGACATACTGTGGGTACGGAAAGTATTCAGACCCCCTTACATTTTTCACTC
>NW_015505209.1:2398024-2416170 GCF_001515645.1 Sinocyclocheilus grahami | reverse complement strand
TAAAGTATTATTTTCCATTACTGCTTTCTCCTGAAGCTATTGGCAGTTTAGTGAAGAATCCCGTGCAGTGGATAAAGATTACCCTAAACCAGTGAGCATGTGGGGATCCATTCCTGGCTCCCCGAAAGGGGCCTTCCTCAGCGATGATGGAGGTGAGTCAGGCTGGGGGATGCTGCCCGAGAAAATGTCACAGCTGAATGCATGAAAAAAGAGAGCCAAGTCCATTAATCCAAAGCTGAGAGGGAAAATGTGACCTCAGTGCTAAAAAACTGGGGTGCAATAAGACCTTTGACTTGAAAACGTTCTGCTCTCACTTCTAATTTCATGCCGTAGTTCATGATCGTCTTTGGCATGTCTTTTTATAGCTCTGGAATTCAGAGCCTGGCTAGAATCTCATTTGATCAAGCATTTGTCGATGATTACATGGAATTATTAGTCACTAGTGTATTTATATACACTAATTAACATTCTAACTCTTTTCCACACAGCGTACACTTACTTCTACAAAGACACCAAATACTGGAGGTTCGATAACAAGCGAATGAAGGTTGACGCTGGATACCCGAGATCCATTTTAAATGATTTCATGGGCTGTCGGGTGCACTTTGATGCAGAAACGGACGTAAAACCCGACCATCGATCACCAGAGACGAACGACAAGAATCAAGATCCTGACAACGAAGAAAATACAGAAGATGGAATTGATGACGAAGAAGATGAGAAAAAGGAAGTAGATGTAATTTTAAGAGTGAACGAGACTGATGAACACATCATGACCCTCATTTTGGTGACTGTGCCTCTGGTTCTGGTGCTGTGCATTCTGGGAGTCATATACATCATAATCACCACACTCCAGAGGAAAGAGACGCCCAAAGTGTTAGTTCACTGCAAAAGATCCCTGCAGCAGTGGGTCTGAAAACACACTTTTGCTACCCAATAGTCAAACCTTTCCGCACATACGTTTTCTGAGAGACGCACACCTTGTCGTTTATGGTGCTCATCCCATCGAAAACCCCCTTCCCAATGTAGAATTTGCACTTTTGATTGTTTTGTGGTCATTTTTTACGTTTACGTGTTGCGAGTGATTCTTGAGCCCGTTTGGTTGTAGACTGTGGGAAACGTTGGATGTATGAAAACAAGCTCAGATCAGCACATTTCTTTCACATCCTCTACTAACTGGCCTCAATAATGGAGGAAACCGCAAACTCTGTTGCAAGGCCTTGCAGAAAGCGCAGGGTTAAAAGAAAAGTCAGGCTTAATAAATTGTCTCACGCACATTTAGCAGGGTTTATAGTCTCTTCCCCCGTGGAGCCTTGCCTGACTTGCATTACACAGATGTTGCTGATTTTGGACTTTATGGAGAGAAAAAGAGGGGGATGGGGGCTTGTAGCCTGCCAGCATTTCCTCTGCCTGAGTTCCACTGAGCGTGCCAAAGACGAGGAGGAGGGAGGAAAAGCCATTCGAGGCGTGGCTGTACTGTCATCATGACCTACATTAGCGTACCCCTACTTTCTCCCCCCTCAAAGTTTGTCTTCCTGTGGGACTTTCCTTTGTTTTCCCCACTGTACTTCCAGTCTCCCCCAGTTGTGAAGTTTTTGAGAGGCATTCCTGGCCTCGGATTGTGTCCGTCAGTGCCTTTCAAGGCTGAATCTGTGCCTTAATAGTGCAGACCATCACCACTGTGTTGGAAATGTACTTATTTTCACTGACTTCATAGTAGACTTTGTGCAGTTTGAGCAAAAAATGCTTTTCTTTGTTCACGTGGCCTTCAGTGTTTTAAACCTGTCTTTTTTGTATTTCATGTCAATATGAATGTGTTTGTGCTTTTGTTTTGTAGTGCCAAATGAAAAACTCTCCCTTAATTTGATGTTTTATTAGATTTGATTTGCATTGTTTTGTATTAAGAATCGAGTAAATCATGCAGGGCATGTATTGCTTTTGTTCACAGATATTATCTGGTATATAGCTTGCTCACAATAAAATGGAATATACGGATGTAAGTATCTCTTTAATTTTTTTTTGCTTCCTCTGCTGATTTTGCACTTCCTTCGTTTTGGTTGGAGTACAATAACACTTAAACAGTGTGTGTGTGTATATATAGCTTCCATTTTTTAATCTAAGCATATCAGTTACGTTATGGTAGTGTTGTGTAAATGTTATTTTCCTGCTATTGTGCTGAAGGTGCCAGATGTAGCCGTCTACCCATTGAATCAAGTCTACCTCCAAAGTGATTCCATTTGCTGAACAAAAAAAGACTTTTAGAAAGAGCTTACAAATTCAATTTATGATGCATGTCATCTGTTATTTTGACCATAAATGTCTTATAAATATTATATTATAGTAGTAATAGTATATTACCAAAACAATAGATAGTTTTTTGAGAACGATCTACTGTCATTCTTTGTATTGTTTTAGCTTAGATTTTGAAAGCTAACTCAGGATGCCAGTTTAGCATTCCACTAGCTAATTAGCCTGCTTATTTAACTTGCTCTTATGAAAATTAACCATGGTTTTACTACAAATAAAACCATGGTAACCACACATTAACCATACTTTTGCTAAACTAAACCATAGTTTAACCATGATATTTGTAGTAAAATTGTGGTTATACAAATGGTATTTATTCAATAGAAAAACATGTTTTTATTATAGTAAAATTGTAGTAACCATGTTTATTTTCTAAGGGTATAACCTCTGCAGTTGTTGAATTGTATCATACATTTAGTTTGATCGGACATTGCAAACAGCTACCCCAACTACCCCTTTAGTGAACTAGCTTAGCACACCACTAACCAATTAGTCCATTAGCTTAGCCTATATTTGCTAATGTTCAATATAATTTATATATATATAATGTTGAAAAAAACAGCATATGCTGGTTAGGTATGTTTTGACGCTGAGATGCTGGTTTAAGATGGTCCTTTGCTGGTTTATGCTGGTCCTTTGCCGGCACAGGGCCAGCATAAACCAGCAAAAGGGCCAGCATAAATCAGCAAAGGGCCAGCATAAACCAGCATCCCAGCGTCAAAACATACCTAACCAGCATATGCTGGTTTTTTCAACAGGGTGATTCATTATTTTAACTTATTTAGACCCACATAACTAATTTATCTAGAATAATGGCAACTTTTACAACAGTATTCATCAGTATTATATTATAGAAACAGGTCATCGTTTATATAAGTGTCTCCAAAATAGAATTGCAAAGTAACTTTCCTTTGGTCAGGAATTACAATGGCTACCCCAAATGCCCCTTCAGTGAACTAGCTTAGCATGCCACTAAGCAAGCTGTACACTTGCAAATACCCTTCGCAAATGTATGATTTTATATTTTTATACAGTATATATTATACTTTTAGCAACTGCAACCACCCTATCAGTGAACTAACCAATTGATCCACTAGTAGCCGTTATATATATTTTTATGATTTTGTTTTAGGCATTACAAACAGCTACCCTTGTAACCCCTTCAGTGAACTAGCTTAGCATTCTACTAGCCAATTGGTCTGCTAGCTTATACAAAAATATCAAACATTTCCAAAGGGTTTAGGCTATGTATGTATAATGTTCAGCTACTTTTTCAGGGAACCAGCTTAACACACCGCTAGTCAGTTAGCCTGCAAGTTTAGCCTGTACCCTGAATGTTTAATTAGAATTTTTTAATACATATACGTTTTTGTTTGATGGGGCATTACAGATATCCCCAAGGGTAGTAGGTAATGGTAGGATTGAATTGTTCATGACACTGTGAATCAAAAAAGATGCTTTTTAGTTACAGGTCAGGATCGTGTAGTCCAGATCGTGTAGGCTAACTGGATCAGCACAGCAGTTGAAGCTATAGCCATTTTTGTTCTTTTTATTTTACGTCACACCTGGCAAATAAGGTAGGGTGACCATACGTCCTCTTTTCCCCGAACATGGACCTAAAAAAATGCGTCAGGTGTTCTAATAATGCTACCTATCAAATTATGCTACCAACACTGTATCCTACTGTAAGGGTAGGTTTAGGGTTGGGGTAGGTGTACATGTTAAAGGGGTCATAGGATGCCCATTTTCCACAAGTTGATATGATTTTGTGGGGTCTTAATGAAAAGTCTTGCATAGTTTGGTTAAAATATCTCAATGGTAGTGTAAAAACCTTTTTTACCCTGTCAAAAACAGCTCTTTTCAGATCAAGCTGTTTTTGTAGCATTTTCCTTTAAATGTTAATGAGCTCTGCTGCCCCCGCCCCTCTCTTCCGAGCTGCTCTCAGAGAGACTGTTTACTTTAGCTGCATTCATCGTGAAACTTGTTAATTAGCACATTATTAGGAAAGGCGATTTGCAAAGATTCATTACAAAACATTATACTCACTTCTTCTGTAGATGAGGCTGGATCATGAATGATTTGCGCGAGCATAGATTCATTTATGTAGATCGGGGGCGCATTCCCTTCAGAAACAAATGTAATCCACTGCGAGTTCAGCAGCTCAGATCAGGGTGGGTCTAAGGTAAGACACCAGTCCAGTCTGTGCTGAAATGCTACTGTCAATCAAACTATCATGGGAGGGGCCTGTCTGTGGGACGGCACACAGACAGGCATCTGAGATCGGCTCGATTTGAGAAAGGGGAAAACATTTAACCAGATAAAAAAAAAAACACTGGGTGGATTTTTATCATTATAGGGTGGCTGTGTACACACACTGCCAACACGCATTTCAGTTCAAACAACTTGTAAAAGTGAATGTAGCATCATATGACCCTTTTAATAAAGCCTCACACCTTATTAATATCATGCTGGAAGCAAAACCTGATAGGTAGCCCTTTTCACTATCGAATTATGCTACCTGTTTTAATGGGAGGTAGCAAAATCTGACAGTGTAGCACAAATCGTCAGAACACCGGCCGGGATTACTTAATCGCCCAAAATGTCCGGGATTCGGCTGTTTTCTTAATCTCGCTCCCGCTGAATCTCTGACCATTGCCGCCTGCTCCCGCAACATGTGTTTCGCTCCCGCGATTTTTGTCCACTCCTTTAAACATTCTAATATATAGAATGCAGAGTATTTAAACCTCTTTTGAATGAGCGTTCGCGCTGTTCACCTTCACTTAGGATTACGCAATCACACGCACTCTTTGTAAAGGGAGCACATCTAGCAAGATCAGATATCTGTCAATGAGTTAAGGATCTGTTGAGCAGCAAATACTCCAGCATGGCCTTGTCAGTCATCTCTCCTTATTCTCGACCTGAGGTCAGTCAAATCTAACTCCTGCAGCTCTTCTTGGATGCAGGGTTGCCAAGTCCGCTTTTTCTACAGAATTGGGCTAGTTTTAAACTGTTGCCATGGGTTGATTTTCCCAAGTGGGTTAAAAGTTTGAAATATTGCATAAATTACATTTGTCTGAAATGCTTGTATTGAAACATTTTGCATTCTACCTATGAGAAAACCTTCATGGCCTTTTACATCAACTGTTCCCTCCTGGTGGAATGACCTGCCCAACTCAATCCAAGCAGCTGAGTCCATAATCATTTTCAAGAAAAAGCTGAAAACACATCTTTCGTCTTCATTTGACCCTCGAACTCAAGCACTCTCTATTATAATGCTAATTCAAATTTTATGTACTTGTTTTTTTTATTTAAAAAATGTTACCCTCTAACTTTTGCACTCTGTATTCTATTTCTATTCTAACTACTCATTTTATTTAAAAAGAAAAAAAGAGCCTTTAACACTAGCATTCTCTATTCTTTTTCTGTTCTATCTACTTGTTTTCTTTTTATTTATTATAAAAACAAAACAAGCAAACACGCACGCACGCAAAAAAACCCGTCCTCTCTTTGGAAAACTAAAATATGGTCACCCTAAATAAGGGAATTGCATGTTCACCTCAATAAACTCCTACATTGTTCATTTTTGTTTGTCTGTTGATAAAATAAGCTTACAATTTACATTAAACCCTGTAGTTAGTTATATCAACAAAAGCAAACATGCAATGGCCTACTTTTCTCATTTTAAAAATTTCCAAAAACAAACTCATGGGACCATTCGCTCCACTCTCTCCTAGGAGTATCCTGTTAGAGGATTAGATTTAACTCTCTGCTACATTTCCTCCAATCAGATTCTAGGGCACAGTGGTGACATGGGCCAGAGATATGCTTTAGGGGCTTACCTGCAATCAGTTTATGGTTTGCCTGAAAACGGCTGTGGTTTGTGTTTGTAAGGCAACCACTCGCCCTTGATCAGCTGCATTGGCCTTTCTTTCGCTGGTTCGGAGCTAATCCTGCCTTCATCTCATTATTGGATCTGCTGCTGTTTAGCTGCTCAGACCTAGCATAGCCATGGCATTGGCTTCTTAAAGCAATAAGTTAGACGCGGCCACCCTCAAAAGTCAAAGAATCACAGTAAACATGTTACTTATGTGGCATCTGATGAAATACAGAGTCCAGGTGCAGCACAGGGCATAGAGAGGCTAACAAAATTAGCATGTAGCATGAATTAGCTTTCTGGATGCTAAGTCCTCTCGCTGTCAACTCTGATTAGTTAATTACACAAAACCCAAATCTTATCAATTGGGTGTGAGAACGTGTTTTCTTTATGTTTTATACTTCTGTGTATACTAATGCAAACTCTGGGTTTAATGTTTTGCTGTTTTTGAACCGGGGCAGCAATCACCCAGAACACCCTTGTAATCACATGGCAACCACTCAGAAGAACACCTTAGCAACCTTATAGCAACCACTCAGAACATCTTGACATCATCCTGAAAAGTTTTGCATGGACAAATACCACTAATTTTCACACTTATCTTAAGGAAATGTACATATTTCGTAATAGTGCAAAACAATATAGCATTAGATATGTTGTCATTTTAAAGGGAACTGAATTGCACTATTTTTATTTATTAATATTAAGTAGATCAAATTCTTCACATTATAATTTTAACCTGGTTAACAGCTCCCATTGTTTTTAAGTGTAGTCTTGTGAGGGGTAGCACTGTCCTTCAAGATTTAATCCCGTTAGCTCAGTGCTGCCGCAATCCTAATCTGCACAGATTGCTGAAGTCTGCTCTGAATGGTCTCAATCCCCACGGAATGCCCAACCACTTCTAAACATTCAGGTAAAAAACTTGATTGTAATAACTGCCTTCCTGTCTGGAATCTGCCGTTTTGATGATGGTGCTCTAAAAGGGAGTAGTGATTTAGATCTGATGAGTGTTTTAGGATTAGCCAGTATATTAATCCTTTTTACCATAAGTAAAATTACATTTCTGAATTTGTTTTCAAGTTGACTTACTTTAAATAGTTAAACACTATTTAAACACCATTTATTAATTCTGCTTGTTCATTTCGGTTTCCTGTTCCATTCAAAAGTTTAGGGTCAGCAAGATTTTTTTTTATGTTTTTGAAATAAGTTTCACCTAAGCAGCATTTATTTGATCAGAAATATGGTAAAAATATTGTGAAATATTACTAAAATTTTAAAATGTATAAATGTTATAGTGTAAAAATGTAGTTTATTCCTGTGATAAATTACCATTACCCCAGTCTTCTGTCATGTGATCTTTCAGAAATCATTAATATGCCGATTTGGTGAATGTTTATTATGGTATTATGATCAATGTTGAAAACAGCCATGATACAATTTACTTTTTTTTTTAGTTTTTAGTTTTTTTTGTGGAAACCGTGATACATTTGTTCAGGATTCTTTGATTAACAAAATTTTACAAAGCACGGTTTTTTATTATTGTTTTATTTTTTGTAACAATGTAAAGGTCTTTACTGTCACTTTTGACAAATTGAATGCATTGCTTGCTGAATTAAAGTATTAATTTCTTCTTCTTTTTTTATAAATGTCCCCAAACCTTTGAACAGTAGTGTTTACAAATACATTAAGGTTGTAAAAGTTGACATACGCTAATACATTAGGGACTAATATGAAATAGAATAAACAGTAATATATTTATAAATGAGCATTAACCAATAATTCATGTTAACTATTGCATTAACATAAACTAACACACATGTTGTTATTGTAAAGTCTTGCAAAAGAACAAATGAATTTGCATTTAAATAAGATGTAAAAAAAAAAACTGCAAGGAAAATTTTTAGCTACATAAGTTATGTGCTGAAAAATAAAGATTTTCCTATAACAGAAATCAAAAAGAAAGCAAGTGCAAGTGAGTCTATTGATAGACTTTGTTTACACACAAAACTACTTGGAATTGCATTTATTTATGTATTTTCACCATTTTAGATGCTAACAGAGGTGATTAGTATTTTGGTCCTGAGAGCTAAACTTGCTTGGTAATTTTTGCTTTGTGCAAAACATTTAGATGGATAGAGTGAAAGATCAAAGAAGTGATTAAATTACTTTTGCTTGACTTCCTGAACACCCCTTGCCGTGCAACGGACAGCTAATCGTTTGAATGGCTGCCATATACTGGGCCTGCCATACTGGGTCTTTCATAACATCACATTTTATGTAAGACAATTGGGTCCAAAATAATCTTAGAGCGAGCCTGCCGTGAGAACTAGTCTGCAGACCCACAAAAAAACACTTTCATTGTTCTCCATCAAGCTTATCAAACCTCTTGTGTTTGCTAAAGGATGTGGCAAACGTGACATCATTCTATTTCTGAAACTGTTGTGGGGTTTCCCTGGAAAAGCGCCCTAATAGTTTGGATGAATAGAAACTTCATTGGGCTTTCCCAAGGATGAAATCCTTGTCTTGGAACTCCCTTTAAATAGTGTCGACTAAAGCATAAGACACACAAATTAGCTCTGAAGGAGGGTCCTGGGTTTTAAGTTAAGCTTGACAAGGATGAAACATAATTAACTGTAACTTATTTCAGGTTAAGACTCAAACAATCGGAGTTTATGGCATTTTTCCATAGTCTATTCCATCATCAGCGCGTATTTATTGAGTTTTTCCTTCCCTCAGGATGTTTAACTGGGTGGTGAAGGTTGTGCCACATCCTCATGATACACAGGAGGATCTGGGGGAGGAGGCGATCACTGCGGTAAACCCACAAGCCCATTAACATGGACTCATAATGCACACCTCACAAATATCTGTGACTCTATTTAACAGTGCAAATAATCTGATTGACACTAAATGGGGTCATGACCTACAACAAGTGTTTTAGTGTTTTACAACCATGAATTGGAAATTTATGTAGCCTAGTTATTTGTAGTTTGAAACCCCTGGCCTAGTGGTTAATGTACGTGATCTGACATAATGAGCCATGGTGCTCATGTGGATAATGCAAGTTCGAATCTTGCTTGCAACATTTTATAAACCCATTCCCTTTTCCACACCCCATAATTTCCTGTCTTCCCTTTCTATATTATATCTATAAAACTGTTAAAAAGGCAAATAATAAATTAAAAAATGAATCTGAATATTACTTTATTAATTCCTAGATATAAAAAATGATGCTCATATATTATTGTCTTGCTGTTGCATTGATGTCCTCTCATATAGTGAACCTCTAATTCTCTTAAATCTCCCTCTGAAGAATGGAAAAACATCAAATCGAGGTACATTTACAGCACTCTTACTGATTTAATGTGTTGCAACATGATTGTTTATTAGGTTCAATGTAAAATATATGGTCACACTTTATATTTGGTGGCCTTACAATGTACTAACATAGTAACAAGACTATGGTTTTTCTGCAAAATTCCCACATTTACTGCTAATGAGTGTGGGGTATGATTAGGTTTTGGGGTAAAGGTTGGGTTATGGATATAGTTATAGGAATGTTAAAAAGTGCAAGTGTTTTAAATCAAAACAAGTATAGTACATAATGTATATAGTATCAAATGGTTCAGAACATATAAGGCCAACTAATATAAAGTGTAACTGTCCAAATATACTGCAGTACTATAAAATCAAAATATAATATACTAATGCACAATGAGCCTCTATCTCTCTTATTGTAATGCAGACAAGTGCAATCCAACCAAAACGGGCAGGGAGGAAGACCAATCATCTCAAACCTCAAAGGACAGGTGAGTCTTGACCGATCTCCCCAGTAAAGTACACAAAAGACATTCTCTGACTGTCTGGACAGGAAACATGCTGAAATCTGTATGTTTCAGTGTTCAGAGTGGTATGTTGAACTGGATCTCCAACGGTTTTGCGAGTGCTCTGCCCCAACCTGCAGTGAGTCCTCTTCTTATGAGAGCCAACCCTGATGCTAAAGTATTGATTTCATGTCAACTAAAGTAGTTTGATATTTAATACCATTTGGTATTGCATATTAATGTGCATTCAAAGCAAATGTATTTTTTTATTTATTTTGCAGTCGCTTCAGGATGAAGGTTCTACGGACAGGTAAGACAATGAATAGTATTCTTATCAAGAACATCAGTCCACTGAGGAGTCACTGTGCATGAAGTGTGTTTGACAGCATGGAGGCTGTACAGTGAGCCCTCTCTGTCTGCCAGGGCTGGAGTTATTGGCTGGATCTCACAAGGAATTGGAAAGGTGGTCCCGCAGCCTGATGAGAAATACATACGGGACGAGACTCCAGAATCTGAAGAAGTCACAGTGGTTAGAAAACTATGTGCAAGACTTCATTTTTATCAGAATAGTAGAAATAACCAAAAAAGATCAAAATGATCTAAACCTTAATATATGATTAAAAGCTTACAATACATACATTTAACAACAGATTAATGTTCTAATATTTATTATTTAAAACATTTACTATTTAAGAGTATAAGCAGATACATGTATTTATATTTTAGAAAACGATTAATTAAATAAAATATATTAATCTTAATATTATTCATTTGGAAACAGTACCTATCTGATGTATATCTAAAAAAGAAAAGTTCAAGACAAACTTCTGAAACCGTATATGCGTATTATTATTCTAATTAATTAGAGTCATATTAATAATCAATAGTAAATAATTAATAAATATTAACTTTGTATGATACATTTTAACAACTTTAAAAATGAATATATTTCTGCTGTTTGTTTTACACTTTCTGTTTTCATTTGCTTTTACTATTTACTTAAGGTCAAAATTAATGATTAGCCGATTCATATTTATTATATTTAATAAATGCAACAAATGCTCTTAAGAATATATTTAGAAATGTAAACAAAATCATAAAATGCATTTATTATTCATTTAAAAAAAACATTTTAATAATATATCGCTATCGTTTGTTCACTTGTCTAAAACTATATTATCATTAAATTAGTTAATTCATTAGAATTATAAATAGTGACTTTATATGGTACATGTGATGTACATTTATATGTCAAAAATGTTGAATTCTTGCAAATCACAATTACATTGCACACATACACACAACACAATTACAAAACATAATTGTCTGCTGTTTCATTTGTTTTCTTTTCATTTTCATTTTCTTTTTTTGGTTTGCTTCAGGTTTATGAGGCAAAGGACCTTCCAGGTGTGTATCAGTCAGTCTATTAAGAAAAACAGTTGAATTAATAAACTGTATGGGTGGGTTACATTTACTGTGTATACACCAGATCAGGAGCCTTTGGCACATATACCAGTAGTAGAGCTGGTGTCAGAAGACGAGATGTCGGAGGTGGAACCAGCCGATCAGTTCCCTCCTAAGTGAGTGTCATTCTGTGAAGCACACGGGGGGAAAGTTGGCATTGTTAGGTGCAAATTGGGTGCCTTTAGTCCAGGGTTCCTCAAATCTTACTCTGGAGGACCAATGCACAGCAGAGTTTAGCTCCAACCCTGATCAAACTCAGCTACCTGTGATTTTCTAATGATCCTGAAGACATTGATTAGCATGATCAGGTGTGTTTGATTAGGGTTAGAGCTAAACTCTGCAGGAAAGTGAATCTCGTGGGCCAGATTTGAGGATCCCTGCTTTAGTTTATTGAAGGTGTTTGCTAAGGCAAGTATCTTTATTGCTATTATCCGTACTCAAAATCATATATAGCCACCTGAATCTAGAGACTTAAAGAAATAGTTCACCCAAAAATAAAAATGTACCAACCCCCTGGCCATCCAAGATGTAGATGAATTGTTTATTTCAATGTGTGAACAGTGTAATGAACTGGATAAAGAGTGGCTTCCAGAACGCTATACCGCACCATGTGACCAGACACCCAAATTCCAGTTCTTCCACGCCGAGGTCATCACAGTGCTCAAACAAAGGTATTTTTAGCTATATTTATAGCTATAAACTAGCTATATTTTTAAAGATTGTAACTGTTTAGCTTCATATTTGCTTTGGTTCAGTTTATTCACCTCCTCCAGAGTCGATAACCAGCGTGACGGAGATCGATTCAAAACCTCCCAGGTGAGTCACGTCAAATTTGATTCTCTCTTTTGCAATTGCTTACTGGAAAACTGGCATAGATGTACACTTCATGTCCCTCTTGTTTTCAGTATGGTGGGCTGGATTGTTCAGGGTCTGGGCCTTTCAATACCACAACCGGTGCTTAAAAACAAAGAAGGATGTTTGGTAAGTGAGGTGTAAAGCTTTGACGGTATTAGCTCAGGTTTTATAGATGTTTCCCGATACTGACTCCCTTTCTTTCCATCAGGAGGACGGGAAGATTGTGCAAAATGGTGAGTAAGATGTTCCTCTTTCAACACAGTTTACACAGTTTTTAGTAACAAACTCGGTTTGTTTCCTGGAAACTCTAGCGTGGTTTCAGTAGAATATGAAAGCACAAAGATCACTGCATGGGTAACAACATGACCCACTCTGTGAGACATCAAAATACAAGTAGAAAAACTTGAGGGTGAGTGGTTCTGTTGCAGTGTAGGACAAACTCATAACTCAGTCCATCTTCTCCTTCTGTTACAGGGGAGAGGACACTGAGAACCCTTTAAACAAAAGGAGAGAGAGCGCAACACAGCATTACACAGTCACAGAAAAATGGACAGTGGAGACAGATGCATTTGAAGAAGAACAGTGACTTTGTAGCTTTCTTGAATGAACAGGCAGCTATGAAAATCTACTGAATGTAATGCCCGACTTTCTCTGTACTGTATAACAAATATATTTTTAAAAACCTTTGTTTAACTTACTGTATGACTAGCCAAAAACATATATATTTTTAATAACATTTATGTTTAACTTAAAATTAGACTCTCAGTATTGTATGAATAGCTGGCGTCTCTCAGATGGGTGTTTGTTGTTGCTGCTGCAGTGATCTTTATAAACTGACATTTAGTTTGGCTTGACTGTACTTGTCTTAAAACATTTATGATCCTCATGAGATGTAATTATCATTCATTTTACGGCAAGTTTCCCTAATATGTGTTAAAAATGTACTCAAATGAAAAGAGTAGAAAGAACACATTATTTTAAAAAGAGAAAAAAGTTGTATTGCCTTGACTTATAATTGTGGCTACTCTGAGGCTGCTTTTAAGACATGTACATTACCGTTTAAAAGTTTGGGGTCAGTAAGATTTTTTTAAAGTGTTTTTTGAAGAAATCTGTCATGCTCACCAAAATAGAAATATTGTGAAAACTTGTTATAGTTTAAATAACTCTTTGAATATTTTTTAAGATGTTGTTTAACTTAAATTTTCAGGATCCTTACTCCAGTATTCAGTGTCACATGAACCTTCAGAAATCATATTGATTTGCTGCTCAAGAAACAATTATTATTATCAATTTTGAAAACTGTTGTGCTTCTTATTAATATTTTTGTGAATACCATGATAAAAAAAATTCTGGATTCTTTAATGAAAAAAAATTCAAAAGAACAGCGTTTATTTGAAATAGAAATATATTTTTTACTGTCACTTTTGATCAATTTAATGCATCCTTGCTGAATAAAATAATTAATTTCTTAAAAATCTTACTGGCCCCAAACTTTGAACAGTGGTGTACACTTTATATGTTTTCATTTATTGTCATTTAATCTGTATATATTTAATGTATATTAATATTTTATATTCTTGATGTAATATTGTATTAATGCATTTCATTAATAAAGGAAATTAATAATTGCACTCATGTGTAAAGGGTTCAGTCTCTATTGGCATAATAATAATAATAATAATAAAATACCTTGGAAAAACACATACAGATAACTTTGCTCTCAACCACAGTAAATAACCATAATTAATAAAATAAATAAGATTTTTTTTTGAGAGAAACCTTTTAAAATATATCCTTTTACAATCTTACAGATATTTCCTGTTTTCTAAGCAATCAAATGTCAGTGTGTCCTGGTGTTTGAAATATTAAAAGTAAAGGAATTATTAAAGCAAACCAAATGTAAATTATTGACCTGGATATCTGTTCTGTTCAAAAATACCTCATCACATTAAATTTAAGAGGACAAAAAAACCAGCACAGTAATGAAAATAAACATGACATTTTTTTTTGTTTCTAATGTGAAGTTTTAAAACAGTCCTCAAGCATGGCTGTGTCTTCAGCAGGCAGTGCTCGGTCAGCTCCTGCAGACCTCGTTCTTGAGGAGATTGACTCTGAAGATGAGGCTCAAGAAAAAACTTGTCCAACAACGAACTCGCAGCCAAATTCACAACCTCAAACACCTTGGTCACCAGAACAATCTCTTCCACTGAGTGTCATCACACCCTCACAAGCACACATAGAACTGGAGGACGCAGAGACCCAAACTGCACGATGGACGCCCATGATCGAGAACATCAGGAGAGAGGCGGAGGACACCGCCATATTATTTATGGAGGAACGGTAATACATTTCTCTCTTGCTGGACACACAGTGGCAGCTTGATGATCAAGTATTTGAAGTAACAGACTTAAAGGAAGAGTTCACCCAGAAATGAAAATTTGCTGAGGATTTATTCACCCTCAGGCCATCCAAGATGTACAAGAGTTTATTTCTTAATCAGAACAGATTTGATGACATTTTGCATTGTCACTTGCTCACCAATGGATCCTCTGCAGTGAATGGGTGCCGTCAGAATGAGAGTCCAAACGGCTGATAAAAACATCACAATAATCCACAAACCATCAATTAATGTCTTGTGTAACAAAAAGCTACAGGTTTTTAAGAAACAAATCCATCATCAAGGCATTTTAACTTCAACCCGTTGCTTTCAGCTAAAATACTAGTCCTCTATCCATAATATTGCTTTCACCTGTATAAAAGTCATCTCTTCTGAATCAAGGGGAAAATATGCTCAGATCAACCACTATTTACAAGCAAAAATAGTCCAAATTAGCACTTTGGAAATTTAATGGTGGATTTTGATGCAAGACCCCAACAGGGGATGGACTTTATCACTGAAAAGCATGATTATGGACTTTGGCCAGAAATAAAAGTTTAAAGTTAAAATGTCTTGATGGATTTGTTTCTTAAAAATACACAGCTTTTCACTTCACAAGACGTTAATTGATGGACTGGAGTTGTGTGGATTATTGAGATGTTTTTATAAGCTGTTTGAACTCTCATTCTGACGGCACCCATGTACTGCAGAAGATCCATTGGTGAGCCAGTGATAATGCTAAATTTCTCCAAACCTGTTCCCATGAAGAATCAAACTCATCTACATCTTGGATGGCCTAAGAGTGAGTAAATTTTCATTTTTGGGTCAACTATTCCTTTAAGAGTGAAAAACAAGCCTTATTTGTGGTGCTGTTCTCTGGTGCAGGTTGATACTGGAGCGTCTGGCGATGGCTCGAATGGCAGAAGAGGTGGCACGGCAGACAGCAGAGATGGCTGTCAGGGAGTTGGCACAGGCCCGGTTTGGCATTCAGATCATTGCAGAAGAGCCAGAAGATGTTGATCAAGAGTAATTCATGCACACCAACAAAAAATCAATCAAACTAATCACTCTTTGTGTGTATGATAAATGTATATACTTTATATGCATACATACATACATACAGACAGACAAAAAATATGTTCAAAACCGTTTTTGCTTCTGAATATTTTGTGGAAATTGTGATTCATTACAATGGGTAGGGTAAGTAAGATTCAAAACTTATATAGTTTTATTCATGTTACAAAATATTTCAAATAATTGCTTTCTTTTGAACTTTCTATTCATCAAAGTCTCCTGAAAAAAAGTATAATGTTTCCCACAAAAATATTAAGCAGCACAACTGTTGGCTTTTCAGTGACCAATTCTTGAAATTTTACCATTTGTCCCTCTAATATTAAATATTTGGTAACATCCTTGATATGCATACCAAAACCTTAATAACTTGAATTTTTCTGTGTCACAGATTACAAGTGCTGCAGGAAGAGGAAAGTGATATAGAAGTCATACGAAATCAAATTGCAGAGTAAGACATACTGGGAATTTTTTTTATTATTATAAATTCAATCAACTGTTCTCATGCTTTCCTTGTAGCGAACATGTTTTATTTGTATTTCTCTGTATTTGTAGGCTATATCATTGTTTTATAACAATATGGCCACACATAATTACAATACCCGCATTTCCGGTGCACCGCTTAATATTTCAATATTATGTTGTGTCCTGGCAACCGCATAGCATCCCATAGAGACTCACGGTGCCCGCTCTGCGGTTGCTATAGTTACTAATCGCGCCTCTGATGCTTGTTTTCTGCCTCGACTCTGTGAAGGATGGCGCAGATTCCCCACTTCCAAAATAAACATTTTTATCGTTCTAGTTAATCGCGTCAATATATCATACAACTTCCATCACGTTAATTTATGAACAAACGGCACAAAAATGGATGGATATGGATACTGCGTTACCTGATGCATTCAGAGACCGCGTCTGATTTCAGAGTAAGTTCATTATAATAAACACGACGGTAACGCGTCAAGCCAGTTTATAGTTTATAATATTTTGGAAATGTTTAAGATTAACCAGAGATTCTTGGAAATCAAAACAGGCACATCTCAGTCTGTTGTTGCTCCATCATGCGAAAATTGTGCTTATGTGAGTTTATTTATAGCTGACACAAATGTGTTAGTTGCTTACCGATGTGATTAGCTTGTTGTTTAGATAAAAGCTGATGTCTGCTTCATGACTTGTGTATACACAGGTGTCAAGTACCTTCAGTTAAGGAGTTTCTTCCAGAAGGACAAGAGGCAGAGGCTGTAGACACTGCTTTCACAGTTCAAACCCCTGTGGAGGAGTTCAAGTCCTCTTCACCTCTACAGGAGGAACTAGAGCCTGAGCAGCTTCTCGACGAGGAGGAGCCCAGGGACTCCAGTGACGCCGAAGAAGAACCTGAGCCGATCACTCAGCAACCTCAGTCCATTACCAGCACCTCTGTCTCACGAACTGATTCACCGGTAATTCATGTATACTGTCCATCTAACTTTAAACTTGGTCTTCCTGTTAGTCCTCCGGCTTTATCTCTCTTACATTGTTTTACTTTTGTGACTTTCGCACATACTTATTATTCAGTGTGTAGCCTACACTAAGTAGGCTACATAAAACTCCCTCAGAAGTTAGATTGAATAAAGTACACTGTGCTCACACAAGCACAGTACTGCAGTGATCATATTTTTTCTTGGTATTAGTGCAGATTTTTGCCTCTCTGTGTTACAATGAAATGTGTTATATTACTATTATTTTGCTTTATGTAGGTGGAGAGTACAGCTCCTGAAGAGGAAAGCAGTGGTGAGTGTTTAGTCATTCAGAATAGATCATGTAAACACACTGATGCTAACATGATAAAAAGCCACAGAATGAAATCCCAACTGACATTATTTATTACTCAGATGAAAAAAATCACACACAGTGGCCCTAAAAATTATTTGGACATATTTAGACATTTAAAGGGGTCATATGATGTTGCTAAAAATAACATTATTTTGTGTATTTGGTGTAATGAAATGTGTTTATGCGGTTTAAGGTTCAAAAAACACATTCTTTTCCACATACTGTACATTATTGTTTCTCCTCTATGCCCCGCCTTTCTGAAACATGTTGATTTTTACAAAGCTCATCGGTCTGAAAAGCGAGGTGTGCTGTGATTGGCCAGCTATCCAGTGCGTTATGATTGGTCGAATACCTCAAGCGTGTGACGGAAATGTTACGCCCCTTACCCTACTGTGATGCCGTCCGGCCGGAGCAACGAGACAAAAACAATAAAACCCATTATAAACCAGGCATTCGTTGCATCCAGTGGGGACATAATTACTGATTATAATGACTTATACTGTCTTTTTACGCGTTGCGCTGCATTGCGCCGCGTAAACATAAAACCATGTCTGCATTTGTGATC
>NW_015505209.1:2361819-2397914 GCF_001515645.1 Sinocyclocheilus grahami | reverse complement strand
AAAGCCAAACAAAGTAGTTGCTCTTTCACAACGAAACACAGCATCACACACGGCGGTCTAGAGTGAGCAGAGGCCGGCGGCTAGAGTGAGGAATGGCCGGAGGACTAGAGTGAGCAGAGGCGGCACGCTTGAGAACGGCGCGGCCAGTGGATTCGACGAAGGAGGCTTGCGGCAACCACATGTGACCCTCAGCGACCAGAACGGATCAGCTCTAGGCATGACGTCCTCTTCTGGAAGACCAAACAAAGTAGTTTCGCTTTCACAACGAAACACATAGCGCCTTCACGACATGGCGGCCGCAACAATACTACAGCCAGAATAAAAGTTACCTTCTTTCTTTGCGTGAACATTTGGGCGGCGTTATGCAAATCTTCCCAGATCGTGACGTAGGTATGTGGGGGTGTGTTAGAACGAGCCGTTTTAGGTAGGTGTGGCTGACTTTTACATTTTTTAAAGAATATCTCTTTGGATTTGAGACTTTAGTCTTTGCAACTTTACAGATCTTCTTTATGCACCAAGAGCTTGTAACACTCCAAAGAGAAAGGAAAAATTGAAATCGCATCATATGACCCCTTTAAGACAAACCTTTATTTATTATTGCCATTGCATTGTAGTTAACATTAACTATGGACATGTTGTGCTAACTTTTGACAACCAGAAAGTGTTATGTAAACCAGTTTGTTTTCCAGCACAAGTGTTTATGAATTAATTGCTGTCTTGAAGTATCCTGTATAATTGTAATTATAGTACTTTTAATTTTCAGCTATTATTGCACATTTTCAATTTAAAGGGGTCATATGATGCGATTTCAATTTTTCCTTTCTCTTTGAAGTGAAGTGAAGCAGTGTAGCGCTTGTTGTTTGTCATTTCTCCAATCACAAATGCAGACATGGTTTTATGTTTACGCGGCGCGATGCAACACGTAAAAAGACAGTATATGTCATTATAATCTGTAATTATGTCCCCACTGGATGCAACAAATGCCTGGATTATAATGGGCTTTAATGTTTTTGTTTCGTCGCTCCGGCCGGCGAGGGCATCACAGTATGTTAAGGGGCGTAACATTTCCGTCACACACTTGAGGTATTCGGCCAATCACAATGCACTGGATAGCTGGCCAATCAAAGCACACCTCGTTTTTCAGACCGATGAGCTTTGTAAAAATCGACGCGTTTCAGAAAGGGCGGGCATAGAGGAGAAACAATAATGTATAGTATGTGGAAAATGTGTTTTTTGAACCTTAAACTGCATAAACACATTTCATTACACCAAATACACAAAATAATGTTCTTTTTAGCAACATCATATGACCCCTTTAAAGAAAGCCTAGCATTTAGTGGAAAATATTATTTGTGAAAATATATGTGCAATAGTATTATTAGAATAATTTAAAAAATAAATATTAAATACTGAATGGAAAAAAATTAATAAGTATAAAATGATAAATTCATAATTTTCAGTCCTGTGCCAGTTAAAATGTTGGCAGGGAAAGTAGAACACTGAACTAATAGCCCGACAAAGGGCAAGCAGAAAAAAATCCTTTCCATTGAGTTCTGGCATTTCTATTGATTTTATTATTTTGTTAACCTAACAAATTTATTTTTGTGAATATTTTTGCTAGAAAAGTGTTCTTGTGTTATATAAATGTCACTTGGTTTGATATTTTATCTAATTCGATACGTTTTGGGGCCACTGAAATTGGCATTTCTGGACATTATTATCAGAATGTTCATATGGTGGTCCAGTAGTGCACAACACAATGAAATCTCCACAACACAACGGAAGATTTCACAACGCAACACAACGTAAATTAGCACAACACAATGGAAACAAGCCTCAACACAACGAAATTAGCACAACACGATGGAAACAAGCCGCAAAACAATGAAATTAGCACAACACAATGGAAACAAGCTGCAACACAATGGAATTAGCACAGCACAATGAAATTAGTCCTATGCATTGTGTTGTGGCATTTTCATTGTGTTGTGCACTACTGGACCACCATATGTTCTATATGACAGAGCATCAAATATTGCACACATTTCATGCAATATACAATATATTTGACTATGTGTTGCTGTCCCCACAGTCCCTTCCAGATGTGATGTGCTGAAGAGGTGTTTCATGCGTGTACCATATGCGTCACAGGCCCTTGACAACTTCAACCAGTTCCTGAAAGACATTGACGTCACTTTGCCCAAAGTGCCTTCAATGCCCAATCTGCCCCCTGCTATCTCTCAAATCACCCAACAGCTGCCATCACTCCCTCCTCAACTGGCACAGCTACCGCAACAAATTTCTCAGCGATTCTCCAATATCACCCCACAGTTCCCAAACCAGACGCTTTTTAGTGCTCCTCATTGTCCCAGCTTCCCCGTGCAGTTATCCCGCCTCCCACAACAGCTGTCCAACATTCCGCAACAAATTTCTAACCTCCCGCAAAAGGTATCCAACTTTCCACAAAGGCTAACCAGCATTCCACGGTTTTCCATCCTTCCGCAACAGGTCTCCAACATTCCGCAACAACTCTCCAGCATTCCACAAAAAATATCCAGCATTCCACAAAAGATAACCAACATTCCACAGAAGATATCCAGCATTCCACAGTGTGCCCAGCAGTGCTACTCTAACATTCAGAGCCGTCTCAACAAACTTAAGCCAGAACAAGATGCCCAAGGAGCAACCGCAGAA
Source organism: Sinocyclocheilus grahami (assembly GCF_001515645.1). Classification (NCBI taxonomy): domain Eukaryota; kingdom Metazoa; phylum Chordata; class Actinopteri; order Cypriniformes; family Cyprinidae; genus Sinocyclocheilus; species Sinocyclocheilus grahami. The sequence continues at coordinate 2,395,220 of NW_015505209.1, read as the reverse complement.
GAGTAGGGATCTGGAGTTGGACCGTCTCGTCCGCCAGTCCCCGCTCCAGTCCCCCCCTACCCCTTCACCCTCTTCCCCAAGCTCCGTCCTAGACTTACCCAATGTGCCCTCTTACCCCCGTCTGCCACCCATCACCCCTTCCAGGCAGTTGTCAGGCGTCTCCAACCCTGCCTTTCACATTGAGGATGACCCGACCTCTGCTAGACCCTCAGGTGATCCACGCTGTCGCCTTTTTTGTTAGACTAGTCTGTGCTATGCTTTTCTTATGCCTTGCTGCCAAATGTGACTTAGAAAAAGTTAGGTTGTGGGTGCCTGTAGTGACCAAAGTGACCTCTTTATGTTCCAACCATTGACCTCATTCCCTAAGGTCCATTTTACCTCAAGGTAAATCTTGAAGAGGGTGCTACTGAAGGTGTCCGTGTCAAGGTTTCTTGTGTGTTTCTTTATCGAGTATCGTCTAATCTCCAGTGAGCTCCAGACTGAGTGTGCACCCGGCCGTGAATGTCGAAGATGTCGACTCCGACCGAGGGAAAGGAGGAAGACGATCTCGCCCCATACCACCAATAATAAACCCACAGGACCCTAACCTCAAAACCCTCACCGTCCCTGGTGCCCGTAAAGCCAGTCGGACCAGGTAAATCTGCCTTGTTTGATTAATCAATGGATGTAGAAAAGTGTGGTTACATTAGCAATATTTCACAGGCAAAAAGATCTATTGTTTTTTTGTCAATGTAGCAATGTATAAGGCACTGCTCACACAGAAGTCACTTTCAAATCAAGAAGTAATGCGGTGAATTCATATGAACAACTTGAACCCTCATGCGAAATTCCAGATTACATGGATTCTTATCGAAATGGTTGGATTTCAGACAGTGGTATAGGTGACCACACCTAAAGAGTAAATATAAATGACATTTGCACTGCACTTGTCCTGTGATAACATAAAGCCCAAACTACACTTCATGTTTTACAGAAACTTCCACTTTCCCACTGTCTGAGGGAAACTCTTAAAGCCATGTGTGCTGTTCACATCCAATCAATGTTATTGCCCTCATAAATATGCAAATCATAATGTTAACCCAGGGTTTACAAATATACATTGAATTAACAAGTTCAACTGTGAAAAATACAGAAATATTGATATACATTTTATGTTTTGTTTCTTTTCTGTTCTGTTGTCTGTGCACACACAATCATTTACGCACATATATACACATCACTGGATGCAAACAGTGCATGCAGAGACAGAAAACCACAGACAATTTGGACCAAGATGTAAGATGTTTTAAATAAGTCTCTCAGAACAATCCACTCCATATTCTCCTCTTCATTTTGTGCATCTGTGTGCCTATTATTAAGTATGTGAAGACTTTCCCATTACCTTACTTGCCATTCCAGAGTTGTTGTTTTTTTCATTTCATTTTTCAATGCATTTATTGTAACTTGTCTTATTTTTGTGATTAGTCCTGTAGAGCCCCATCATAACATACCCTTGTTGTCTTCTTACAGCAAAAGACTTTACTCACAAGATGATGAGGAAGAAGAGGAGTTAGAAACTGCAGTCCGGGCCTGGCCAAGCCAGAGTAGCATCTCAAGTGCAGATGACGGGTAACAAATACATACTCTTTTAAAATGTGAAATTAACATGAATGCATGAAAATGTTGCTGGAAATGTGGCACAAAACACATTATATAGGCCAGTTGCAAATTATGTTGATGTTCTTTAGTCTGCTTTGGGAAACCCAAGAACAATATATATAAATATGGGATTGTTTTGATGACTTTTTTTAATGCAGTATTTATCTTCTGTCTTCAGGCTAAATCAACGGCCAGCCTCTTCAGCCAGCCAAACTAGTACGGTAGTAAATGAGAGGTTACAAGAGCTGGTCAAGCTGTTCAAAGAGAGAACAGAGCGAGTCAAAGAGAAGCTGATTGATCCAGATAACTCGGATGATGAAACACCACCTGCCTGTGAGTTAAACCCAAAATATCACACCAAGTGGCATTTATTATAAAGAATGTCAGGAGATGCTAGCAAAAATTCTAGCTAATTGTTTCTTATAAATGAGTTTGTTGACAAAACAATACATATAATGTGCTTAATCAAGACAAAAAGTATTTGGACGCTGGTTGTCAAACATTATTTAATGAACTTAGTTCCTAATTAAAGTTGGGGCTAGTTGTTTAAAAAAAATTGTTGAGAAATGCTGTATAATTTCTTTGCACATGCCACTTAAGTTATTCAAGGTGAAATGCATACATTTTATGTGTGACTTAAGTGTACACAAACTTTTGAGGGCTATTACAGTTTCAAAGTGTATGTACCAAATAATATGGTCTTTTATGAACAGCCCCAGCTAAGCAAGCTCCAGCTCCTCCTCCTCCTCCTCCTGAACCTCAAGCAGAGCAGAAAACAGAGCAGGAGGTATCCGAGGCCCCTGCTGAGAAAGAAGAGGAGAAAACAAAGGTCCTGTGCTGTAAAGTGAAACCTCAGTCCAAGATTGGTCGACTTGTGCAGTACGGTTTTCCATCCAGTATCGACCCCTTCACCAGTGAGCGCTCCTCCTGTCTCCTGCACTCCTCTCTTCTCTTTGTAATCCTGAAGACTACAACTGTCTAATTTTAGCTGTCTTGGCATTCCATAAATCCGATCAGTTACTGATTTTCCTTCATTTTTTTGTTCTGTTCTCACACCCTTTTCCTCCTACGCTTCTTATTCCTCTCTCATTTTTAAATTTAAGCCTTTGGTAACTAAGCATCAGGTTTATAAATTATAAATTAAAAGAAAAAATTGTGCTTTTGTATAAAGGGATACATTTGGTGCACATTGGTGATTTAATTTATATTTATATTTGTTAATTCATTTAAATCATTCAAGTTTAATGTAAATAAATAAAAAATTTAACATTGCAACTCCTAAAATTTGTTTGGTTTTAAATAAATTTTTCCATGAACCATTTGAGTAAACTTCCATTGCTCTGTATTCTCTGTAGATCTGATCTACGTACTTTGGCTGTTTTGCGTGTCTTTGGCGTTTAACTGGAACGCGTGGATGATCCCTGTACGTTGGGCATTTCCATATCAAACACCGGATAACATCCATGTTTGGCTGTTGATTGACTACTTATGTGATGCCGTTTACATACTGGACATCCTGGCCTTTCAACCCAGACTGCAGTTTGTGCGTCATGGAGACCTTGTGGTAAATATAGACAAAAACAAGCAAAATATTAGAGTAAAATTAATGTTTTTTTCACCCTGTGTTTTGAAAAATATTTGTTTTCAGACCGGCAAGAAAGAGATGAGAAATAATTACATCAAAGCTGTACGATTCAAGGTAGTGAGACATTTATGCTGTTTATCGTTTCATTAAATACAAATTTGGACTTTTTCAGACTGACTAAATTTGATGCTCTGAGGTACTGGACACATTATGTAGTCTGAGGATGTAATTTCCTGTGTTGCAGCTGGATGTGGTCAGTCTACTTCCTCTGGAACTCCTCTACTTCAAAACAGGGATTAATCCACTTCTTCGCTTACCCAGGATCCTGAAGGCAAGCTGCTACTCTGACCGTCTAACTGGACTTTAGAAAGATCAGTCCATGATGAACTTAGCTAATTCTTTAATGTGTCCTTCCTTTGTGCAGTTCATGTCTTTCTTTGAGTTCAACAAGCGTCTGGAGGCTATACTGACCAACGCTTACGTTTACAGGTTAGCTGTTAGCTTCTATAAACTTTTCTATTGAGAATTTGTGCAACATTTTATTTGGAGTGTTTATGCCCGTTCATATCTCTCATTTCATTTATCAGAGTTATTCGAACCACCACCTACTTGCTGTATGCCGTCCACTGCAATGCATGTCTGTACTACTGGGGCTCTTCATATGAAGGTCTGGGTTTCTCAGAATGGACCTATGATGGGACAGGCAATAGGTAAGTTAATCAGTTCTGTTATTAGCTTTCGTTTACATCCAATCCAGTTTTTTTGCACCAAAAACAGTTTTACATGTTTTGCTCCTGTACCTTTAAGAATTATGTATGTAAATGACCTGTTATGATTGGCTGAAATTGATGCATCAACATAAGGTTGTTCATTATAGTAGGCCAAACTGCTGCATAGTCATTAATATGTAAATGTGGGCAGGCATATGTTAATTTACTCATGTTTACAAATCATGGTGATTTTTTTTAAAACAAATAAAAACAATTATCCTATAACCCCTTTAAATTTTATCTTTAAACATAATATTTTCAAAATTTATATTTTAAAATATAACTAATTTGTTTATATTCACTTTGTGATTATTTCAGTTATTTTCGCTGCTACTACTTTGCTGTGAAGACTTTGCTGACCATTGGTGGTCTGCCAGAACCCACAACACTTTTTGAGATTGTGTTTCAGCTCATCAATTACTTTATTGGAGTGTTTGTGTTCTCCATCATGATTGGTCAGGTAAGGCCATTATCATTGTGTGAAAGGCATCAACTGATTGGTTTTCAATAGTGTTTAATATCATTGATCGAGGCTTGCATTGTGTCAGATGAGAGACGTTGTTGGTGCAGCGACTGCGGCTCAGACAAACTATCGTGCCTGTGTGGATAACACAGTGAAGTACATGGCCTCCTACCGCATCCCTAAAGATGTGCAGAACAGAGTGAAAACCTGGTACAGCTACACGTGGCAGTCCCAAGGCATGCTGGGTAAGACCATAAGACAGACATCAATGCCAAAATACATTACAGGCATTTATCCATAATGGTCAGTTGATTACTTTAGATAAAAATTGACATTTTGTGGTTTCATGCAGATGAACAAGAGCTATTAGATCAACTACCCGACAAGATGAGGCTGGATATAGCAGTGGACGTCAGCTACAACATTATAAGTAAAGTGCCACTCTTCCAGGCAAGTGCTAAAACTTAAAAATCTGCATAAATTCTAATAAATACAGTAAAATTCTAACAAATATATTTAAATAAATAATATATAAATTACATGCATATATATATATATATATATTTATAAAAATAAACATATATAATTTAATATAAATTGAATTTAAATTGAATTGTGCAAACTATTTGCCTCAGTTGGTGTTAAAATGTATGTATATATACAAAACTTTACATTTCTACTTTTAAATCACTAAAGTACATGGCCTTGTTTTTTACAATTGTAAGTGCCTTAGGTTAACTGCATTTTATTAAAAAAATTAGGTAAATCTTTAACCTGCCTAGACATTGCTGCTGTATTCCTTATCTGCATCTCTTTTTCCCTGCATTGTGTTTTTCTCAGGGCTGTGATAGACAGATGATCTTTGACATGCTGAAAAGGCTCAGATCAGTGGTGTACCTTCCAGGAGACTATGTCTGCAAGAAGGCAAGGAACATAAAGAAGATGTTTAGACTGCGGCTCGTGTTTGTGCAGACAAGTCATTTTACTACAGCAGTAAAGGTAGAGATATATTAATTAATTTATTACAGGATGAAGTGGGTCGTGAGATGTACATTATAAAGGCAGGGGAAGTCCAGGTAGTTGGTGGTCCCGATGGAAAGACCGTGTTTGTGACCCTGAAAGCAGGAGCTGTGTTTGGAGAGGTCAGGTAAGGGCCGCAGTTTCTAGTTTTGTCAGTATGAAATCGTCAAATTTGCTCTTAGTTCATGTCTTCTTCTCCAAAAAAGCTTGCTTGCTGTGGGTGGAGGAAACCGGCGGACAGCTAATGTTGTAGCACGTGGTTTTGCTAACCTCCTCATCTTGACCAAAAGGGACCTGAATGAGATCATAGTGCATTATCCAGAGTCCCAGAAACTGCTGCGCAAGAAAGCAAGGTGAGTGCAACTACTGAAAGGAAAATAATGAGACATAAGGATTTCCCAATTTTTACTTTCATTTTCCACTACGATGAAGCAACGATATTTGACTAGTAATTTCACCAGGTAATTTTCCAGCCCTAGCTTCTGTTCAAATAATGTGTGACTTGCTGTTTGCCCGTAAGGAAAATGGTGATGAAGGATAAAAAGCCTGCTGAGAAGAAAGAGGAAGAAAAGGAGCCCATTCCGATTATTCCTCCTCGCGCCGAGACGCCCAAACTGTTAAAAGCTGCGCTGGAGATGACAGAGAAAACAGGAATGAAAGGAACATGGTCCAAAATTAAGGACAGGAGCAACAGATCGAGTGTCTCCTTGCAGGTACATACCTTCAATTTGACCCAACAAAATTGATTTAAATTTAATATATATATATATATTAAATTATAATGATATAATAATTTATAGGAAAAAAATATATAACAAGATAATTTTATTTATATATATATATATATATTAGTTGTAAAAAAAAATTTAATATATAATAAGTATTTATCAAATATATTTCTTTAATTTCTTTCTTATGTAGCACTCCATTTCTTCCTCTGCGGTGCCCAACTCTCCAGTCCATGAAGCGCACTCAGATCAAGATGCAGACACTCTGTCTCAGATATCAGACAGTTCAATGCAAATCCCCACGACCCCCACTGGCGCTGGAGACAGGAATGCATTTTCTGAAGAGGGCCCAGCAGAGGAGGAAACTAAATAGAAAAGAAGTAATCCAGTGGCAAATAATGCAGCTACGAAATAACCCAGACAGCTGAGACCATCAAAATAATTTGCAGGACACTGTTGTGCTCAGTGTTTTGCTCCTGAAACGGGTCATGAGGTCAGGTACAGTCAGTGAACTCAGGAATTCTCATTTCGTTTTCTCATTCAGAATCTAAATTAATGATATACAGTAATAAGCAGAATATAACTTCTCATAATAAGCATATCATACTAGCATAACCCATGAGGTCTACCCAGGATGTCTGGATGCTTTTAGCTTTGGTCGGATGTCAGTTACTGTAGTGAATTATAGAAAGTCAACTAATAAGATTATTTCACTCTTGATAAATAACATGATGTATGTGCTTACACCTGTTAACATCCCTAATGAAGAGCTATTGCATTTAAACAGACCTGAAATCTTGTTTGCTTCTGCTATCCTAGTGCCTTAATAAACATTGAACACTGTTAAGCACTGTACACACCCTCAGTGCTCATTGCTATATGAGCTTGTATATATTTTAGCATTATGTAGCATTTCGTCCCAGTTTTTCAAAGTATATCCCAGTGTCCCAACAGTTCACTTAAAAACACAATACATTTCAGCTGTGTGGCCTGTTTGAAACACTCTAGGTCTAAACTAAAGATGTTACATTAATATGATATGCACATTAATATGTAACATTTTCTCTGAATGTATAAACTGCATCTTTTGGAATTATTGTTATTCTTTCAGGTCGGTTAGTTTCTCTGTGCAACATCTGTCTGCTGAAGATGTGTCAAAGTGTTGAAATACAAGTGATTTTATTCCTTGGTTCATGATATCCAGATGTAGGAGGAAAAGTTTTTGCTGCCATTAACTAAAATCAAATAGTTAACAGCTTTTCAGAAGTAAGAACAAATGGGCAGAAGTTTTAAAAAATGAAAATCGCCTTTTTTATATAAACTGTCTCTGAAGACTTGTTTTTAATTATGTTTTCTTGTTTGTATAGCTTCCTTGATATATAAGTGTGCGTCAAACACTGGAAAGTTAGTTATGCTTGTTGGACAATAACACGTTAAATGGAATATATACTTTTGAGCTAGCAGCTAGACATTATGTACAGGCTTTATTTATTAGTATTATTTACTTGTGTAAATGTTGTTGATTGCTGATACTGTTTATTTGTATTATATTGCTGTTGCAGAATGTTTAGTATGTGTTTAGTACATTCTGAGCAGCTAAAATGTTTTATGGCCTGAGTGACTCAATTGTAAATAATTCAAATAACTGTAAATAATAATCTCTAGGTCACTGTTGAGTGATTTGAAATTGTGTCAGAATTAAAGTAAATGATTGTATGACTATCTGTATATTTTTCTTTGATGCACCACTGTACGCTTTTCTGTTCTTTCAAAAAACAATTCTCAATTTTTTCTCCTTTCTCCCTTTTTTATTGCAGAGCAAGAATTATTACACAGAAATATACATACACAGTGTACTATTGTTACAATAATAGTAGCATCAAAACAATAAAATTCTAAATCATCCAATTTAGTTACAAACTCTTATACAATAAAAAATATATCTTAAGTAATTAGCTGCGTTTTTAATTTTGTGCGTTTTTATATATGTTTTATGGATTATTATTGTTTTAAGTTACAGAATGCACATTTGGTCTCCATGTCTCCAATAATCTCGAGACTAGAAAAGTTTCAAAGAACCGACTGAACACCAGATACAGTCATCATAATCATCAGATCCTCCTGTCCACCCTCTTGTCCCTGGCTCAAGGCATCACAGGGATTCCACTTAGCTGGTTTGAATCCTATCTCACTGGTAGGTCTTTCAGGGTGGCCTGGGGAGGGGAGGTATCCAAAGCACATCAACTGTCACTGGGGTTCCTCAGGGATCAGTTCTTGGACCCCTTCTCTTTTCCATATAGTACACTACATCACTGGGTCCCATCATACAGGCACATGGTTTCTCCTACCATATGCTGATGACACACATCTTTCATTTCAACCAGATGATCCAACGGTAGCTGCACGGATCTCAGGCTGCCTGTCGGACATCTCGGCATGGATTAAAGAACATCACCTACAGCTCAATCTGGCAAAGACCACTTGCCACTTCGTAAGTATGTGACGAGGCATTGGAGTGAACTGGGTTAGGGGTGCAAGAAATGGCGTCAAAACGTCCGTTTTGCGATGCAGACTTTTTGTGTGCTGCTGTCACGATGTTTTCGATCGTCCTGTGGCGCTTCTGTGCGGCCACAGTTTCTGCAGAGACTGTGTTGAGCAGTACTGGAGCGTCAGTGACTCAAGACAGTGTCCAATGTGCAGACAAATATCTGCTAACACGCCTTCCCTTAACTTGGCTCTTGGAAACGTATGTCAAGCATTCCTGCATCACAAACGGCATTTAGAGGAGCTGTGTAAAGTTCACCAGAAGAAACGGACTCTGGTGTGTTGTGTTGATGAGCAGTTAGTGTGTGAGATTTGTGGACAATCTGAAGAGCACAGAAATCACACATACCGTCCAGTTCAAGAGGTCGTGGAGGAACATAAGGTATCTTGAAGATGTATAACATTTTAATGATGTTAGGTCAACTTTTGAATATTTAATTCTCTAATAAGCAATTCAAATGCCTTAATTTTAGGGAGTTCTGCGGTCAGAAATTGATCACTTGAAGGAGAACATGGAGCTCATGCAGCAAGCTGATTTTGAGGGGGATTTATTGGCACTTAAGATGAATGTAAGAAGTTTTACAAATTATTTACAAATGCTAAAAGGTGCACCAAGTAACTTATTACATAGTCACAAAACTTTTAAATCTAAACATGTTTAGGTTACTATACAAAATTACTTTAATGTTGAAATATATATTTTTTTAAATCACGAATTTTCGTTTTTAAAATGTAAGCATGAACCCCCAACCCCACCCCTAAACATAACCATCACTGTGGCATAAGCTGATCATAAGAAAATGTATGGATGAGATTGCACAATTTCAAATAATTCAAATTAAAAATTTTGTCGGTGCACCTTTAATATAGTCAACTTAGCACGTTATAATTGTTACAATAGTATAGAGTAAGCATTAACATGTATTGGTGTTTTAAATGTGAATCCTTTCAGTATGATGCAGCGGATTTGGAAAATCGAATCAAGGCTGGGTTTAAGGATATTCACCAGCTTTTGGATGACGAAGAAAAGGCAATGTTTAATGAACTAAAACTGGAAAAGAAGGAGAAACTAGAAAGTCTGAAAATTAAAAATGAGATGATCAGTGAAGAAATTCAAATGCTCACAAATACTATTAAAGACTTGGAAAAGGAGTTAAATAGCGGGGACATCAGAATAATTCAGGTTAGCTCTTTGTTTTGTTGTCTTATGTTTTATTAAAGTGAATTAAAAAAAATTCAAAAATTAAACCGTTCCTATTTCCTACATTTTCAATAGAAATTCAAGGACACATTGGTGAGGTAAGCAGGGTTTCTTCTCCAACTATGACAAAGTTTTGAAATCAAGCATAAGTTCTCACTGCTTAATATTTTTTTCCAGAGCCCAGTGCAAACCTGAGGATCCAGAGATGGCTCCAGGAGATCTCATTGACATTGCAAAGTATGTGGGCAACTTTAATCACAATGTTTGGCAGAAAATCAGACGATCTATCAGTTACAGTGAGTCAATCTATAATTCAAACTCTTGTAAATACAAAAAATGCAGCCTTTCTTTCAGTGTTTCATTTCTGCTCTTAAACACTCTTTCTCTTAGCTCCTGTGGTTCTGGACCCTAACACAGCCAACTTTCACCTCACATTATCTGTTGATCCGACAAGTGTTTGGAATCCCAATAAATCTGAGGTGATTAATGAGCAGAGTAACAATAACATTGAGAGATTTGCTGATTGTCCCTGTGTGCTGGGCTATGTGGGATATTCCACTGGGAAGCACACCTGGGACGTTGACGTGGAGGAGAACACGTCCTGGATGGTGGGTGTCGCCGTAGAGTCTGTCCAAAGAAAAGGAACCAATGGCTTGCCCAGTGGAATCTGGTGTATTGGGCATGACGGGGAAGTACTTAGTGTCACGGATCCTCTGGAGTCCCGTGTCCCGCTACATGGATTTGCGAAACCCACAGTAGTGAGGGTGAACCTGGACTTGAGTGCAGGACGGCTGTCGTTCTCAGATCTTCTGGGAGAGACGGTCTATCACACCTTCACACACAATTTCACTGAGAAGGTCTTTCCATTCTTTTATACTAAGTGCCATTTTCCTCTCACTATTCTGCCTAAATCGTTCAATAAAGAAATCTAAAGTGCCTTTGCATTTGAACCGATTCAGTGATTTAGTTTTGTCTTTTGCTTCTCTGAGGCAGATTTAAATTTGAGTTGAAGTACCGCATTACATTTACAAAATGTAGTTTTTACGAACATTTCATTGCTATGGTATGTCTTGTGTTTGACAGAAAGGAAAAAATGTCTGCTTTTGCTGTGTTCTTGAGGTTATTATGGTGGTTTAGTAAGTATTAAAATTTAGTAAGCTTTAAAAAAATGACATTGGTGTTATAGTCATTTATATGGGCTGTTTGTAATGACTTTTGCTGAATATTTAAGGTTAATCAAAGTTAATTTGTTAAGCAAAAGTTAATTTATGCTTTCATTACCAAAATAAAGCATTGCATTATAAACGAGTGGAGAAAGTGATGTCATGGTACTTGTTTGTGTTCAATTGCCATCAGTAAAGATGCATTTAATTTGAAACATTTTAATGTTTAAATAGTTAATATAATGATGTTTATTTTTAAGAATCATAAGTCATAAACATGTCTCAATCCAACAGGTTTAGCTACCTGAATGAAAAAGTCTTTTAATTAAAGGGGTCATATGATGTTGCTAAAAAGAACATTATTTTGTGTATTTGGTGTAATGAAATGTTTATGTGGTTTAAGGTTAAAAAAACACATTATTTTCCACATACTGTACGTTATTGTTTCTTCTCTATGCCCCGCCTTTCTGAAACGCATCGATTTTTACAAAGCTCATCGGTCTGAAAAGTGAGGTGTGCTCTGATTGGCCAGCTATCCAATCTATCCAGATTGGCCGAATACTTCAAGCGTGTGATGGAAATGTTACGCCCCTTACCATATTGTGATTGTGATTGTGCCTTGTCCCGGCCGGAGCGACGAGACAAAAACATTAAAACCCATTATAAACGAGGCATTTGTTGCATCCAGTGGGGACATAATTACGGATTATAATGACTTATACTGTCTTTTTACACGTTGCATTGGCCAAACAAAGTAGTTTCGCTTTCACGATGAAACACAGCGTCACACACGGCGGGCTAGAATGAGCAGCGGCCGGCGGCCTAGAGTGAGCGGAGGCCAGCTTGAGTGAGTGGCGGCGGCCGGGCTTGCGGCAACCTCATGTGACGACCCCGGGCTGGACTCCGCTTCGTCGACGGTGAAAGCCTATCCGGCGGTCCACAGCGCGAAGTTGATGTATTTCCTCAGCTACCAGCACGGATCAGCTCTAGGCATGACGAAGTGGATATCGTCCTCTTTTGGAAGGCCAAACAAAGTAGTTTCGCTTTCACAATGAAACACACAGCGCCTTCACGACATGGCGGCGGCGGCAACAACAATACTACAGCGAGAATAAAAGTTACACCTTCTTTCTTTGCATGAACATTTGGGCGCCGTTATGCAAATCTTCCCACATTGTGAAGTAGACATGTGGGGGCGTGTTAGAACGAGCCATTTTAGGTAGGCGTAGTTGACTCTTAACTTTTATAAAGAATATCTCTTTAAATTTAAGATTTTAGTCTTTGCAACTTTACAGATCTTCTTTATGCACCAAGAGCTTGTAACACTCCAAAGAGAAAGGAAAAATTTAAATCGCATTATATGACCCCTTTAAATCAGTTGAAGGTTTCTACTCTATAAAAACCCGTCAAATGCCCTAGAAGCAGGGCCGTACTAATTGTATTGACATATATTTTTAATATTTTGCTTATGTGTAGTATCATATTTTATACATTAGCTTTTTATGGCGCATATAATATAAGACTATGGCTGGACAAAAAATTCTCATTTTCATTCAGAGGCCCAACTGAGTGGGGAAAAAAATACAGTTTGATGTAAAATGTAAGGTAAAAGTAACAGAAAAAACTATGAATCAGAATGCAGAAAGCATGTAGAGGATTGTGCAGAACAGGTTTTCAGCAAGGTTTTGAGCAAAACATGACACTGCATGTATAGTGTTACATTAATTCTTTCCGCAGAAAGATATAGTCCCTTCTATAGTATCCTCAGCCCGTTGCTATCTCTTGCGCAGTGATACAGTTAACAGGTGATTCGCGTCGTTTTACTACGGCTGATTAACCAATCAAAATCCAGCACCGGAGACGGGTGCTGGATGTTGACACTGAGCTCGCTGAATTCTGTAGTGGTGGTCAAGGTGGCGAAATGGGGTCGTTTTCTGACCAACATTTATCGTGCCCTGTTTGTTTACACATTTTCGACGACCCTGTGATTCTTCCCTGCGGCTACAGTGGCTGCAGAGCCTGTGTTGAGCAGTACTGGAGGGTCAAGGGTGAAAGAGTGTGTCCAGTGTGCAGAGAAATGTCTGCTGCGAACAATCCTCCTCTTAACTTGGCTTTGAAAAACTTATGCCAGGTGTTCCTGGATCACAGGCGGCATTTAGAGGAGCTGTGTGAAGTTCACCAGAAGAAACGGACTCTGGTGTGTTGTGATGATGAGCAGTTACTCTGTGAGATTTGTAGACTATCTGAGGAGCACAGAAATCACACATATCGTCCAATTCAAGAGGTCGCTGAGGAACTTAAGGTAGGCCTATTATGTGGAGTTGAATATATGAATATATTGGAAAGATATTTATTGTAACTGTAATGTGGTAACGATAGACTTTTGAACTCAGGGACTGCTTTTATTTTATTTAGTTTATTCAGTTAAAATGGGGGCGTATTGTGCTGAGTTTGAATCATACCAGTGAATCGATTCTTTTGAATCCGTTCACGTCTAGCTGCAGGTTATGCCAGTCGGTGTAGATCTTCCAAGAGTTTTTATTTTATTTTATTTGATTTATTTTTATTGCAAACGATTCAGAGTTGACATTAATGAATAACAACTTTGCATACATTACACATACTGTATCAACACTACATCCAGTGTCATCTGAACATATGAAAGAGAAGAGAAGAAAAACAGAATTGATAATGACTGTTAAAAGAGAAAGATGCATTTAAACATCTTTTTTATGAACATAAAAGGCAGGAACAGAACAAATAAAGAAAAGAGGATTTAAAAAAACAAAAAACAAAAAAAACACATCAAAACACATATTAATCATGGTACATGAAAGATCTCATCATATCTCTTCAAAAAAGAAATAAATTTTTTGTTATTAATTACTCTTAGTGATTTAGTTAAATGTTCTACTTCACATAAGAAATCTATAAAAGTAGGTATTTTCTTAAGAAACCTTTGTTTGTTAAAATAGAATTTTGCCACAAGGATAAGAAAGTTAACAGCAGATTCTAAAGATAAATCATTGAGCCCAGAAGCGTTAGAGAAGGCATTAATTGTAGTTAAGACTGGAGAGACTTGCTCTTTATCCTTCAAGAATAAAGTAGTATCATCTGCTAATTGTGAGATTCGAATCTCTCTGCCAAAGATATCAAGGCCAGCAAAGTTATTATTGTGCAAAATATCTATGGATAATGTTTCTACAACAAATAAAAATAAAAAGGGACTCAAAGGGCAACCTTGACGTATTCCGCGAAGAACAGGAAATCTGGGTGATGTACGAGAATTTAAAATTATACAGCTATCTATTTCTTTGTACAACATTTGAACCATATTTATGAATTTCGAGGAAAATCCAAAAGCCTCTAAAGAGTTTATAAGGAACTGGTGCTTTACAGTGTCGAAGGCCTTATAAAAATCGAGGAATAAGATAATTGCATCAGACTTGATTTCATCTCTATAATCAATAAGATCCAGAACAAGTCGAGTATTACAACTAATATGACGACCTTTCATAAATCCAGTCTGTGTTTCATTAATGATATGATGTAAATGTTGTTTTAATCTCTTGGCAAATATGGAAGCAATTAATTTATAATCAAAATTAAGAAGAGTGATAGGGCGCCAATTATCAATTATAGTTACATCTTTGTCTGGTTTGGGAATGAGAGATATCACCCCTTGTTTCATAGTAGGAGTCATTGTTCCATTTTGTATACATTCTTGAAGCATTAAGAAAAAAGGTTGTTCTAAAAACTCCCAAAACTGTATGAAGAATTCTAAAGTAAGGCCATCGGAGCCAGGTGACTTGCCCTTTTTCATTGAATTCATTGCATCTCTAATTTCATTTAAGGAAACAGGAGCCTCACATGATAACTTAAATTCATCACTTATTTGAGGTATATAGGTCTTAATCTGTTGTAGGTATGACTTACTTTGGTTTGCCTGAAAATCAGAGGAGTACAGGTTCCTATAAAAATTAGTAACAAATTTCTCAATTTCTTCAGGGTGTTTAGAAACTGAACTGTTAATTTGTAATGCAGAGATGCTTTTCCTTTTAAAATTTATTTTCTCGAGTGAGAAGAAGAAGCTCGTATTTTTCTCTCCTTCCTCAATCCATCTCGCTCTGGATCTAACGAAGGCACCTTTAACTATTTCTAAATATATATGGTCTAATTCCAATTGCAAAGTTTTTAACTGACTCATTTCTATAACAGAGAGATTCTCTTTTTTGATTAAGGTATTTATGTTAATTAGCAAGTCGGCTTCTTTATCAGCATTAACCACTTTTAAGGCTTTAGATCTATGTATTGCTAGTAATCTTGCTTTATATTTAAAATATTCCCATTTAGCACCATGAGACTCAAATTCATTATTAGAAAAAATTCCTTTAACTAATCCCTTGATTTGATCATTTAAATTTTTATCTTTTAGCAGATTATTATTCAATTTCCAGTAACCACGCACAGTACTCTCCCTGTGTTTTGTCTGCAAAATCAGCTTAATTACTAAGTGGTCAGAGAATGGAGCATACTGGTGACAGACATCAAACACATATTGCAGTAACTGTTGAGAAATTAAAAAAAAGTCTATTCTAGATTTAGAGGACAACACATTATTACTCCAAGTATATTCCTTTACATCAGGGTGATAAAAGCGCCATGCATCCGCAATATGAAAATAATCACACAAAGTACAAAGAATATTATTTGTTAAGCCCATCTTAGAAGGAAATCTGTCAGCTGAATTATCTAATACAGCATTAAAATCTCCAGCAATAATAATAAAGGCTTGTTGATATTTGTTTTTCAAAGCTTCAATATTCCTCTGTAATAAAAAAATAAGAGATTTGTTGGCAGATCTTAAGTTGTGGCCATATATATTACATATTATAAAAGTAGCATTATCAAGTTTAGTGACAAGAATAACCCATCTTCCTTCCGTAGAAATCAACGATTCAACAATATCTCCTTTAAATTTGTTAACCAAAGTGAGAACCCCAGCGGAGTGGTTAGATCCGTGACTAAAGTAGGCCTTGTCACCCCACTGTGATTTCCAAAAACGAACATCACTCTCACAGGAATGAGTTTCTTGTAACAGTATTAAGTCAGCATTCATTCTTCTACAATATAAGAATAAGGCCTTTCTTTTAGTGAGATCTCTCAAGCCACGAGATCTTCCAAGAGGTCCTCGCTGCAGCCTGTAGCACGATGACGTCGCTGGACTATATCCACTACGTAGTGGCTATCTTCTTCTTCTTCTTCTTCTTCTTCTTGGTGTTTAATGGCGAATGGAATACAACTTTTAGGTGCATTACCGCCACCTACTGATTAGGAGTGTGTATCAGGATCGTACTCTTCACTAAATTCTATTATATAATCCAGTGTCCTTTAAATAACGCATTAAAAATTGAAAGTTTTTATCCCCTGATTTATTCCCCAAAATGTTCATCAAATTAAGTTTTTCTTTAACGTAGTGGACATTTTACGCACGTGCGCTGTAGTAGGTCTCGAATAAATTCATGTTTTTATTTACATTTGATCATTTTGCAGACGCTTTTATCTACAGCGACTTAGTCTAACGACTTGGTCTAAGTGAAGTCTAACGCAGTACATGTAGCGTTTTTGACCTACATGACATATCTACACGATGACCTACATTACATTACAATGTAAAAACTTTAATGTCTAAATTCATCCGCGATGTTTTTGTCTATACCGGCAACTTCAAAGCTTTATTTATTTAATTATTTATTTTTTGAATAGCCTGCAATTCATATGTTATCGCCAGGATGCACATCAATGCTGTATCCATTATTATAAGGATACAACAAGCACTGTAACATGACTGATATGCAGACGTTGCACTGTAAATAGCTAATTATTAAGATATACTTCTGTCATGAAAACAAATTCCTCTTATGTGAAAATATACCTGGCAATAAAGCTCATTCTGATTCTGATACATCACTCTATCAGAGTTAGCCTAAATGTCTTTTTGATTCTATCCGTCATGTTTATTTCAATTTAATTGGGGATATTAGATTAATGCCGATCCGTTTTGTTTATTTAGATTTTATATTATTCTAATATAGCTAGAGAGCGAGAGAGAGAAAGAGAGAGAGAAAGAGCGCTCTCATAACGGAATGCATGGTTTATGTCTTGAGCCATTTATAATTGGTATATCTATCTCCAGGGATTTTACTTGCTTATAGGCCTAACACACAAAGAAGAAATGGTCATATTTGTGTGAATATGGCTTGTCCCGACCGTGTGTGTATTTATTTGTTGGACATGGGATTAACTGTAATATTTAATTCATGAACGAATTTTTGACAGAACTAACTATCTTGACTATCAGAGGAAAAAATAAAGACAATAGTTACACCCCATTTTTTTCATAAAGAACAAACGAAATTGTAATTAGCAGAGTTTTATTTCTAAAACGAATCAAACTAATAAAAATAAACATAGCTTACATACCCTTTCATTCAAAACTAAGCCATCGTTGCTTAAAGTTTGAATACACTACTAGTTTAAAATCACAGTATAATATAATCTGTGTAAGCCTATGAAACACACCTATATCTCGTAATTACAGTTTAATTTACATTAAATACTAGCTTTAATGGCAGCCCCACTTTGCGCATGCACATTAAAATCCAATACCTGAGCATGCTCGTCAAACATCCAATACGTATTGGATCTGATCCAGCTACGTCATCGTGCTACAGGCTGCAGCGAGGACACACTCAGATTGCGTTGTGAGTGAATCACTCAACCGATTCGTTGATTTATCAAAATATACGTATTACAAATTTACAAAGATTCTCCAGAAATTTTAAACATAATAAGCATTATCTCCGCAGATGATGACTTGATTTTTTCTCCCCATAAGACTCCTTCAAAATGTCTCAATTTTAGGGAGTTCTCCGTTCTCAACTTGATCTTCTGACAAGAAAAAGGAAGATGATGCAAGATGCCGGAATTCACTGTGATTGCATGGTTGACCACATAATGGTAGGAGTAAGCGTTTGTTTTCCAAATGTTACTGTCAAGTTTTGCTATGTAAATTAATCTGGTAAATGATTCTCATAAAATGCTGTTTAATTCTGTAAAACGTCTGTAATTATAATGTAGCCTACACCATGCTCCTTTAAAGGGGTCATATGATGCGATTAAAATTTTTGCTTTCTCTTTGGAGTTTTACAAGCTCTTGGTGCATAAAGAAGATCTGTAAAGTTGCAAAGACTAAAGTCTCAAATCCAAAGAGATTTTCTTTATAAAAGTTCAGAGTCAGCCACACCTACCTAAAACGGCTCATTCTAACACGCCCCCACATATATACCTCACTATGTGGGAAGATTTGCATAACGCTGCCCAAATGTTCACGCAAAGAAAGAAGGCGTAACTTTTATTCTCGCTGTAGTATTGTTGCGGCCGCCATGTCCTGAAGGCGTTGTGTGTTTCGTTGTGAAAGCGAAACTACTTTGTTTGGTCTTCCAAAAGAGGACGATATCCGCTTCGTCATGCCTGGAGCTGATCTGTGCTGGTCACTGAGGGAATACATCAACTTTTTCCGTGGACAAAGCGGAGTCCAGCCCCGGGGTCCGTCACATGTGGTTGCCACTCATTCGTCGCATCCGCCGGGCGCGCCATTCTTGACTCCGCCGCCTCAGCTCACTCTATCCCGGCCTCAGCGCACGCTAAGCCGGGGCTTCGGCTCACGCTAGCCTGGCCTCTGCTCACTCTATCCCGGCCTCAGCACACGCTAAGCCGGGGCTTCCCCTCACGCTAGGCCGCTGTGTTGTTCGTTGTGAAAGCGAAACTACTTTGTTTGGTCTTCCAAAAGAGGACACGACTACAAATCAGTGGTTAAGTTGTATTTACAACACTGTTCCAGAACAGTTTAACCCAAATATCCAGATGTGTGCAGCACATTTTATGGAGGACTGTTTACTGATCCTGGGAGAGTAACGTTAGACTACAATGCCGGCAGTTCTGACTCACGTAAGTACGTTTTCATTTAAAGGATTTGCCACTGATGATTCAAACGTGAGTTTTGGGCAGTAGAGTAGCACTTGTTGTTTGTCATTTCTCCGATCACAAATGCAGACAGGGTTTTATGTTTACACGGCGCAATGCGATACAATGCAATGCAACGCATAAAAATATAGTATAAGTCATTATAATCAGTAATTATGTCCCCACTGGATGCAACAAATGCCTTGTTTGTAATGGGTTTTAATGTTTTTGTCTCGTCGCTCCGGCCGGACACGGCATCCAACACTGTGTGAGGGGCGTAACATTTCCGTCACACGCTTGAGGTATTCGGCCAATCACAACGCATTGGATAGCTGGCCAATCACAGCACACCTCGCTTTTTCAGACCGATGAGCTTTGTAAAAATCGACGCATTTCAAAAAGGCGGGGCATAGCGGAGAAATGATAATGTACAGTATGTGGAAAATAATGTGTTTTTTGAACTTTAAACCGCATAAACACATTTCATTACACCAAATACACAAAATAATGTTCTTTTTAGCAGCATCATATGACCCCTTTAAAGTCTGCGTAATGTATAGACATCATTTAATGTTTTTTTTTTTTTTCTTTGAATCCTTTCAGAGTCAGGCCACATTTATAGAGAACACAAGCAAGGATCATTTGGAATCTCTCCATCAGTTTCTAAAGGAAGAAGAACAGGCCATGCTTGAAGAACTAAATCAGGAAACAGAACAGAAAGCAGACCGCATCCAAGAGAAGATGCTGAAGATAAATGAGGACATCATCTCTCTCTCGAACACTATTGAACACTTAGAAAAGGAACTTGGGAATGGAGACATCAGAATAATTCAGGTTAGCCATTTATTTTGTGTCTTCTGTCAACTTCTTCCCCCTCCAGGTAGTACAGATGTACAGTAAAAATACATGTCAAAGCTCCCTGCCCTGCATCTAATACTTGTTTCTTATTCATTTTGGGGTGCTGATTCCAAAAATAGTGCCTGTTTTGCTCTAGCGTGTTACACTTTCTCACAAAATATGTATTTCATGGCATTTTTTTGCTTTTGACAATCATTTGTAAGGTGAAGAAGTCTTGTATTATCCCTTAATCTTAGCTGATTTTCACATGTGTGAATTATTCTGAAGACATTATTTTATTCATGATCCTGATTCATCCTATAAATAATTTGAAAAATCTTCATTCTTTGTGAAAACCCTTCACCACTTGCAGATGTTTTTAATTTATATTTTTAACACTGCATCATCAAATTAGGTATTAATAGCACCTGCAGGGCTATGTTAACTTGGTATTTTAACTTAACTATGGTATTTTTTCACACAGTTTAATTACTAATAATTTTAACATGTTAACTGTTTTCTACAATTAATGTATTAGCACATTTAAAAAATGGTTTGAAGTTTTCATTAACTCTTACCTCCTGCATTTTAGAACTTCAAAGAAACACTTAAGAGGTAAGCAAGCTTTTTTCTTTCCTCCTGCCGCCTGTTTATGAAGATTTAAAGTGTCAGTGCTTACTGTTGAATGTTTTTTCAGAGCCCAGTGCAAATTCCAGGCTCCAGCGATCACTTCAGGAGACCTCCTTCACTCTGCAAAGTATTTGGGCAACTTCAAGCTCAATGTTTGGAAGAAAATGAGAAACCGTTTCAGTTACAGTGAGTCAGTCCATATATATTTAGCAGCCATATCACCCTGTAGCCCAAGACTGGTTGCCCACTGAAGCTAAGCAGGGCTGAGCCTGGTCAGTACCTGGATGTGAGACCTCCTGAGAAAACTAAGTTGCTGCTGGAAGAGGTGTTAGTGAGGCCAGTAGGGGGTGCTCACCCTGCAGCCTGTGTGGGTCCTAACACCCCAGTATAGTGACGGGGACACTATACTGTAAAAAGCACCGTCCTTCGGATGAGACGTTAAACCGAGGTCCTGACTCTCTGTGGTCATTAAAAATCCCAGGATGTCCTTCAAAAAAAGAGTAGGGGTATAACCCCGGCATCCTGGCCAAATTTGCCCATTGGCCTCTGACCATCATGGCCTCCTAATCATCCCCATATGTGCTGATTGGCTTCATCACTCTGTCCCCTCTCCACCAATGAGCTGGTGGGCGTTCTGGCTCAATAGGGCTGCCGTCGCATCGTACAGGTGGATGCTGCACACAGGTGGTGGTTGAGGAGATTCCCCCCTTTCATGTAAAGCGCTTTGAGTACCCAGAAAAGCGCTATATAAATGTAACACATTATTATATTTAATGCACAAATACAACATTTTGTATCATTATTTTTAATCTTTATGCAAATCTCTGATAGGTCCTGTGGTGCTGGACCTCAACACTGCTTGCCTTCAACTGTCAACGTGCACCAATCTGACTACTATATCGAACCACGAAGATCTTATGGAGGAAGACAGGCAGGAATGGCTGCCTCTCAATAGAGAGAGATTTGCTGATTGTCCCTGTGTGCTGGGCTATGTGGGATATTCCACTGGGATGCACACCTGGGACGTTGACGTGGAGGAGAACACGTCCTGGATGGTAGGTGTCGCCGTAGAGTCTGTCCAAAGAAAAGGAACCAACGGCTTGCCCAGTGGAATCTGGTGTATTGGGCATGATGGGGAAGTACTTAGTGTCACGGATCCTCTGGAGTCCTGCGTCCTGCTACATGGATTTGTGAAACCCACAGTAGTGAGGGTGAACCTGGACTTGAGTGCAGGACGGCTGTCATTCTCAGATCTTCTGGGAGAGACGGTCTATCACACCTTCACACACATTTTCAATGAGAAGGTCTTTCCATTCTTCTACAATGAGTGTGCATACCCTATTAGTATTCTGCCTGTTGTTGAATCTGAAGAGAAATAAAGAGAATAATGTTGCCTTTCAGATACAGTGTTTTTCCGCTAGTTCCAAGGTCACTAAAGTTTGTAATGGCTTTAAGGTATGTTCAGAATTAAGTGAACAATTTGGATTATGCATGTTACTGGTATAGCTTTAACTATTATTTTGAATGAAACTTGTTTATCTTTGTGGGAAATCCTAAGTTACCAAACCCCACCGGAAGATGCTTTGCCATTCCTCCTGTTTGTGGAATAAAACTTGGTTGAGTTCAATGTAGTGAGCCTTTTTATTTTAGTATAAACTTGAATCACACCCTCCTTGGGGACAGGATAGTACTATTTTTAGTAGTTCAAATAATTCATTCATAATTAGTACTTCATACATAATTAAAATTACAGATATTATATTTATAAAGAAAATATTTTTTTGGGCCGCAGCTGAAGAGTCTTTCGGTTGGCTTTGTCCTCCCAAACACTTCCTGCAGTCACACCATCAGAGAGAACAGACTTCACCACATGCAGTGGAACCAAAGTGCAGAAACAGACTTTTATAAACCTTTTAAAATAACTAAAAGTAGCTGAAGTGCTTGAGTTATAAATGCTCAGACTGAGTGTGTGATGCATGTTAATGAACTTCATAAAATCGTATAGTCAATCATATAAATCAGCTTATTGATTATAACTCCCATTGATTTGATCATATAATGATGAATGAATTACAAAACAACCGAAATAAACTGAATTTAAAAGACTGATAACTGATTATACAATAACAGCAATTGTTAGTTTTTTTGATTTATCAATAATAAGCCAGAGAGGAAGAAATCCAACACTTTTTTTCAACTCTGTTAATAACTCTTTAATATAAATGAATGTCAAATCAAAAAGTAATGACAAAAATTATTAGAGGAAAAAATATGATTTATATAACAAACAAGACATGGTCAAATCGGCTATAGTTGGTTACTTATGTATGTATCATTTGTTGATTGTGAACCCAAATGCCAATCAGCGTTCTACATTCCAAATCATTTTATGACGTCGCAACGGGAAAAGAGTGTATACTTGTGTGAACAAAGCTCCAAAGAGAATATAGTCTATGAGAAAACAGAGAAGATAAATATTTTTTCGGAGCTAGAAAATGTTTCAAGATAGCTGTGGAACATCCCTTGGCTTTCGCCCGTTTCTGCCATCAATCACCCGGCAGTGTAACTATGTACAGATTCTGTCAGAGCATCGAGAGTCTGTGAAGCCCACTGGCCAGACACCCACACACCTACAACTCCTGGTGACTGGAAATAAGCATAACATTGGTCTGCTCGACGCTAACCAGACGACTATGCCAAGATCTTTAATTACAACTGAAAGGCCAGGCAGAGAAGTTAGTAAATGTACAGTGCCGTCTCTGCCTCCGCTGGTTCGTTCGGCGGCTGTCAAGACGGATAAACCCCGAGCTCCGCTTCTACAGTCTGTTCCTCTGCCACAGGTTCCGACTCTGCGGGTAAAACCTGTGCCTCGAAACCCTGACGAGGAACCAGCTACAGCAGACAAGCAAAGCCCGCTTCGTCAAAGGAACAGTGGCTATAAAAACAAGCGGCTACGCAAAGACAAACAGCAAAAGCCATTAAGGCTCCTGACCGTCGCTGACATACCGCCAGTGACTGAATCAGTGAGGACCCTACTGATGTCCAAAGCGAGCGCTCAGCAGCGTTCACCCCGCCAGCGACCCGCAGCGAGCCGACGGCGACACAAGAACAAGAAGCCGTATCTGTTGCGTTAAAATGTGGATGTGTTCAGCGACATGACAAATACATGAGCAAAAAAAAAAAACCTGGGAGCGCACTTATT
Organism: Sinocyclocheilus grahami; assembly: GCF_001515645.1. Lineage (NCBI taxonomy): Eukaryota > Metazoa > Chordata > Actinopteri > Cypriniformes > Cyprinidae > Sinocyclocheilus > Sinocyclocheilus grahami. The sequence continues at coordinate 2,371,414 of NW_015505209.1, read as the reverse complement.
TCTATCATACAGCTTTCATACAAAATTTTTATAATAAAAATGTTAATACAAAAAGCTTACGTTTATTTAAAATACATTTTTTTATATTAAACCAAGGCTACCGCAGATAGCACGGTATGTCTGCAAAATGTCTGTTAAAGATCGCTTCATCTGGAAAGCATCTGTGTACAAACATCTTTCAGATGCCAGGTTTACATACATTGTAAATCATAAACGTCATAAAGACATTTTCTAAATGTCTATTTTACATCTTGACGGGAAATGTTCTAGAGACATATTGCAGGAGAGCAACACTCAAAAGTATACGTAATTGATGCAAAAAATATTGTGCAATGATGAAAAAAGCATTATATTATATTATCCTATATTATATTATACTAAATTATTCGGTTATTCGTGTATATTTAGGTGTATGGCGCATTTTTATGTTCTCGTTTACATGAATTACTGCGACATCTGTCGACACAAATCCAAAGTCTGATTCCGTCTTTCATTAAACTACGTTTCCCAGAAAACTTTGCGCGCTGCTTGCACGTGATATCCCCTGCTCTTCCTGTGTCCGTAGGTTGTTATTATTTTCTTTTAAGAATTTTTTATTATTATTTTTTTTTTGTGGGAACTGGCGGAATTTGGTGTGGATAATGTTGGGGTTTGGTGCATCGCTTAATACTGTGTAGAGAGGAACAACAGGAGGGTGTTATGCTCAGATGTTCCCGTGCTCATGAATGTTCAGCAAGACAGTCCACGACCTGCCAGCCTCTGAAGCGATTTAATCATAAACAATTTTAAACTGTCAACGATTTAATATTGATATTAAATTGATATTAATGATAATAAATAAGACCAGATGACTGAGGTGAGCTTATAGTCATGGAGAGTCCACATTTACCTGCTGAGGTGAGTCAAGCTAACAGTCCATATTAACGACTATACATTTTCATTACATTGTGGTTTAATCGTAGGACAGCATGTTTTTGACACTTTACCATATAGATAGCATTGAATGGATATGAAGAATGACATTATGTCACACTTTTTTACCTCAGGTAATACTTCTTAGTATTCTTAGTTTTTGAAAGTAATTTTCTGTATATTGGGTAAGTTGTCACAATGAAACCTGCCTTTAAGCAGCCAGTTATAGGATTTTAAACTACAAATAAACAGTAAAACTATTATATGTGTGAGGGCCTAAATATATTAATAGTATATAATATTTAAAATTATAAGCAATATATTCTTATGATATTTATTTATAAGTACATATATTAATACAAATATTTATTCAAGAAGTAATATATACATTGTGAAAAATATTGTTTTCCTGACATTTTGTGTTATATATGTATACAAATTATTTTTGTCATCTATATATGTGTCCTCTGTAGATACATCATCTTATTATTTTATTGTCCTAAGATGACTCCTTGGATTTGTTCCCCCCAGTCAGTTTAATAAAAGCAAAAATAAATAAATACAAGACAAATCAAATTTATAACATGAAAGTGACAATTTGCCCCAACCTTCATTATATAGTTGACTCTTATCTTAATATTTAAGCGAGAGAGTGACTTTTCTTCTTTCTGCTCCAGATAATTTCTTACATATTGAGTTTCCTTCATGTAATGGATCGAAAGGAGGCGTCACTGGTGTGTAAGAGTTGGTATGATGCATGCCAAGACCACCGGTTTCAGGTTTTTGTCATTTTTCTTTGAACACCTAGATGATCTAAAACATTATTCCTTTAATGTGTTTAGCCTGCTTCCCTAATTGTTTAAATTACCATTGCTTTACCACAGAAAAATGTAACTTTCAAGTTCCCCGTTTCCACATCTTCACTGGACTTTATCCGTGCACTTGCAAGGCACCCTCGCTGTGGCCTAGTCATCAGCCATCTTGATGGATCCAGCCTGTCGAGACAAGTACTTTTGGAGGTGGGGCTTCACCTCGGCCCTCGCTTGGACAGTTTGGCTCTACCTGGCAGCAGTGTCACAGAGGCCTTACTGCTGGGCCTCCTACCACATCTGACCGCCCTTCGCATGCTGGACCTCCAGGGTCTGGACAGCCTCTTTATGTCTGGAGCTTTTTTGTCAAGAGAGGAGCACCGTCGACAGGTTACATCTCAAAATTACATAACATTTCTGGAAACTTTCCAAAAATGTCAGAAAGTTTCCAAAAAAAATCCTGGAAAGTTTCCTAGCTTTCTGGAGAGTTTTGGACATTTTCTGAAAAATGGCCACCTTTTTGCAACCCTACTCAAAATATAATGTCCATTTTTATTCTGTAAATTAAAGGGATAGTTCAGCTATAGGCGGATTGTCAAAAAATGTCAAAAATGTCTTCGGCACAAGCTTTACCATTAACGCTACTGGAGCTGTTGTTAGAGTATCATCTTTTTTAGTGTTGTCTAGCCCAATCACACGCTGGTGGGCGGAGCTAGTGTAAATAGACTCTCTTCTAAATGAAAGCAGTTAGATGTTTATAGTTTTAAAACCATTATTTTGGCTAACCAATTTTAAATATTTACTGTTTTTTTATAATAAATATATTGTATGCATGTACCATCTTATTATCTAATGTCATCTGATATAATCAATTATTTTTGCAATAATAGGTCCAGAGTGCTTTGAGGAATCTGGAGGAACTGGACCTGTCTGATCTGCGCTATCTCTCAGACCTCTCTTTTAATCGCCTGACGAGTTGCACACCCAGGTTACGCAGTCTGTCCCTGGCCGGATGTCACATCGCTTTCGAGTTCGACCCATACCGAGGTTGCCCGGTCGGGTTTGGCTCTTCTGCTCTAGTTTCCCTCCGTAACCTCCTGAGTCTCTTGCAGAAGCAGGCCTCCACGCTCCACAGCCTGGACCTGAGTCGCACCAGCATCACTCCCGATTCGCTCCGCTCCATAGCTCAGGTGCCCGGCCTGCGTCTGGAGGATCTGAGTCTACGCGGCTGTAAAGAGCTGACGGACTACTCCATGGAAATCCTCTGCAAGCAGCAGAACGGTCTGAGGACGTTGGACCTTCGAGCCTGTACGGAGTTAACCAGTAGGACGGTGCTGGCTGTGGCCACTGAGCTGAAGGAGCTGCGGTCGCTGTCCCTCTCGCAGGACTGGAAGATCACGGATAAAGGCCTGGCCGAGCTGATGACGCTGCCGTGCTTGAGGAGTCTGGATCTGTCGGAGTGTCTGCATGTCAGTGGTGCAGACCTGGGGAAGGGACTGTCCTCTCCACAGCCCAGGGCTCAGCTGGAGACCCTTAGCCTTAGAAACTGCACTTACATAAGGGTGAGGCAGAAAGTGCTGAATGGCACATATACATGAAAAAGTGTATCCTATCAGTTAACGGCCAGTATTAGCAATTTTTTTAACAATTGTATGGGACTATATTATATATTTAATTGTTCCTGTTCATATCCCATACTTTTACATAGAGATTACCTTTGCCATCAACTAACTATCTTTAAAAATACTTAGTTTATTAACTGTAAAATGCAATCTTTAACAAATTTCAAAATAATTATCCATTTTTCATATTTTAAATAATAATAATTATATTATAAATAATAAAATATTATATTAAAATTATAATGTTGTGATGCCTAGATTGACAATTAACAAAACAAAACAAAAACAGGTATACTATTTTATTTAGAATTTAATTTATATTTTAAAATGTAATTAATATATATAAAAATTGCAATTGTAATGAATATATTTTATATTATAATTTTAATATATTTTATAATTAACAAAATCGTGTACTTTGACTACTTTACCTTTGCCATCAACTAACTCTCATTTAAAGCTCATCTTTACAAACACTTATAGTTTAATAACTGTAAAATGCAATCTCTAACCAATTTCAAAATGATTATCCATTTTTCATATTGTAAATTATAATGTGATGCCTAAATCCACAAAAACTATTTAATTTAATTTAGTTTTGTGTTTAATTTTTTATGTATTAACTAAATATTTGTATTTTTTTCTTATAATTTTCAATATAAAAATATAAACATGATAATATTATAATTCTAATATAATTTGTAATTGACAAAATAGTAAAAAAAATAAAAATGATAATAATTATTAGATTATTATACCGGCTAATATTTAGGGTAATATGAATCCATCTTACAATTTTAGTTGATATTTTGTATTTAAAAAAAGGTTAATATTAATGTCTATTTTTAATTTGGTAAATTATAATGTGTAAAACAATTAGTTTTATTTTGTAATAATTTATTATTAAAAATATGTGCAATATATTAAATTATAATTATATATAAATAATTATTAGCATGTTATACGTGCCAGAATGTAGAGTAAAATGAATATATCATGCAATATTTTCATGCTGTAAATTATATTGTTGTGATGCCTAAATATTTTTAAAACAATTTTTTACTTTTTTAGTTTTCGTTTATGTATTAAAACATTTATATTTTATTTAGAATACTTTTACAACTTATGTAAATACTGTTAATACTAAATAATATTAATAATATGTCAATTCTAATATTATATTTACAACATAACTATAATCCGTAATTAATAAAATAGTATCAAACTGTAAAAATTATTATTAGCTTATTTAGGGTAAAACGTATTTAAAACGTGCTATTTTTGTGTCTCATAATTTAATTTTAATATTTTCCTCAAATGATCCTGCAGACCTTTTTATTCTTGCTAAAACCCTGTGTTCTTAAACAGGATACAGTCATGTTCTCCCTGACACAGCTGCTCGGCCGTAACCTGCGAGAGCTGGACCTCACTTCCTGCATCTGCCTCACTGACCTGAGCGTTCGTGCCATCGCAACGTACCTCCCTGCGCTGGTGGTGCTGCGGCTCGGCTGGTGCAAAGAGATCTCCGACTGGGGGCTGCTTGGAATGGTGGAGCCCACCAAAGATTGTGAACCAAGAGACAAAGAGGTGGGATTGCCCTGTTTTTGTTGTTTTGTTTAGAACTAATATAACGTTCTGATAATACCTGCACACAGTTAGCTCATAAATGCCCCAAATGTGAAGGAGGATAAAGGCCCAAGCTTTACTAGGACGTTTGGGAACATGGGCTTTTTCCAGCCTCCCAGCCTGCCTTTCCAGGAGAGGCCACGTCTCGTGACCGAGGAGGACCTCGGGGCCTTTAAGGAGCATCAAGAGGGAGCGGCTCTTTTGGCCCTCAGGGGTCTTCAGGAACTGGACCTGTCGGCCTGCTCCAAGTTAACTGACACCAGTATCACACAGGTCAGTACCTCAGTGATCAAAGCATGTACTTTCAAAAAATGGCACAGGATATGATGTCAAAATGTTCCTGGCCACCTCAGGTACTCCGTTTCCCAGACCTGCAGCGTCTCTCGCTTTCTATGCTGCCTGAGATCAGTGACGACAGCTTGGTGTCTGTAGCCTATCACTGCCGCAGCCTCACCAGCCTGGCGCTCAGCCACTGTCCCCAGATCAGTGACCAGGGCATGGCGCGGGCCCTTCCGCTCCTCCACAGACTGCAGCATCTGTTCCTGGCCTGCTGTGACGTGGTTACCAACGAGTAAGTGGCGTCCTCCAGTCATTCGTGTTTTGTTTCTCTGCTTAAAGCGCTCAATGTGTTCCTGCAGAACTCTTTCTATAATCTCGCTGCACTGCGACAGACTCCGGACCCTCGATGTGTCCATGTGTAAGGATATCACAGTGCACCAGGTGGACCTCCTCCAGTCCCGGCTGCCCTTCCTCGAGAAGGTCCAGTGTCGCTTTGTCAACGGTGCAGATTTTACTATGGTACTATGAAGCTGTAATAGAGTGCATTAGTGGCTGTCCACTTTTTCAGCAGCTTTGTTTCCAGAAGTAATTTTTCTGTTTATTGCTTACGTAGGGATTTTTTTAAAAAGTCTTCGAAAGCATTTGAAGCCATGAACAAAAGCATACAAAGCAAAAAAGTATTTGAAAAGTGGACAAGGACTTGGCTGAAGGAGAGAACTAGTATACCATGAAGAATTGTGAATTACAATCGAATTAAAAACGATGGAGAAATATAGATCTGCTCATTTAAAGTTGTTGATTATATCTATAGAAACAATATATTTAAAGGTTACTTCTTTTTAAAGGTTTCTGCACAGCATCATGGGTAAAGTAGTTTTTCCACCACAAATTCTGCTGTTTAGTTATTTTAAAAAGAAGTTGAAATAATGTAAACTTTACAAGTCGTGGTTCAAAATCTATTTCATTATGGAGAAAATGAACCGAGTTTTACTGCTGGAACCTGACCGCTGCACTCTGAAATATTATAAAATTGAAATATATTTAATATATTTCATATAAATATATTTAAAACTGAAATATATTTAAAGCACTTTTAACTCAGGTATGAAAGAGTAATCAATTCCTAAATGCTGTATTGTTTTGCATAGGACTGTAATTGTGCTATTAATGTGGTGAATCACTGCTTCTGAATGAATCTGAGGGTCCAAACATTTCAAATGACTCCAGTAGAACTGTAAACATGATCTGCTATTGATTAGTAGATATAAATCTCTACTTCCAGGCAGTATACATCAATAAATATAAGAATTCGTTTTTTGTCTTTTCATTATCTTATCCCACTGTGATTTGAATGTGCAGTTTTTATAGTGTTACTTTACAACTTGTGTTATGTCAGCGCCAGGGTAAGGGTGAAATTTCAGGTTACATGACCGAGTAATAAGCTCAAAGGTCTAGTTTTAGAATACAATTTGTTGCTTAACTCAACCTGTAATTAAAAGTGTCATGTTTCAAATGTGGAATTATACTATCTACATATATATTCTAATTCAGTTTATATTAAAACATTTTAGCAGACGCTGTTGTAGTGACAGTTCATTTCAAATTTATGAAATTAATAAATCAACAGCGTACCAAAATGATAGCAACGCTGTCATAGAGTTCTCCTCATGGGCTACGTGTGAAAACAGTGCAACCAGAGTCTGATTTGTAATGAAAAAACATACAAAAGAAAAGACATTGAGACTATTATAATAATAGATATTCTTTATTCCATACAAAGGAAAACAAATCTTGAATTAATATCACGTACCATTGTCAGCTGGTAAAGTGGCCACATCGCTGGTCAAGATTGTTACGCAAAACCAGAAGTTTAACAAGGAAAGCTATATACAAAACAATACAGTACATGGATTATTTTGCTAGATCAAGAAATTATTTTGCTAGATGTGAAAACCACAAAAGAACAAAATCAGCGGTTTATATAAATCCTGCAGATTTTCCACACATTAAAGTTGTCAGCTCCATTAATGCACTTTACAATGGCACCACAGAATATTTGAATGATATATTTTTTATCTTGATACATGGTATGCATTATAAATCAACATACTATGTAAAGTGCTTGTTATGTGGTGATAAAACCACATTTAGCTCTTTAGCCAAAACAGTCGGTGGATGAAATCAGATAAAAGAACACAATCTTTTTTAAAACAGAAACAAAAAACACTGATGTAAAGTCCTACAATGGCTAGTGGATTTTTGAACTGAAGGGAAACTGGCTATTTCAAAATGGAGCAGTTGGACCAAAATCAAATGTGAAGTTATATACATCAAGTAAATTGAAAATATGATTATGTGACGAAGCTGAAAGTATCAAATCACACCGATAATATTCAAAGATAGTCCAAATCACTTGGCCAAACTACTCCTCTAACACCACAAAATATCTCCCAACCATTTTCCATATGGAACTTAATGCCACTTCAGTACCAAATTTGTTGATCACCTATTTAATCCAGCACACTGACCTTTAATGTGCACCTTATAATGCAACAGACTGAAAATGCTGCCAATGCAATAATGCCATCCGTGCATTAGTATAAACAGAAACATGAAATGTTCCAGGCACATCAGTGCTCTTTCCATGATAAACTATTAATTAGCGATTGTAATAAACGTTAAACTGTATAACATCGTACTAGATGAGTACCATTTTGAGTCTCATGAAGGGAATGAATAAGGATGCCAACATTAAGCACAAATGTTTATAACATATACTTGATTTTTCCCCCCCTTCCAAATAAGCTGCTTGATGTAATGCCTTTAAGTACAATTTTGGTAGAAGCTAAACAAGTCAAAAAGGGGAAAAAGTACCACAAAAAGTGTGCGTTCAAACCTGAGAATTTCAGTCAGGTCTATTATATGAGATTCGACAAAAAAGGCACGTTAGATACAACACGTCAGGCCTTTAACTAATAAACACACTCAACGCAAGACCGTCTTATTCACTGCAGGCACTTATATTACAGCACAGCACCACAGATAAACACTATCACAAAGTGCTCTCTCTCTCTCTCATTTCAAGCCCTGTAATACTATCAAATGTCTCCCAATCCAAAACCTGCATTTCTGCTGCCACCAAGTGGCCATTTCCAGTCGTTTCCATTGCTGTCATAGCAATGCAGTAACCGCTGCTGACCACACGCTTATGGCTGGTGTTATTGTTCGGCTTGGCTGAAGTCGTAGCAGAAGTTGAAGTTGCTGGGTGGTTTGGGGATTGGCGGTGCCGTGTCTGGGATTGGGACGTTTTCCAGGTCCAGGAGGCGGAGCTTGATTTCCATAGAGAGGAGAATCTCTAGTTCGCTGCGCATGCTCTCGCTGCTCATCTCTTTACCCAGGAGCACATTGAGGCCGTCAGTCCATAGACAGAACTGGAAGACAACAGTCAGTTAAATTAGTACCGCTTGAACTGAGTTAACAGTACATTAACAGAAGGCTCCCAGAAGTTCAGGAGTGGAAAAATAGATTAATCTCACATCTGTTCTGGAAGAGGCGATGAAGTTCAAGCTATACTCTTCAACATCGTATGTGATGCTGAAAGCCAAGTCCAACACTTCCTGCGAAACCAACCACAAACCAGAACACAGTTACAGTTCAGTTTTATTATCTGATGAAAGAGAACATCTGAATTCATGTTTATTTTTTGCACAGCCAATGGTTTAGTCAACGCATTATAGTAATTTACCACCTGTTTTGAGATAGTTCAGTTTCAATTTGGATGAAGTCACAAAGCCAATTTGTTTTTAAATGAACCAAGAAATTATTCACAATAAGACCAAGCATTAAGAAAATAAATATGCTAAATTTCAAGAATGCAAAATATATTGGTATCATATTGATTACTGGCCAATATCCACATATTTTAATCATTATTTATCAGTCAATATTCAGATATTTCATTAATTTCATACTAATTTTCCTATTTTTCCATTTAGATTGCTATCATCTAATACTCAAATATCCATTAAACTGTATGTTATAAGGTAATGCCTAAATTCAATTATAACTTTCAAATAACTACTTTTAGTTTTGCTATTGAGCAAAAGCTCTATAGCTGTTTTCTATAAAGCTTTTAAAAGGCTTTTTTTTTTTAAGTTATCCCTTCACTATTAACCATTTGTTTTATTTTCATTTAGATAATTAGCAGAATTAGTCATTTTGATTTAAATTTCTTAAATTATTTTAATAATTATTATATTTATACACATACATATATATATATATATATATATATATATATATATATATATATACACACACACACATATATATACATACACACATACA